>NW_006408778.1:3356385-3358945 GCF_000296735.1 Chrysochloris asiatica | reverse complement strand
GTACCAAACAAATTCAAAACAAGAAACCAAATAGCTGCAGGGCTTAAATCTGTATTATTCTGGTGGTCAACCATTAACAAAAATGTGGACTGGATTAACTACATTTATTATAATCAACAAAGATTTGTAAATTATACCAGGGGTACTATAAAAGGAACAGCAGAACAATTAGGACCTACTAGCAAAACGGCCTGGGAAAACAAGTTAGCCCTAGATATAATATTAGCAGAGAAAGAAGACGTATGTGTTATGATTAAAGTCCAATGTTTTACTTTCATTCCCAAAGACGCAGCTCCTGATGGTACCATTACTGAAGCGTTACAAGGGCTGACCACCTTAGCTAATGAACTCGCTGAAAATTCAGGCAAAGATGACCCCTTTTCTTATATCATGGAACAATGATTCTGGAAATGGAAAGGGCTTATGACTTCAGTCCTCACCTAATTATCGTATTTGGTGTATTAACACTAATGGGATGCTGTATTATAACCTGTATAAGAGAATTAGTTCTAAAACTCATAGAAACAATCCTATCCAAACAACCCCCACCCCCATACCAAAATAACCTTTTTCACCTAGAAACGTATGAACACCAAAGTCAACGTCTCCTTGCAAAATCAGAAGAAAAGAATGAAGAAGTCTAAAAAGAAAGAAAAAAATATTAAAATCCTGTTTATTGTATTCGGGTAACCTTTTTTTAATTTCCTGAAGTAAAGAATTTATGATCTTTCTCTTTTTCTTTTCCTAAAGTAGGAATGCACACCTTAAAAATTTGAACTAGCCAACCAGGTAAGAGAAAAGATTGTGCCCCCAAAAGCCTAGCCAGTGGTGTGAGACACAGCCTTGAGACTCCCGTCAGAGATTAAAAACCTGAGTGGACTGTTTTTGTAAGGCTTTTGTTTTTAGGCCCACTCGGTGTGCTGCTGGCCTGTTCCTGTATGTACGGCTATGCGCATGCACCCTCTTGCAGGAGTATATTTTGCTTTGCCAAGGTAATTTAGTCTCACCAGTGTCTTTTATGTGACATCGGTATTAATTTCTAACAGAATTGACTTGACAACACCGGATTTTACTCAAGATAGGTAGGATTTAAATAAGAAAGATAAGGGTTGGATTGAGCTAGAGAAGACTGTGAGTAGACTGGCTACTTGTTTGGGGAGCAGCTGATGTGTTTGGAATATGAGAAATGTTGTCTATACTGACAAACACTCAAGTAATCCAATCTGTGCTCATTTTAGTGAAAGTGAGGTTTTCTTAATTCGATTTTGCAAAATTGGGCACCCAACCCAGTACTGAGACACGGGCATTTGGGCCACATGGCCTGCCACAAACTGATTTTATTCTTGTCTCCAAAAACCCCTCCTCCAGTTCCAGTTCCCCATATACAATTCTATGGCACATCCCATTTTCCCTCCCTGTAGAGAAGCCAAAATGACTTGTCTGTCTTAAGGCTGTATTCTTATTTAAATTTCCTAGTCCTAGGAGATTTAAATTGTTTCAACAATCTGTCTGCCAGGTCTAGCAATCTCATTAATTCCTGAAGATGGACCATGCCCACAATAGTTATTTCTCACAGGGGGAGGTGGAATGGGGGAGGTGAGACAGGATCATATTGGAAATGTGAATGTCAAGCAAGGGATCTGAATCTGATGAAACCTTACTTGTGTTTGCAAAAGACAGGATTTTCCAAAACAATCTTCTCTGGCAGTCCAATCAGCTCATGTGGCAAGTCAGCTGTCATAAAAGCCTTGACGGTGACTAAGATTTCTTCAGGATCTTGTGTTTCTGACAATGCAGTTTGCACCACCTGAGTTTTAAAGTCATTTGGAAGAATTTGATCAGATAGTGGTAATTCAGAGTTCTATCTTTGAAGCTAAACAGAATGTTAGGACTCCTTCAAGACTGTCTGGGATAGAGATAGAGAAAATGGAGAGTCCTCTGGGTAGAAAGAGTAGGGTATCTAAGAGTCTGTTCCAGGGGTTTCTTGGCTTGCTCTATCTTGACAGTTTTTTTCTCACATCAAAAGGGCTATAACTTTTTTTTTTGTAATTCTACAAAATTATAAATAAAGAATATACTACATTAACTCAGCCCATTATCACTTTCTAACAACTTTCCCATAATTTTTTTTCCCCAACACCAAATTTCTTAAGTAAATACTGCAAACATGATAATTTTATTTATTGATTCCATATACAGCACAAGGCTTTGTGCTCCCTTGGAGATTTAAAGCATTGGAAAGCATATACTGGGTCACTATGAGTCAGAACCAACTGACAATACTTAATAATAACAACTACAACTCTCTATTCTCACAACTCCACTAAAATATCTGTGTTATGGTAAAAAATAACCTCCCAACATGAGGGACTTATCTTAATGTGCACAGACTTAATAAAACTTCTTTCAAGGAAACAAACAACTGAAGAAAATATCTCCTGTGCTATATTGTTGTGGACCGCAAGTACTGAGATGCTGAGGACCGGTGTCGTGGATGAAAATCCAACACGATGGCCGCTCTCAGGCTTGCTAGCCAGGGACCCTGAGGGCCCAAGGAAGT
>NW_006408778.1:3353382-3355705 GCF_000296735.1 Chrysochloris asiatica | reverse complement strand
TTTCTGGAAAATTAAGGATGTTAGATTATCAAGACAATTTGTGATGTATGTTTTAGAATTTGTTCCTGTAAATCATGGTGTCCTGTTTTGAACAATTAATCACATTTCACTTCTGTACCCTGTCTTAATAATCCCCGCCTTCCTTTGTGTAAAGCTCCTCCCTGAAATAAAAAAGAGGCGCAGACTGAAGCCCGCATGTGTTACGGCTTGCAGGGCATGCGTTACAGCTTGCAGGGCATGCATTACGGGCAGGCATTGCAGTTGGTAAGGTGTGCATACTGCCTGCCTAGCCATGATGTTTACAATGCAGGATCTGTCAGACGCCAGTGTCACATCCACTCTGGTCTCAGGATGTCTTCTTGTCT
The DNA here is from genome assembly GCF_000296735.1 of Chrysochloris asiatica. NCBI lineage: Eukaryota > Metazoa > Chordata > Mammalia > Afrosoricida > Chrysochloridae > Chrysochloris > Chrysochloris asiatica. The sequence goes on along the minus strand of NW_006408778.1, from coordinate 3,355,340 downwards.
CTCTTGTTGCATCTTTGTGTGTACTCTTTATCTGTCTCTGTCGCCGCCATATCTCCCAACTTCGTGAACCAAACTCTCATGTTGAGGCCGGTTCTTGACACTATATGTTAATACAGTTTCTGTCCCAACTGTAAACTTGAAAAAAAGCACATGCATGAGGAGGCCTCAAAAGTTTTGTGGAAAATTTCCATTATCTTTTTTTTTATCTTTCTAATTTTTAAAGACATTTTTATTGTGAATTGAATTAAAGTTTACAGGGCATATTATCAGTTTTACATTCCATAAATCATATTTTGCTTCATTGTAATGATTACAATCCCCACCATGTACCATCAGTCAACAGTATTTACCCCTAACCACACCCCCACCCGCCCTTTTTAAAAGATTTTCATTGTGGATTGACTAAAAGTTTACAGGGCAGATCATCAGTTTTACATTCAACAAATCATACACCTTGTTTCATTACAATGATTATAATCCCCTCCATGTACCGTCAATTAACAGTATTTAGCACTATTCACTTTAGCTCTTTAAAAAAACACCACCACCACCACCACTCAGGCATATATAATAATTTACACCTCCAAAGGGCACATTCTGCAAGTCAGCCTTCTGGCACCAGCTCTTAGTCCCTCTCTTCCCATGAATCTAGAGTCCTCAGCCACTCCCCCACTCCATGTCCCCATCTCTGCCTCCATCTCAGGAGTCACTGCTTCACTGGATAAGGTCCCACATTCTGCTTGTGCTCTTGTCTCTTGATGGTCCTAAGGGCTATAACTTTTGTCTTTGCCTCAATGATTATACTAAATTTACACAGTGTACTATATAGGTATTTGAAAGGCATGCTTACTTTCATCTTCTTTTTTCCAAGAGCCTTTATTGACTAATATGGACTTTATTTTTCTCTGCAAAACACTGTGATACCCATGGGCAGTCTCCTGCCAGCTGAGCATACTGCTGCTACTGTGGTACACTCCACGTCCAGTGCCACCAAAGCTCAGGAGAGCCACCTGCCTTCAGGGCAAAAGGTTAACGGACACCCACAGTCTGAAGGAGATTTATCCCCTTATCCAATGACTAGTTTCATCTGAAAGAAAACTTAACACATTGAGGGGGAAGACAGTTTTACATAGGGTATACTTCCCAAGTTGAAGTGTACTAGAATGCCAGCCCTGTTCTCTTTGCACGTCATACCAGGGGTCTGCATTTCCAAGATCTATCATTGTGGCCAAGTTTCTGGTGTTTCTCAGAGGTGGGCATCAACAACATGCCAATGAGAAAGACAAGTGTTGGGGAGGTGGCATGTAGCTGATCCAGACCTTAGTCAAGTCCGTCATGTGACTACTGTGTGCTCTGCAGCACCTACAAAACAAAAATCCATTTTGGAGGAGTTTCTCACAGTCACAAGTGGCTAGTGGATGAGGTAGAGAAAAGTGGCTCTGGTGGCAGAGGGTGCACTGAGTGAAAGGGAACTTTGACACAGCACACAAAGTCTATCCAAAGCAGGAATGCATTTGCTGGCATTATAATAATAACATCTTAACTGTTAATTTTTGAAGATTTTAGAGTTGTTTAAATGCACACAGGGCTGCCTCCAGGGCAAAAATAAATTTCCATCAATTTATCAGTAAACAAGGACTGTCCAACTAAGGTTACCTTAGGAAATTGCTTCCTCTTAGTAAATGTTCCATAAACTTTTGTTCCAGACACAAAGCCAGTCTGCCACTGTGAATATGCACTCCCAATCAGAGGGGCCCACCAGGAGGTTGCTTTGAGTTACATTCAGGCAGGCCCAATTATAGGACCAGCATGTCAAGCAGGAATTGAAAAGCTAAGTGGCACCCAGTGGTTCCTAAGTTTCAGGCTTTTGTTCAGTGCAGTGTCAAAGCTCCTCTTTCCAGTGCCAATGTGATGTGACCTGCAAGTTGTACCAGGTGGCAGGACTATACCTTGAGCAA
>NW_006408778.1:3347237-3352462 GCF_000296735.1 Chrysochloris asiatica | reverse complement strand
GGTCTCAGCTTGTTTTTTAAAAATTAGGTTTAGATGAAGTATATCAAATATTCAGGGTATAAATCTTGAAGGGTAAGTCTGAAATTGATATAAGAGATTCCAAATAACATTAGTTTCTGCAACCCAAAAACTATGCCCCAATACAGACTATTAAAAACCAAACCCCAAACCAGTATGAACAGGAAGGAACACTGGATAGAAAACAAGATGAAATTCAATGAGGATACAGGTAAAATCCAGTCCTCTAGGATTAAAAAAAAAAAGACCAGCAGATTAGCAATATGTACACAAGAGAGGGATGCTTTAATTGATCAAATGTTCAGGACTCAGGCCCACTTCCTGGACCAGAGTCTTTCTCATAGGTAAAATTCTCATACTAATCTTCCCATGCCTCTAAGCAGTGTGCCAACAGCATCAGGGAAGTGCTGAGGACAGTGAAGGAAATGTGCTCATGTCTGTGAGGTAGGGCTTCAGGGAGCTCCAGAAGACACAAGGCAGACCCCTACTCAGCTAGGCCAAACCAGTAAGCAACCGCTGGCTTCAGCACCAAGGTTAAGCTCTAAGGAGGTACAGAGATTGGAGAATCATCAAGGCCCCAGGGGTTCCTGGGACAAAGAAAAGGCTGAGAAGACAATTTCTGTCCACCAGGGAATGAGCCAAAAAAACCCCACAAACAATTTATGACCCAATATGCAGGCATGCCATCCGATATTCTTCTATGGTGCATAAAATAGATGATTGTTGTTGTTGTTATGTGCCATCGAGTCGGTTCCGACCCATAGCGACCCTGTATAGGGTTTCTGAGGGTGTAAATCTTTACGGGAGTAGAAAGCCTCATCTTTCTCCCGCGGTGCAGCTGGTAGTTTCGAACTGCTGACCTTAAGGTTCGCAGCCCGATTCGTAACCACTACGCTACCAGAGCTCCTTAAAATAGATGATAAGGGCCCTTAATGAATAACCAGCTCACACTTCATGATCCAAACCATTCTAAGGTAAGCAATTTCTATGGGGGTTAAGGGGAGGGAAGAGAAATAGAAGATATAAAAGATCTGTTAAGTCTTGCATTTGATGTTTTCAATGTAGTCATTGACTCAGGCCACTGACAATGAGAGGGTAGAGCACAGGAATATGCAGATCCCTGCTTTGTGCATCTCAATTGCTTGATGAGTTGTCTCCTGCATGGGTTGCTTTCTTCAAGAACATGAGCCTAGAGCTCCAGATTCTTTCTGCATACCAGGTAGTGGGCCTCACTTTTGAACACCGAATTCTCATTGCAAACCTGAAATGAGCACATATGTGCCTTCTTTTAGGTGGGTGTAACACAAGCAGCAAACCAAAGAGGAGTAGGATGGGAGGACATGCCCTCGGTCTGGAGAAGAGCAACAGTTCTGTGACCTGGGTGAGTTGATGTTCCACTCCCCAGAACTACCAGTCAGCTTACAGATGATGGATCACATATCGTCCTCTGTCCCCTATCCACCCAACTGCAGCATCACAGTAGCTTTGATCAGGAGAGCTTTGCTGTTGTTGTATGCCATTGAGTTGCTCCTGACTCAGCAATTTCTGAGGGTTTCTGAGAAGCAACTGGTGGATGTGAACCACAGACATTGTGGTTAGCAGTCCAGTGTTTATCCCACAACACCACAGATTTGTGAAAGGATGAAAATGTTCTGGTGAGGTATAGAATTAACCTTGGAAAAATCAATTTGGCCTTTGGGTCTAGGTTCATGAAGAACCATGGGGGTCTGTTACTTTTGCCTTAGGTTTTTAGAAATTGATCTGAGGAGACTTTCCAAGTTGATTTCTCCTGAGGGTCTGTTACTTTAAACCCACCCACTGTCATCAAGTTGGTTCCAAGTCATAGTGACTGCACTGTTACTGGTTACTCTGAGAGGCTGGGGATAGACAGACCTACAAGGAGCTTACAGTCTAATAAACATTAGGTTCAACCACTTGAGATTTCTAGGTTTTTGGCCAAAACACTAAGTAGTCACAGTTCTTATGGTTCAAAAAGTTCACAGTTCACAAGGTTCAGTCTGCAACAATGGGCTCAGCCAGAGCAACAATGGTGAAGAGGGCACTGGACTGGGCAATGTTTTCTTCTACTGTATATGGGTCACTCTGAATCACACCTAACAACAACAACAATGCTTTTTAACCTAAAGGAGTAACTAAATACACATGGAGCCAAGCCAGAGCAGAGGTAAGCAGGAAACCTCAGAGAGGGTCCAGTGAGAGTTACACCACCTGGGAAGAGCTGGTGGTGTGCATCTACAGAAGGAGCATTTCAGAAAAAGGAGCGGGATGTACAGAGGACAGAGAACAGGGGTTCTCAGAGAATTCTACTGCAGGCCAACCAGTGTGGAGTGTCAAGAGGGGAGGCTGGGCAGATGGGTGAGGGGTGGAGGTCCACAGAGGACCCACAGGTCAAGTTAAGGAGTTTAATGTCACCCTTGAGACACTGAGGATTGTACATAGAAGCGTGCCAGGTAAGAGACATGGCAGACCAAGCGTAGATATAGAAACCAACGAAACTTACAGCCATCCAGTCGATTCTGACTCAGAGCAACCCATAGGACAGAGTAGAACTGTTTTTCAAGGCTGTAAATCTTTATGGAAGCAGCAGCCTTATCTTTCTTCCAAAGAGCAGTTGGTGGGTTTGACCCACCCTACAGTTAGCAGCTGAAGCCACAGCACCATCAGGGCTCCTTAAGTGTATTTATAGGTAACAATATACACAAATGAGCATGAGCAAGTCAGAAATAAAGTGTCTGAAGTATCTGGAGCTGGACCTTATAACCTGTGTCAGGCACAGAGAGATCCTGAGCAGCCCCCTTTTCCTCCACCCTGCCGAGCTTCAAATCTGAAAGTACGGAGGCCTAAGTTGTATCTGCTGCTACCTAGATGAGCTCATGGTCATTGTCCCTGCTCATAGGCAATAAAGGCCAGATGAGGGTCCCGCTTCTCACAGTACCATCCCATCACACCGCTGTCGTAGAAGGCATTCTCTTTCAAGAAGTGCCCTGGGTTGTGTGAGAAACGTTGCCTATACTACTGACAAATGCTCAAGTAATCCAATCTGTACTCATTTTAATGAGGTTTTCTTTATTCGATTTTGCAAAATCGGGCACACAGCCCCATAGACACGGGTGTGGCCATCTGACTAAGAGTTTTATTAACCTAACTCAGAAAAAAGCCCCTCTTCCATTTCCCCTTTACTGGGTACTTTGGAGTTTACAATCTTTCCTGAGTGTCCTCTACTAGCCCCTACAGGGAGCATTCTCATTTAAAGTTAGTTTCATCCCCTCCCCATGAACTTCCCCTACTTCTTTGGTGGGTGTATTCTTATTTTAAAAGAATCTAGTAAGTCAAACTAGTTTCTTCCTCTTCTCTGAGTTCCCTTTTGTCATTCCAAACTGCTACCCCCAAGATATCCTTAATTCTAAATATGGACCAACAGATATTTCTCACAAATTCTCCCCTTTTCTCTTTACACACATTAGTCCATCTTCGTTTGTACTTCTCAAATCTATTTTGTATTTGTTGCTCTTTTTTTTTTTTAAATATAAAGTGTATCGTTTCTTAATGTCCCTAAAAGTACAGCTAACTATGCCTATATTAGGTTGCATCATATTTATGCCTGATATAACTAAAACATATACAACCGAAAATGCACTGGCCCCATTTTCTTCTTATATATCATGAATGAACAAATCATAAATACTTGATGCACACATAAATATCCAAAAGCCAATCTCCAGCCCATAGGCACACAGCCTCATTCAGTCCATGGGCCTAGAGTCCATAGCTGCTCCATGTCACCACTTCTGCCACCATCTCTACTACAGCTGTTTCTTCAGGCAGGGTTCCCAAGTTCCACTTGTGCTCTTCCTTCTACATGTCCTGGGATTGTCCGTTCCTGAAATGAAAAATAACTATCCCCTCCTATTAGCTACATATCTTCTACAATTACATTTCTGACCATCACAACCAATAATACAATTGAAATAATACAATCTCATCAGCATTATTCCATACCCCTTTCACCAGACACATCTGGAAAACAGCAAAACTAGTCAGTGGGGACTTCCCCTTGACCCCTCATTCTAAAAGCAAGCACACCCATGCAAATGTGTTAAGTTAGAGACTTATAGCAATTGTTGTTAAGTGCCGACCCATAACGACCCTATATAGGGTTTCCGAGGAGTAGCTGGTGAGCCTGAATCACCAACCTTGCTGTTCCAAAGGCTTTTCAGTCTGGCGCATTAACCCACAGCACCACACCAGAATAGTGATGTCTAAATTGCCCAAACTACCAATCAAGTACACTGAGAAGACATGTATGTTCCTCAATTTGAAGAGACTTTCACTCTGACTGGAATGTTTAGGAACTGCATCCATAAGCAAAAGTCCAGTCCATCTAATTGTAGCAGCTGATGCTTCTCAGAGTATTAAACAGCTTCATATTCATCTGGTCCGACTCTAGTCAGCTCAACAACCCTAGCCATCCAAGTTAAGTCACATGAGTACCAGTTGCAAGCTTGGGAGTTCACACATCCCTCCCTGAACTTCAAAACAATCAGCTTTCTCTCTTATTTCATCTCAGGGTCAATGGTGCATCAGCAAGCATATTGCTGGCTGGTTCCCTTCAACTTTCAGTCCTAGAAAGAGGTTTTCTTTGATGGGACAACTTTCATTGCCTAGAAGCCTCTGAAACTGAAAATGCCAATCTGTCTTTTTTTTTCTTTTTTTAAACTCACAAATATTCAACAATTCTGGGTGGGTGTGCATATCTTTTCAAATGCAAATGTCTCAATTCAGGTTCTGGCTCAAGATATCAAGATAACCACCTTAAAGTTCTAATGAATCCAATCAAGTGTAGGCCAAAGGCCAGTTTACAAATTCCCAATATTCCTATTACATATTTTACAATAGTAACCAGGAGAAGCCAATATCCATAAGTAATCAAACACATTAACCTTTTACAACACTTAAGTTCCCTCTACCCTGGACTATTGGCATTCACGTGCTTATGTGCTGGGGACAGCATATGCAGACCCTGGGTTGATCAGTGGCAGCCCCATTAAACTGCCTCTGAATATAATCAGTTTAACCCAGATGCTCTCCTTCCTCCTGAAAGTATATAGAAATGTGATAATTAAGAACAATGTAGCATTTTAGATATAGATAAATGAAGCCCGGTGCCTGAGATCTTGCTCACAAAC
>NW_006408778.1:3336466-3346902 GCF_000296735.1 Chrysochloris asiatica | reverse complement strand
CAATGCTGTGCAATGCTGTGCAATGCTAGGCAATATGTTTGCAGATCTGCCTACCTGCCAGCTTGCATCATATCTGTGTGTCTGTCTTTTTTGTATATATTTCATCTCTCTCTTTCTCTATCCCTTTTGCCGCCAGATCGCCCTTCTTCGTGACACCCACACTTCCTTGTTGAGGCTGGAACCCGACATAGGACCTAGACACATATGGCCTTGGGCCTCTGACCAGGTGGATTCCTATAAGCCATAGCCTTAGCAGATGCTCTCCTTTCAGCTGAAACATTTTATCCCATTCTTCTTTGTTCTTTCTTCCACAAATCTTTACATTTTGTATGTGTGTGTGTGTGTGTGTGTGTGTGTGTGTGTGTGTGTGAAGCCATTGCAATGAATTCCACTCACAGCACCAAATGCTGACTTCCTCCGAATTTGCACTAGTCTTCAAACTCAGGGCATGACAGAACATCTAATATCTGTTTAAATTCCAACTACTAATATGAGAAAAATGAAGATTGAAGTGGCTATATTTTTCCACTTTCTAAACCAGCCCTCTAACCAGTCAGTTATTTCCAGCGTTTTCAACCCATGATACTTAATTCTAGCAGGACTTTTGTGATAGTTCCATCAGGAGCTGTGTTGTTAGGGATAACACTCTTAGCTCCCAATATTACACATACACCTCCCTTTTTGGCTAGCATCATGTCTAGTGCCCTTCTGTTTTCTCAAGCCATCTGGCTAGTGGCATAACTGGCTGGCTACCCCTTGTAGGACATTTCTGGTGTCATTTATGAACTTATGGATCAAGAGATCCAGGGAGAGATCTCTGGGCTCCAGATTTCTCATGTTGCTCAGGTTTCTTGTGGAATACTAGGGTGAAGGTAATTGCCAGCTGGACCAATGTGCATGTCCCAGTCCAATCGAACGGCATCAAATCTTGGACATTCCTTTTTCCACAATACTCTGAGGGCCAAAAAGGACACTGCTAGGTTCACCAGTGACATTTTGGATGTGGGTGTATGTTGTCAATTCTCCTACAGGCACTGTGAACTCTGCTCCCTGACTTTAAGACAAGAAGAGTGGTTCATCATCCCTATGGAGAATGAAGGAATTGTCTTTGACAAATCCCATACAAGTTTCATTTCCCCAGTGGCCTTGTCTTGGTACAGAGCCAGCCTGCAGTACATGTCCGAAGCCCCACTAAGTGAAGAAGGAATTACCCGAGTCTGTGGTTTATCAGCTGAGCAAACATGGCAGTCACTTTTATTGAGAGTTTGCACTGAATATTTAACCCATTCTACCCAAGTGTTCACACGCTTATATTCTGTTTCTACAGCTAATGTTTGTCTTAGGTCTTTTACCTCAATCACTTCTACTCTTTCAGGGTTGTTCTTAAAGATTTCCTTAGGGGGGATAACAGGAAAAAGGCCTGGGTTTGGCACTGAGGTCAGGGAAGTGATGAATTGGAATACAAATCCATTCGCAGGGTCCCATCTAGGGATGTGGGCACCCATTCCATAGACCCAGATTACTACTCTTGGCTCCCTATAATTGAGATTAGTTTAGGGTCCTCCAATTTCCCACAGGTTAAAACTTGGCAAACACTTAATTTGATGGTTTGAGGGAAAGATGCCATAGTCAACATTATTGGCTGGTCCTAGGCAAAAGCCCTTTGCACCTCCCCCATGGTTATGATACATTTTAGCTATATTAGCTTCCAAACTCATTCCATCTTGTCAGGAACAGGTTAGAATCCCTGGGCCCTAGGCCCGTCTTACTCTGGTTTCATATCCACCCACTTACCCTGAGTAAATGGGGAATTAAGGAATTAAGGAAGAGAGATTAAAGAAGGGGGAAGGACATCTCTAGTCCAGTAAGAATAGTAACACTGAAAAGAACAGCCTGGAGACAAAGAAAAAGATATCAAGACCTGAAACCCTAGTAGAAGCAGTTGGCCACAGGCACACAACACATGAAGAAAACAATCCACTTCCAGTAAGCCTGCACCCCTTTACTAAAAATTGATAAATGTTCAACATACCACTCCTCCGAATCAATATGTATTATCCCACTCTTGAGAGGAAGAGACCCCATACCTTTTATCAGCCCCAGTGCACTCCAATCCCAAAGGGACTTCTCCACTTGGGAGACAGATCCACTTCTCTCTTTGAAGTGTACTCTTGCTTTGACTTAACATATGCCCCCAATTCTACCAGGTCTATTGAGAAGTGGCGACTTGGTGGGACTAATTCTTTAGACCCCTGAAAGCTAGGGACTAGGGAAAACTGTGACAGTCTGGCAGCAGTCTGTCCCCTGGACAGATCTCCTGGGCAAGGGATCTGCGTCCCACCAGTAACTACTTCTCCCTTAGGGAGTGTCCCTCTTCATCTTCACTGGTCCCTTTACTTAAGTACAATGAGTCCACTCCGCTTCCACTGTCTGAACAGCTGTTTCATTGGTCAACCACACCTGGTAAGGGCCCTCCCATTCCAGCTGGAGTCTGCTCTTTTTTCAGGTCTAGATCAGCACCAAGTCTCCCTGTCGGAAGTGATTAACAATGAATTCAAAGGAATGGGCTTGGATCAAGAGTCCTTTTAGCAAAGCAGAAAGGGCCAGCACGTAGTTTCTTAGGAATCCCAGGTAGGGGAGTCTATGGCATGGCACCCCTTTAGCACTGAATACTATCCGACCCTTCCGTTTCAAAAATTGAGAGGATTAACAAGATATTCAGGGATAACATATTATACTACACTCTCCGTTTCCTCAAACTAAAAGAAATATTATTGGCTCTGTCATCTTAATGCATGAATACAGTACTTCACTTAAAAGCTTCTCAAACAGCAATGTCAGTTAAACATACTTTAACATACTTTAACATTATAACCTTGCCAAATGAACTGAAACTATCAATACTCACATCCACAGCACAATATCCTTTTCCTCCTCTTAACAAGGTGAAATGCATACATACAGGGTGGCCCAAATTTTAACAACAACAACAAAAAGTTTTCAATTCAGAAAGAGTATTGGTACATCAAATATCTTTTAAAACAATATTATGTTCTCAGATATGAAACATTAATACAAATAAAAGGTAAACACATAGATAAAACCTTGAGCAATGCACAATTTTGAAAATTACGATTACACCAGCCAAACAAATTCTTAACCACCTTTTAAATGGATTAATTTATACCATTTTACTGCAAAAATTATATCAAAGATATTAAAACAGAAAAATAAAACAACTTTTCAGTGTCCAATTTCACATTTAAGTTTCACCTTGAATGTGCAAACTCAGAATTATAAACTCAAATAATCTGTGTAAGAATTATATTTGAAAACTATCATACCAAACAACAACAACAAAATCACTAGGCCCTTTATTACTGGCTGCACACCCTTTCTCCCTTCTACAGGGATAGGGACCACCTCCCCCAGTTTTCTTTTTAGTTTCTCTCCCAAGAGTGGAATTTCCAGCTCTCCCCTATTGTATTCTTTAATCCATATCCGTGAGTCAATCTTTCCTTTCTCCTCTTCAGTCAGAAGTCTCATGTTTACCTTTATCTACCCCTTGCCCTCTCTAATCCTAACCCAGTCTTACAATAGGTACCATTACAAAAGATTCAAAAGTTAATTTCTAGTTTCATGAGGAGCATCATTTTTCCTTCGCTTCTTTATCTCTGGACATTCTCTTGTGAAATGGTCTGTCTTCCCAACATTCATCCACTGGTGGGCTTGGGGACCCGGACCAGTCCTCTCCTCCCTTTCCTTTGAAGAGGCCTAATTCTGTAATCACTGTTCCACTTCCCTCAAGAAGGGGGTCTTGTTCTAGCCTCTTATGTACCATTTTATTCACAGTAGATACCATGATTCTGGCTTTCTGCTTGTTTTTCCTCCTCTCACCTTACAAAAACTGTCTGAGCTTTTCTTAACAGTTCATCATTTCAATCTTTTTGTCTTGGTTTCCATCCTTTAAGGGAGAACATCTTCAGAACTGATTCTGCTCCCCCTACTGACCAACAAAGAGCTTAAGCTATATCCTTCTGAGAAGGCCGAGTTTTATTGTTTACATGAAGGACTAGGGCCTGGCAGACCCAGTCTTCATTGGAACCTAATTGAGGCCAGAACGCAGATGGTGAGTGGATTAGTTCTTTTGGCCAAATAAAACAACAATATTTTTATCTTTTTCCTGGGTTGGGGGATTGTCCCCCCAAGCCCTCAAAATTCTCCCCAAAGGACTGACATGAGGAATGTCTGTGAGAGTCTCCTCCTGCTCCCTTCTTCCCTAGGCCTAGAATTCCATTCCCTATTTTCTTTTGGTCTGGGTGTCTGAGTTCCCTTGCATACTCAACCTCCCAAAATTTTCCCATTTTTGGGTACTCATGGAGATTTCTTGTATACGACCCCGAGATTTCACTTTGTCCTTCTCCGACTGGATTGGGACTCTGCACTCGCTTAGCATCCAAGATGCATCTCAGACACACAGTGGCCCCTGAAAATGCTTGACCACCATGGCAATACGTATAGTCCATTTTTCCTGCCCTGTCCTGTGCACAGATTGCTCTGGTTACTCTCTTCTAGTCCTCCACGTCTCTCTCGTTAATTCTGATCACCTTTGAATAGTCTCGGGTCTTTTTCTGGCTCTTGCTGGTAGGCAATCAACTCTGTGGAGGAGGCTGCCAAAACCAAGGTGGGACGCATCTCCTTTTCCACCAGGGCTGCCCCTCCAAGTGGGCAGAAAATCCCAATGAGTCCCCAAATTTGTGAGAAAAGTTTTCTATACTGACAAGCACTCAAATAATCCAATCTGTACTCATTTTAATGAGGTTTTCTTTATTCGATTTTGCAAAATCGGGCGCCCTGCCCTGTAGACACGGGCAGATGCGCAGCGTGGCCATTTGACAAAGAGTTTTATTAACCTAACTTGGAAAAAGCCCCTCCTTCATTTCCCCTTTACTGGGTACTTTGGAGTTTACAGTCTTTCCTGAATGTCGCCTACTAGCCCCTACAGGGAACATTCTCATTTAAAGTTAGTTTCGTCCCCTCCCCAAGAACTTCCCCTACTTCTTTGATGGGTGTATTCTTATTTTAAAAGAATCTAGTAAGTTAAACTAGTCTCTTCCTCTTCTCATAGTTCCCTGTTGTCATGCTAAACTGCTACCCCCAAGATATCCTTGATTCTGAAGATGGACCACCCTAACAGCTATTTCTCATAGTTGTTGTTGCTGTCCACATAGATTTCAGCCAGGGCATTGTGAGTGGCATGTTCTTTGCAGCCTTTGTGAACCTGGTACTCCAATCAAGGCAATAGCAACTTCAGCCTTGGAAAGAAGGGAGAGCTTGCAAAGTCACAATACTGATAGAAACATCCAGGCTTTTAAGGTTGATTCTTAGAAAAACAAAACAAAGAAACCCCACCTCTCATTCCATTAACTTCGAAATTAATGTTCTGAAGATAAAGACAGAGCTAGTTTCCAAACTGAATCCAACCGCTTTGTTTTATCTCCCAAGCATCTTTAATGCCAATAGTGAATAACTCAATACTAGAGCTAAGATTGGAGTCCTGGTATGGCACCATGGGTTAATGCACTGGACTGCAAAGTTGGTTTGAACCAGCTGCTTCTCGGAACCCTATACAGGGTTGCTATGAATCAGAACTGATTCAGCGGCATTTTACAACAACAGAGCTAAGATTGTGAGGTTGGCGCAGGACCTGGCAGTGTTGTGCATAGGGTCGCTATGAGTAGTGACTCAACGGCACCTAACAATAACAGAGCTAAAGAACTGACAGAAGAAAGACCAGCCAAGAGACGGTCCAAGACTGGGGCTGCGGAGCTGACCACTAAGTTAACCCACTGCTGACGAGTTGATTCCAAGTCATTGTGACCCTGTAGGACCGAGTGAAACTGTCTCATCATTCTTCTTCAGATCAGCTGTTGGGTTAGAACCACCAACTTTATAGTTAGCAGATGAGTGCTTAACAACTGCACTACCAAGGCTCCTTTAGGGCTCCATTATCCATTAAACCAAAAAAACCAAACCCACTGCCATTTCGACTCATAGCAACTCTATAGGACATAGAACTGCTCCCCAGGGTTTCCACAGCTGTAAATCTTTACAGAAGCAGACTGCCACACCTGTCTCCCTTAGAGTGGCTGGTGATTTTGAACCACTGACCTTGTGGTTAGCAGCCAATACTTAACCAACTGCACCACTAGTACCTGTAATGAAATAGGCAGGTATAACAATGGACACTAGAATCCAGGGGCAGGTGAAAATAGCAAGTTAAAACACCTTACCTGTTTCTTTTTTCTACTTCAGCCACTAGCTCATCAGTAGAAAACTGTCCTCTAACCACCATAATTAGGTTTTTAATTATTTTCTCAGAACAATCCATACCCAACAGCCCTCCAACCATAGCTGGTAGCTGTCTACAGAACAGTCAAGGTGTAACTTCAGTGCTGCAGACATAGGTCATCATGACCAACCAGCCCCCCCAGGATTTGGGCAGTATGGACAATGACCTGAAAGAGCTCCCCTCAGATTGACAGTCTCTGAAATATTGTTCAAGGTCAGAGGCAGCCTCTCAAGTATAGATTATTACCACTATCTAAGGCATGGAGGCAGCCAGGTGTCAACACCCCAGTGAAGCCAGCTGCAAATGTTCCAGTGGTACCTTCTGAATGTAGATCTCAACATACTTCCGCAGGCTGTTGCAGTATAAGTAAAGGATAAGGTTGTAGATAAAGCCAAACTGGTTGCATGCAATGATGAGGGGAAGCTGGTCTGTGAGTTTAGTCTCCTATGTGCCAGAAACCATAGAACAAGTAAGGCAGTGATGACCCTACAGAGCCAGGCCCCAGGGGTCATGAACCAGTACAGGGATGTGGCTGCAGTAGACCCAAAATAACAGTTTGTTGTAGCTATGCGGTCACTTGAATGAGTACAGTATTTAACTAAAGAAAAAAAAAGAACTCAGTTAAATTTGGCATGAAAACAAGCAGCTCACCGTCTACTAATCTAAATCCAGAGCAGACAGCAGAGAAGGTGGGTTGATCTCAAGGACACAGTGTCTGCTGGGAAGGGCTTCCTACAGAATGTCTTTGGCAGAATAGCCAGTGGTCTACCACACTCATTTCTACCCTTGTTTGGGTCCATACCTAGGCTGTATTTTCCAGGCAGTTTTAGGTATGACCTCATTTCCTCCAGTGGAATGTGAATTGAGGTGATATTCACCACTTCCGGGCCTCACCCATAAAAAACAAAACACCCACACCTGCTTCTATGTACTCTTGCTGTGTTTCAGTTGACTGCTGTTGGTGGTGGTAAGTGCTGTCTACTCAATTCCGACTCATATCAACACTTTATAAGGTTTCCAAGGAGCAGCTTATGGGTTTGAACCACCTACCTTGAGGTTAGCAGTCTAGTGTTTATCCTATAGTGCCACACCAGGATGATATTTGGGGCTGTGTGTTGATGATGGCTAAGCAGCCATCAGTCCTGATCCTTTAGGACTGTGAGAACAAAAGCTAGCCCACTAGGCCTCAACATTCAGGCAGGGTTGTCACATTAGAAAGGAGTATGTTACTGATGTTAAGTTATGACTCACAGTGATCCTACATAGGGTTTCTGAGGAACAGCTGGTGGGCTTGTGGTTCACAGTTCAGTGCTGATCCTACAGCGCCACACCAGGAGTCCAGAAAGTCGTATAGTGGTGGTGGTAGCGTGCCATGGCATTGGTCCTGACTCACAGCGACCCTATATAGGGTTTCCAAGGCTGTGAATCTTAACGGGAGCAGAAAGGCTCATCTTTCTCCCACAGAATGACTGGTAGTTTCGAACTGCTGACCTTAAAGTTAGCAGCCTGACTCGTAACTGCTACATTACCAGAGCTCCTTAGAAAGTAGTAAACTTCTTGTTATTTAAACTATAAGCACTGAGAGGCCATTCATTAGTACATCCTCACCCCACCCCCACCCCCACCCCCAGGGCTGCTGAATCGATTCTGCCTCAGCAATCCTATAGGACAGAGTAGAACTGCATCATAGGGGTTTTTTTTTTTGTGTGTGTATGTTTTTAAGGGTTTTATTGTGGACTGAGTGAAAGTTTACAGGGCAGATCATCAGTTTTATATTGAATAAAGCATACACCTTGTTTCATTGTAATGATTATAATCCCCTCCATGCACCATCAGTTAACAGTATTTCTCTATAGTCTCCACAGGGTTTTAGAGGCTGTAAATCTTTAAGGGAATAGACTACCACATCTTTCTCTGCAACTGGCTGGTGAACCATTTACCTTTCAGTTAGAAGTCCAGTGCTTAACCAGGGTTAGTTACCTCATGACACCCTAGTCTCACCTTGTAACTACAAGGTACACAGCTTGGATGCTGCTCAAATACAATGTAGCAGGGAGCTCCCTCACTTCACCTATCAGTAAGACTTACCTCAAATTCTTTCCACAAACCAAACCTATTGCTGTCAATTCCAACTCACAGTGACTCTATTGGACAGAGTAGAATGGTCCCACAGAATTTCTGAGGCTGTAAATCTTTTTGGGAGTAGACAGCCTCAACTTTCTCCTGTGGGGTGGCTGGTGAGTTTGACTTGCTGACATTTTGGTTAGCAGTCAAGCGCTTAACCGCTGTACCACCAGGGATCTTTAAGGATCTTTAACTCACTCACTGCTACAGAGTTGATATGGACTCATAGTGATTCTACAGGATATGGTAGAATCATCCCACAGGGTTCCCAAGTCTGTAAATCTTGGGAATACAGCCTCATCTTTCTTTGTACAGCAGCTGGTGGGCTGGAACTCCCAGTCTTTTGGCTCCTTTCTTCTCACAAAGGGAATCTCAAACCAAGGAATAGATTCCATTAAGAATTTCTACTACAGTAGATATCTGCTACTAGGGACCAAAGGAGATTGTGGAAGACATGAAGCTTTCCAACTTTTGAGCAGTCTGGCCATTTGGACACCATGGAAGCAGCGCAGGGGAGGGGGAAGTGCCTGGTCACACATACCTTCTAGAAGTTCTTCACACTCTCTGGATTGTAGCAGTTACTGTCTTGGCACATCCTTTCCACCTCCTTGATCTTCCCTGTCTTACAGGCAGCCTGGATATACTGGAAGTGCACCTCTGCATCTTGGCTGAAGTTCACAATGGAGCCCAGGAAGTAGAAGAGGCCTATGAAGAGAGACGGCTCTGTGTGGAGGCCTCATAACCTCCACCTGCCTTCCCCATAGCCCTTCATCAATGTGGTTTTTCCATCACTGTAAAAGGAAACTCTGTCATCTATAAGCAATCCCATCCATCCACTGCCGTCCAGTCAATTCTGACTCCTAGTGACCCTATAGGACAGAAGAGAACTGCCCCCTAGGGTTTCCAAGACTGTAAATCTTTACGGAAGCAGATTGTCTCATCTTCCTCTTGTGAAATGGCTGATGGGTTAGAACTGCTGTTCTTTCAGACAGCAACTTTGTACACAGGCACAATAAGAACTTAGCATCGATAAGATTTTATTTTATTATTATTTCTAAACATCTGGCATGGTTTTCTTAGGTTCTCTGTGGAAATTATGATTATTATCAATCACATGAATTTCCTTTTTTTTATAGCCAGCATTTTTCAGTCTTGAGGGAAATGTTTATTTCCCACCCTTGTCCCAATTGTCTAAGGAGCTTTGGTAGAGTAGTGGTTCCGAGTCGGGCTGCTAACCTCAGGGTCAGAAGTTTGAAACTACTAGTTGCTCTGCGGGAGAAAGATGAGGCTTTCTGCTCCCGTAAAGGTTTATAGCCTTGGGGGATCTATGTAGGGGCACTGAGTTGGAACCAACTCTGTGGCACACCACCATCACCACCACCACCCAATTGTGTAAGCTGTCTAAGTGTATGTATTATGTAACCTTACATAATACATACACACTTTTCAAATAATTTTTTGAAAAATCTATTTGCTGTCTCCTACTCATGTTTCTATCAATGTTTTCCCCTTCACCCAAGTTCCCATGTTTCTGCTCTCTCATTAGTAATTTGCCCACCCTTTTCCTCTCTCTCCTGGTAACCATCACACAATCATCAAATCAATATAATTTTATAATCTATTTTGGGCACCACCCAAGAATTTTTGTTGTTGTTGCTGTTAGGTGCTGTCAAGTCGGTACTGATTCATAGCAACCTTATGCACAACAGAATTAAGCACTGTGAGAAAAGAATGGTGAAAAGATACAACCCTGGTGCACACCTTTCCTAATTTTAAACCATCCAGTGTGTCCAAACAACCTCTTCTTGGATTATGTACAGGTTCCTTATGAGCACAATAAAGTGCTCTGGAATACTCATTCTCTGCAATGTTATCCACAGCTTGTCATGATCTACATTCCAAAATAGCTAGGCAGATTTCCACCACATCTGAGAGGTATAGCTGGGATATATATATATAT
>NW_006408778.1:3325101-3335766 GCF_000296735.1 Chrysochloris asiatica | reverse complement strand
TGTTAAGTGTTGCTATTGTTAAATGTGACTGGTAAGCCTGAACCTCTGACCTTGCAGTTCAAACCGACTTTGCAGTCCAGCACATTAACTCATAGTACCACACCAGGACTCCATATATGTGTGTGTGTATATATATATATATATAACATACAAACTGATTATCTGTCTCTCTTACCACATTATTAATTCTGGGAGTGGGACATATTTTTTTGATAAATGTATCTATCACAACTTTCACTAATTCAACTTACTGACTGACAACAATTACAATAATAAGCTGTGTAACCCTACCCTTAATCAATGCAATTTTTCCATCACTATAAACCAAAACTCAGTACTTCATAAGCAATCCCACCTATCTACAGCTGTTGAGTCATTTCAGACTCATAGCGATCCTATTGGACAGAGGACAAATGCTCCACAGGGTTTCTGATACTGTTAATCTTTAGGGACATAGACTGTTTTACCTTTCTCCCTTGGAGCAGCAGCCGACCTTTAGCTAGCAGTCCAATGCTCAATCCAGGGCTCCTTTTCCACCCCTATCCCCCACTTGCCATCCCTGGTAACTACTCGTAAACTTTGGTCTCTGTACATTTGCCTTTTCTTGTCTTTATATATATATATAATACTTGCCTTTTTATTTCACTCAGCATAGCATAGTGATTATGAATTAGGCTGCTAATCTCATGGTCAGCCGCTTGAAACTACCAGTTGTTCCGTGGGAGAAAAATGAGGCTTTCTGCTCCTGTAAAGATCTATAGCCTCAGAAACCCTATGCAGGGTCGCTATGAGTTGGAACCAACTCCACAGCACATAATAACAACAACAATGTCTTAACACACTATCCATACTGTCACATATATCAAGACTTCATTTCTACTACTGGCTGAGTAGTACTCTGTACTTGGACATTCTGATATAAAATAAACATCAAAATACTGGCTATTTCATGTATGTGAAATTCCCTCTGGGGCTCAGGTACACCTCAAATGACCATCTTAAAGAAGAATGCTAACTAAGGTCACCTGAGACAGCTAAGTGCTGCTCTAAACAGACACTCCAGGCACAGATGAACAATGGCCCAAACAAGAATCCAAATGAAGGGTCTGCTCTTGGACACAAACATCATCTTTAATAGAGGGCCAGTGAAAATTAGGGAACCCCCTTATGAGATGGGTTGACATGATGACCCAAACAATGGGCTCAGACATATCAAAGATCATGAGGCTGGCACAGGACTAGGGACTGTTTTGTCATAAAACTGCCAGAAGTCAGCGCTGACTCGATGGCAACCAGCAATGCTGGACACTGACAGCACACATGGTGAGTCACAGTCACCTGACAGAGACTAATGATGTTCCTAACCAGTACAAGGGCTAGTCACCAGAAAACAGTAACAATGACATAATATGACACATCAGAAAAGACTGTTATCCTGATGAGAGTCTTTAGCTATCACAGTGATATGTAAGTGGTGAAACACACATGTACCAGGCAAAGAAACAAAACCTCTGACAATGGAAACAGAGGCTGGTCAGTCCCAAGGCTGAGGGTTTCCTCTTTAGTCCTATTCTACTACAATGACGTCTTCTGAAGAACAGGCCAACTTGCTAAGAACAGTGTCTTGCCTTACTTTCCTCCAGAGTTCTAATCTCACTAGGCATACAACAGTGGCTTGATGTCTCACTGGACAGATGCTCAGTCTCTGTCCTGGGAGGTTAGATGTCCCCTGGCCTGTCCCAGTAGAACAGGGACATTTCCCTTAGTGGCACGCTTTTTTAGTATGATGTCCTGAAGAAGGGAAAAGAGAGTCAAATAGGTCACCCTCACCAGTCCTTATAATCCACTGGGTAACAGATACCACAGACTGATGAAGCCACCATCATGGATTCAGGAGAGGATAAGCGAGCCATCGCTTCATGGTCTGTCCTTTGTAGAGAACTCTATGCAGACTGTGCAGGGCAGAGACACAGGGTCCCATAGAGGACCTCTAGGGACACAAGGGGGATTGGATCTAAATCTCCCTACCTCATCATCAACCAAACAGATTTCTTTCTTTGGGAACACTAGAATGGGTACTTAAACTGACTATCATATACCAGATAGCAGGAATGAAATGGTCAATGTGCAACCATTTCAAGAGGTATCAAGAACTGAAGATCCTGAAGGAAGAAGTCCAAGATGCACTGAAGGCATTGGTGAAAAACATGTTATTAAGAGGTACCAGTCCCTGGAGAAGGACATCATGTTTGGTAAAGTGTAGGGTCAGCAAAAAAGAGGAAAATCCCCAACAAAATGGACTGGCACAGTGGTAGCAGCAATGGGCTCAAGCATAAAAAACAGTTGTGAGGATGGCGCAGGACTGGGCAGTGTTTTATTCTGTTGTGCATATGGTCACTATGACTTGAGGGCACTTAACAACAACAAGGGATATTTTATCATTGAACAAATATCTAAGGCAGTGAATATTGTATCCTGGCTGGCATTGCAGAGGAACCAATTTTAAGTTGGGTAAGGACACAGTAACCCTGAGAAAGGAAGTACTAGTTCTGTAGCAGGATCACCCAGTGGCTTCACTGCTGCTTACCTTCATAACTCTCGAAAGACTCAAAGAGTTGCACCAAGGAATATGTGCCCAACTGCTCATGGTACTTGGATGCCACCTGCACACACAGCTAGAAGTTCTGTATGACATTCGCAGACTGTATATCACGCAGACACTCCATAGAATCCTCCACAGACAAGGAGCCAAAGAAATCTATAAGCCACTGGGAAGCAAGTACATTGGTGAAAAACTATGTACACTCTTTTGTTCCTCCCTCTCTCTTTTTAAACTTTTTACTTTTGGTGACATACACAACAAAACATCTGCCAACACAATGCCCACATTTATAATATAATGACATTGACTACACTTTTTACGTGACACCATTATCATTCTGCTTTTCCAATATACTTCACTACCATTAATGGAAGCTCAATATTCTCTCCAAACAAAAACGTTCCCTTTCTCCCTATCTCTGGTAGCTACCTTTGGGTTCTCTATTTTTTTATTTCATATATGTGAGATCATTGTATAGTCTTAAATATATTGCTAACCTGGTAAAAATGCTTTTCCTCTGGAATGTCAAATATAAAAGGGTATTTCCAAAAGTTCGTGGAAAATGGCATTAAAAGATAATGGAATTTCCCCAGAAACTTTAAAAAGCCCTGTTGTATAAAGAATTTCCATTTCAGAGAACTAAGAAGCAACTATCCATCAAGGTAAAAAGCAGAAATTGGGAATAAACTTGGGATAAGACAATGACCTCAACTGACATATTGTTGTTGTTAAGTGCCATCAAGTAAATTCGGACTCATATAGCATTGCTGTGAAACTGCTGGTGGGTTTGAACTGCCAACCTTGTGTTTAGAAGTCCAGTACTTATCCTAAAGCACCTCAGGGACAGCAGTTCTAAATGACCAGCTGTTCCGTGGTAGAAAGATGAACCTTTTTACCCCGGTAAAGATTTACAGCTTTCTCGTAAGGGTCGCTATGACTTGGAACCTACTCTGCGGCACATAACTACCACCACCACACCAGGACTCTGTTGTTGTTGTTGTTAAGTGCTGTCGAGTTGATCCTGACCCATAGCGACCCTGTGTAGGGTTTCCAAAGAGCAGCTGGTGAGCTTGAACCGCCAACCTTGCAGTTCAAACTGGAATAGTCCAGGGTTAATTCTAAGAGTTACTGTGTACACTGTAATGCACAGCTATTTTAGTGTTTTCTGTTGTTTTCAGGCAACCCTGCTAGAGGTTGGTTCAGGACCGTGCAGTGTTTTATTCTGTTGTGCATAGGGTCGCTATGAGTCAGTACTGATTCAATGGCACCTAACAACAACAACAACAACAACAACAACAACAACAACAACATTATGATAGAACAAATAAAACCCAATTTATAATTGCTTGGTCCACAGGTAAAGGCATTTTAAGTTTAAACAGATGCTAATAAATGTATGAAGAATATTGTTTGAATACCTTTTTTCCACATTCCTGAGTATCTAAGCTTTGCCAATCTAACAGAATAAAATCAATATCTCATTTAAAAGTAAAAAGGAATAAGCACTCCTGAAAAAAAGTTGATGAGGCTTAAAATTATCTTAAAACAGGACAACTCTGGACTAAGATTGCTGGTCAACATGGCAACTTTGTGCCCTTGCTAAGGGGTCTTACCTACTGTATCTAACCAGTCTTGATCAGATGTATTCTTGGGGACCCTCACCTGCCACCCAACACACTCATTCTCATTCATTCTAGGATATGGAACACTGCCCAAATGTGGTACTGGCCAAATATTTTCAGCTACTGGTGAATGCCACACTGACCCTTGATGATGCATACTCTGGGTTTTCTATAGAGTAAATGACCTCATATCTGAGTGTAGAATTTTATAACATCTGGCCCTTACCTGTTTTCCCTGTGCTTCATTTCTTTTAGATCCATTCTTACTATGTTCTTGTTTTTAAATCTTTCCACCTTATTACAGGAGGACTTAGAAGACATTGCCTATTATTCTCCCTCCAGAGAAGACCACGCCCAGAAAATCAGGGCCGTGTGGCCAGTGCTACTGGTGCCTTGATGAGCTGTGAGGCCATTCAGGCTGCTGTCTTTTGGGGGTTTGGGCTGTCTTTAAGGTCTGTCTGCTGAACTTCTAAGTGGTGCTTGGTTTCTGTTTTAAGACTCATTTATTTAAAAATGTCATATGAGGAGACTTCAGAAAGTACGTGGAAAAATGGAATGAAAAGAGAATGGAATTTTTCCATGAAGCCCCCTTATATTTAACAACCAAGCCATGAGAAAATTAACAGCACTTTTACTTCCTAGAAGTGTGCTGGGACCCAGACATCAGTAGTTATCTTACAAAGTTGAGGTAGTAGATCAATGTAATTTACATGCTATTTCCTAATTATAAAAATACTGCATGATTGTTAAATAAAAAATAAATTGGAAAAAACAAACAAACAAAGAGAATGGAAGCAAATACATTGAATGATGATGCATGGAGGAGATTGCAATCATTGCAATGAAATGATGAGTGTAAAACCAATGTTCTTCCATGTAAACTATCACTCAGTTCACAATAAAAACTTAACAACAACAACAAACACACAAAAAAATTGGAAGACAAATAAATTCTTCTAGATCTCCTTGCTGCATATATGAGGGCAAGTCAGAAAGTATAACTACTTAATGACTGTGATCTCAAAAGCTCACGAGTAGCCAATGGTCTCTCCCCATCCAAAGAAAAGAAGAGTGATGGGACTTGAAGATGCTTGAAGCTTTACAACAAATTTATGGCAATGCTGTCCTCCATAAAACAATAGTTTTCAGATGGCTCAAGTGTTTTATGGAAGGTTGGGAAGACCTCAAAGATGAATTCAAGGCCAAGAAGTCAGCTCAGGTGGTTTTGGAGATTGTGTTTTGGGACTTCAAAGGGGTAATTTTGATAGAGGACACAGGATGATTTCAAAGGCTTATTATGAAGTAGTTTTAAGGAAACGGAAAATTGCATTAGTAAGAAAATGGTGAGAAAAGTTGTACTGGGGAAATTTTTCCCATCACGATAGTATACTTGCTGTTATTCTTTGAGGGTAGCAAAAGCTATCTTAAGAGAATTTTGTCAGGTACCCATACCCCATCCACTCTACAGCCCTGATCTTTCCCCTTCAGACTTGTGTTTGTTCCTAAAACTCAAAGAACACTGAAAAGGAAAACAATTTGAGTCTCTCAAGAATAGACTTAGACAGAGGATACTGTGAGAAACAATAGCTTCACATTTTGTATTTTTAAATAACAAACGTTTCTAGGACTTTGCAGCATTTCTTTTTGGCTTACCTGAGAATACCAAAATCTAACCAAAAATATTTGTGATTTGATCACATACACCCCTCCCCCTGTCCCAGTCCAATTTTCAAGTTAAGAAATGATGTTCTGATGGTAATTGTTTCATGAAATTTTTGCATAGTGACTTGCAGGAAAGCAATGGAGACGACCTCTCCTAAGAGGTGCTGAGAAACACATTTGGGCAACCACTCCCAATCCAGAGCTACTATGTGTAGCCAGCCAGTCCCACATCTGCAGATGAAGCAGGTGCTTTGCCCATTGGGTTTAGTTGGGAAATCTCACTTGCCTGGGGTGTGAATCAGGTTCATCTCCAAAAGGAAAGTCTGGAGGTGACCCTCAGCTGAGTTACTGTTCTTCAAGACATCCAATAAGAAGGAAGTACACTGCTGGATTAAGCTATTTTCCATGAAAATGTCTATAATCTGAAATGGATGAGCCAAATTTTTCACTAAAAAACAATCGTGCTTTATTTTCCTATTGTAATGGTTCCTAACACTGAATGTCATTCATAAATTCCCAATTTTTTCCTTCCTGTGCATTTTCTTATGTCACCAAAATTCATGTAAACCATGACTACTTCATGAAATTACACCAGTTCTGTAATACTCACCACCACGGTAATACTAGGTCAGAGTAACTTATGGATCTCCAGAATCCTCTGAAGTGATTCAAGCAGCTTTAACAATAAAGTACAATAATTGTTATTAGGTGCTGTCAAGTTGGTTCTGACTCCTAGTGACCCTGTGTACAACAGAATGAAGCATTGTCTGGTCCTGTGCTATCCTTACAATCATCCATCTCCAGGTCCACAGGCAGAATTCGGTTTGTCAGAGTGGGATGATGGTGGGGCAAGGGATGGCGGGCTAGCATTCTAAAATGACATTCACATACCCAACCACCCGTCACTATATACACAAAAAATCCTAACAATTTGATATACAAATCCTCTAAAATACTTTGATAAAAATGGAAAAGATGAGTATTCAAATAATAGACTAAAAGAAGAGCTCCTCTCCCCTAACATATCAGCTTTTAAAAACTAAATTAGCTGCAAGATTGTTGTTGTTGAGTGCTGTCAAGTCAATTCTGACTCATAGCAACCCTGAACTGCCAACCTTGTGGTTTGTAGTCCAGTGCTGGTCCTACAGTGTCACACCAGGAGTCTGACTACAAGATTTGTTGTTGTTGTTAAGTGCCATGGAGCCAGTGCCAACTCACAGTGACCCCGTATAGAGTTTCCAGGGAGCAGCTGGTGGGTTTGAACCACTGAACTTTAGGTTCCCAGTTCAGTGTTGATACTACAGCACCGCACCAGGGGTCTGACTACAAGATTAGTATTAGACAAATAGGAAAACATAACAATGCATTGTTAAAAGAATATCCCATGAAAGGAAACCTTTTTATCTCCTTCAATATAATTTGTTTTATATTAATTAAATTTATATTAATTTCTGATAAAATAGACTTCAAGCAAAAATCAGCATAAAAGATAAAGAAGGATATTATATCATGATTAAGAGGTGAATTGAACAAGAGGACATAACCATAATAAATATCTATGTTCTCAGTGAAAGAGTCTCAAAATAAATAAATTAGACTCATACAGAATTGAGGAAAGAAATGGACAACTCTACAAGAAAAATTAGATCTTTTAATACACCACTTCAATGAAGGACAGAACTAAGAAGAAACTCAAGAAAGACAGAAGAAATAACACAATTAACTAACTTGATTTCATAGACTTATACACAGCACTCAACCCAACAACAGCACAATGTACATTCTTTCCCATTGCACATGGAACATTCTCCAGAATAGGTCATATTTTAGGCCACAAAGAAAACCTCAATAAAATTTACAAACATTAGAATTCTTCAAAGCAACCTCTCAGATCATGTTTTAAAATTAGAAATCAACAATAGGAAATCAATGAAAATAATTGAATACATGCAAATTGAATAATATTTTGATAAAAGCTATTTTTTATACCAAATAAAAATTGAAATAAAAATTTCCTTGAATCAAATGAGAATGAAAACTCAACACACTAAAACCTTTGGGACACAGTAAAAGCAGTGCACAGAGGGCAATTTATAGCAGTAAGCATATACATCAAAAAAGAAGAAAGCCAAAATCAACACCTTGACGCAACATCTCCAACAAGCAGAAAAACAGCAGCAAAGTAAGCCTACAGGCATCAGAAGAAAAGAAATTAAAAAGACTAGAATGAAAATAAATGAAATAGAAAATAGAAAGACTCAACAAGACCAGAAATTAGTTGTTCAAAAGGATTAATAAAATCAACAATACACTGGCAAATCTAACCAAAAAAAAGAAGATTCAAGTAACACAAATAAATTATATGGCTGACGTCACAACAGAACCAGCAGAAATAAAAAGGGTAATAGATCTAAACTGATACTAAAAGATAATAATAGAATTCTATGAAGAACTGTACTCTAACAAATTTGAAAGTCTATAAGAAATGGGCAAATTTCTAGAAACACGACCTACCTAAATGAATACAGAATGAACTAGAAAGCTTGAATAGACCTATAACAAAAGAAGAAATTGAGAAAAAGAAAAAGAAACTCCCAACAAGATCTTAAAAGCTCATGAGCAGCCATCTAGAGTGCAACTATTGGTGATGAAAATTGAAAATACTTGAGATCAATTTGCCCAATGAACTAACGGAACACATGAACATTGGTCTCTATAATTCTGAGGCCAGAAGAACTAGATGATACCCAGCTACCCACTGCTCTGAAAGGGATCACAGAAGGTCCTGGATAGAGTAGGAGAAAATGTAGAACAAAGGTCAAAATTATATAAAAGACCAGGTTTACTGGTCAGAAAGAGACCAGAGGAATCTAAGACTATGGCCCTTGGCCACTCTTCAGGTCTGGAACAGAACTCACCCCTGTGGACCAATTTTCAACTTAGCAGTAGACACAGGGGAGTCAACAATACTAGTAGGGTATGCTTGCCATGAAGTCAAGATCCAAAAGGCAACATCGACCTATGAACAAAGTTCAGAGGGCTGGGAAACAGGGTGGAATGGAAATAAGCACCACAGGGAGGAAGTAGGATAACTGTTGTTGGATGGAGGGGATTTCATTCATTGAGATGAAATAAAGTGTATGGTTTGTTTTTTTTTTAAATGTAAAATTGATGTTCTGCTTTGGAAGATTTTAAAATTCACAATAAAAAAATACCAAATAAAAACAAAATTCCCAGCAACAAACATCCCTCATTAACATAGATACAAAAACTCTCAACAAAATCCTAGCCAAAAGTCCAAATATATATATATAAATACATCATGACCAAGTGGGATTCATACCAAGGATGCAAGAATGGTTTCATATTAGAAAAAATAATCAATGTAAATTCCCACATAAATAAAACAAAGGAAAAGAACCCAGGATTGTATTGATTGATACAGAAAAAGCATTTGACAAAATCCAACACCCATTCATGATAAAAACACTAAAAAAAACATGAATAGATTTGAATTACAGTGTTGGAGAATACTGAAAGTACCATGGACAGCCAAAAGAACAAACAAATCTGTGTTGGAAGAAGTACAGCTAGAATGTTTGAGAAGCCAAGATGACAAGACTTTGTCTCTCTTACTTCAGACATATTATCAGGAGGAACCACTCCCTAGAGAAGGACATTATGGTAAAGTGGAGGGTCAGTGAAAAAGAGGAAGAGCTCCAATGAGATGAATTGGCATAGTGGAAGCAGTAATGGGTTGAAGCATAACAGCAATTTGATGATGGTGCATGATCAGGCCATATTTCATTGTTAAACATAGCTTCACTATGAGTCAGAGCCCACTTGAAGTTACCTAACAACAACAACAAATACAAAACCAACAGTCAACATTACTGTCAACAGAGAGAAACAGAAAGCATTCCCCTTGAGAACAGGGACCAAACAAAGATGTTCTTTATCACCACTCTTAATCAATATAGTGCTGGAAGTCTCAGTCAGAGGTATATGGAAAGAAAGGGAAATAAAAAACATCTAAATTGACAGAGAGGTAAAACTCTGTTAGCAAATGATGTGATCCTATACATAGAAAATCCCAAAGATTCAGCAATAAAATTATTGGAACTCAGAGAAAGATTTAGTAAAGTGGCAGGGCTCAAGATCAACACAGAAAAATCAGTTGGGTTCCTTTACACTAATAAAGAAAGACCTGAAAAGGAAATCAGGAAAACAATGTCATTTAAAATGGTGGTGGTGGTGGTTACGTGCCATGGAGTTGGTTTTGACTCATAGTGACACTGTATAGGGTTTCTGAGGTTATAAATCTTTACAGGAGCAGAAAGCCTTATCTTTCTCCTGCAGAATTGTTGGCAGTTTCAAACTGTTGACCATGATATTAGCAGCCTGTCTTGTAGCCACTATGCTATTTAGAATAGCCACCCAAAAGATAAAATACTTAGGAAAAAATCTAACCAGAGAAACAAAGGATATATATAAAGAAAACTACAAAACACTACTACAAGAAACTAACAGAGATCTACAAAAGTGGGAGAATTTACCATGTTCATGACTAGGAAGACTTAACATTGTGAAAATGGCAAAATTATCCAAAGCAATCTATAGATACAATGTAATCCGAATTTAGGTTCCAGTATCATTCTGAGAAGGAAAAACTAAGCACCAATTTTATAAGGAAAGAAAAGAGACCTCAGATAAGTAAAGCACTGTTTTAAGAACCAAATTGGAGTCCTCTCACTGCCAGATCTCAAACTTACTACACAG
>NW_006408778.1:3321983-3322951 GCF_000296735.1 Chrysochloris asiatica | reverse complement strand
GCACTGCCAACACAGTGGAGACATTAAGAGAGGCATTATAAAAACCATTTTCTCAGTAGCTACAATTACTGGAATTAGAAGCATAGAATGAACAATATTAGGACTTGTACAGAGGTAGCCAAACAGTGAGTTCACAAACACCAATGAACCTGGGACCCCAGGAGGTCACTTCCTGGGCCCGCAGGGTTCATGGCTTGCCATCCTGTGGAGGGCCCAGGGTTTGGATTTTTGTCCAGGTCACAAGGCCTCAGCTTCCTAGTAATTGTGTTTTATGTCGTCCCCGACAGAGGGAAAAAGTCTAAATGTCCATCAGTGGAGAATGACTAAATAAACTTTGGTGCATACACACAGTGGAATACTATGCAATGTTGACTATGATCAATCACTTCATTACACTGATGTCTGTGGAAAACATTATACGGAGTGAAATTACTTAATCACAAAAGGACAAATATTGTATGAAACCAGTACTGTAAAAAATCAAGAAAAGGTTTTCTTGCTAAAAGATACATTTTTTAATGGTTGACCATGATGGGAGGGAAGGGAGAATAATTCACTGGCTAGAGTGTAGACATGTGTTAACTTGGATGATGCAGAAGATAATAGAAAAGAACAAAATATATAGGATGCTTAGTTAAATTTGTATTTTAGATAAACATTAACTTAGTTTTTAGTGTAAGTATGTCCCCCACAATATTTAACTGTCACATTTGATGTGACAACCTTATGTGGGTACATGATGGAAGCTCAGCTCCTGGTGACCACTCTGACTGACTGATGGTGGTACAATCCATTTCTGAACTATAAGTCTGGTTTCCAACAAGAATGACCTGAATGGTCTTATATAGGAGAAACTGCAGAGTTCAGTGATTACCTGGGCACAGTGGACCACTGCGCACAGTTTTTTTAACCTGTCAAATAGGGTTATAAATAGTACCTACTTCCAATTTTGTTGTTGTTGTCAGGTG
>NW_006408778.1:3318847-3320798 GCF_000296735.1 Chrysochloris asiatica | reverse complement strand
AGATGGGTGATGGCTATGCCTGGTGTACATTGTCTGAGAATCAAACCAGTGACATTCACCACTGAACCATGATTGCCCTTTACCTTAGCATTATTGTACCATAAGTAAAGAGCAACATAGGCCACTTGTAGTGACCACTGGGGTGCTTATGTGAATATATCTTCTTTTGTGGGGCCCGGGAGAGTAAGCCGAAGCTCCCTGGCGGTTTCTGGATTGACTTTGCCCCGCTCCCCCACACCCTCTTCTCTTCCTCTCCTCACGATCTAACGTGCAGTAATCGGCGGATGCTAGACGGGCGAATCCTTAAACGTGAGACTAACTTTGCCTTCTGAGACATTTCAAGAGTTGTGAGCAAACCAAGTCCAATTGAGGAGGCTTGTCCGGGATTACTCTCCGGTAGCTTCTGAAGGGACTTGCAGCATTCAAAACTTTGGTAGCCTGTCTGGGTAGCTGTCTCCCTTTTCTCCTTCCTAACCTAGCTCCCCGGCTGGTTCTGGGTTGCCTTTGCCTAATGCCTCACACTCTTTCTGATGTAAGGCACGGTAGTCAGCGGAAGCTAGAGGGGCGAATCCTTAGACGTGAGACTAACTTTTCTATCAACCACCATAACTCTCTTAAATGTATTTTCCTTACATTTAAAAATTCCCATTCCTATCAGTTAGCACCATCTAAATTCCACCCTCTAGCAAGGCCTCACAAAGGCTTCATCCCCCACACAGCTAGCCCATTCTAAGCTCCACCCCCTCCCAAACCTGTCCTTGCTATTTAGCCAGGCTCTCCATCACTTTTCTCCATCTCCTTTTCTCTCTCCAGCAGACTGCGAGAGATTGTAGATTCAGTCCGGGTAGATTGTCAGGTTCTGATTAGGGTACACCCCAGCGAACTCTCAAAACTCCTGACCCTAGGATCTCTTTCTCCAACTACTCATCTGAGTAGCCCGCTTTTCTTCGCTCTCTTCTCTCTTTCCCTATCTCTGTCTACAACTGACTATGAGGGATCCCGGACCTTTTCACGAGGATTGTAAGGCCAGGCCAGGGTACCCCTGGTGGTTCACTCAAAACTCTTGTATAGTTCCTTTCCCCAACCGCTCATTTGCAAGTAGTCTGTCTTTCCTTTTACATGGCTCCAGATCTCAGAGGCTATTCTGCCAAATCTTTCCTCAACCAACACCAGTCACAAATTCCTGGGTCTAGATAAGTCAGCCCCTAGCACTCTCTCCTGAGGATCCCAGGAGATTCTGCCTTGTCCCTTGATCCTCGGAGGATCACTTGGACTCCCCTGGCAGAGGGCACGGGGAAGCCCATAACCCTCTCCAGGCCATCCAGTCCGACAGTCGGACCTCTGGCAGTCTCCCTTCTCACCTGTGGGAAGGCAGACACGGCCTTCGGCAATGACTCCTTGACCCACCCAAAACGGGAGCTGGGCTTTGCAAACCACCCCTATTCCCCTCTAGGTGGTCTTCTGAATAAAGAAATTACATCTAATATAAATCAATCTGAAAAATAATTAATTGATTTTTGCACTATAGCCTGGTTGCTATTAGTCAGTGGCCAGAAAACAGCTCTTTCGACTTCCAGATTTTCAGAGACATTGACAACTTCTATAAAGAAATGGTAAAATGGCAGGTTCCCCACTTCCAAACCTTTTTTCTGCTTCCACTCCCCTTACTGGGCTCACCAAATTCACCTGACTTCTCCTGAATCGCCCTTTGATCCTGCAAATGAATATTCCCTACCCTTTGAACAACCCTTTACACCTCCCCCTCCTCCTCCACTCATTGTCCCTTCCTAAGATTCTCCTTTGCCACTAGTCACCCAATCCCGGTACAACACCAACTATCCTCTCCTTAAGGGAAGAGGCTGTGGTCAATGGCCCCACCCTAATGCATGTTCCTTTTCCTATGTCCAGTCTTTCCCAGATCCAAGAATGCTTAGGATCCTTTTCTAAAAAC
>NW_006408778.1:3316849-3317809 GCF_000296735.1 Chrysochloris asiatica | reverse complement strand
GACAACCCAGTCTTTTAGTTTAACTTGGCAAGATATTTACACCTTGACCTCAGAGGAAAAGGAACTCATATCTAGAGCAGCAAAAGTCAATGCTAATACCTTCCATGAACAGGCCCCCACCCTTCACCCTGTGGTGAAGCAGCAGATGCCTTCTCTCTGCAGAGAGCCTAATTGGAATTATCAACATGGAAGTGAAGGCACCCAACAAAGGAATTACAAGATTACTTATTTTATAGTGTAATGGATCAAAATGCCCATAAGGCTGTCAGTTATGATAAATTACGTGAGGTCACCCAAGGCCCCAATGAAAAACCTGCCCTTTTCTTTCCCACCTTTCAGAGGTCACGATAAAGTATACCAACATGAACCCAGAATCAAGAGAAGGCCAAACTTTCCTTTATTTGCAGTTGATTTACCAGTCTGCACCAATTTTAGAAGGAAATTATAAAAGTTAGAGGAAGGTCCTCAACCCCATAGTGTAATTTTTCTAAAAGCATTCTTAAATGTTTTTTTAAGAACCGAGATGAGGAATAGAAGAACCAAAAAGTAAAAACTCCACATTCAATATTAGACCTAGTGTCTGCCACCTCACACTCACCCCAGCCCAGAGCAGGAATAAGCACAATACTTCCTGGAACGTGCTCTCAATGTGGGCAGACTGGACACTGGGCAAAAGCATGCCCTAGCCCGAGGCCACCGACCAAGCCATACCCAAAGACTGGTCAATGCGGCCACTGGAAGATGGACTGCCCCAGCCAGGGACGCACTCCCAGGTCAGGTTCAGTCCAATCTTTAGCCCCCAACCACTGATGATGAAAGACCCTTCATCCTTATTAGCTCTCTTCAGAAAACTGACTGGTGCCCAGAATTCTCCGCCCCCCAGCAAATATACGCTCAGAACCCAGGGTAATAGGGATGGTATCCAGTAAAACCATCTCTTTCCTACTGGATCCTGGGGTG
>NW_006408778.1:3303272-3303887 GCF_000296735.1 Chrysochloris asiatica | reverse complement strand
TATACCAATCAAAAGATAAGATTAGCAGAATGGATTAAAACACCAGTATCCTTTAATATGCTGTCAACAAGAGACACATCATACAATGAAAAAAACAGACTAAAAATCAAAGGATAGAAAAATATATCAAACTAACAATAAAAAATGAGAGGCAGTATTAATTTCTGATAGAGTTTCAGACTGAAAACAGCATAAGAGACAAAGAAGGACATTTTATCGTTATTAAAGGGTCAATTAAACAACCATAATAAATATCTATTCTCTCACTGCCTTCTTGCCTACAGGGTTTCTGTGGATAATTCAGAAGCTTAGTCTTATGGGTTCTCCTTTGTAGGTAAGTTCGTTTTTCCTGAAATGCTCTCAGATCCTTTTCCTGTCTTTAGTTTTGGAATGTTTGATTATAGTATGTCTTGATGATTTTCTTTCAGTGTCTATCATATTTGCAAAGGAGCTCCGGTAGCGTAGTTACAAGTTGGGCTGCTAACCTAAAAGGTCAGCAGTTTGAAACTACCAGCTGTTCTGTGGGAGAAAGATGAGGCTTTCTGCTCCCGTAAAGATTTATAGCCTCAGAACCACTATTCAGGGTCCTTATGAGTCTGAACTGATTTGATAGCA
>NW_006408778.1:3300980-3302047 GCF_000296735.1 Chrysochloris asiatica | reverse complement strand
AGTTTCAAACTGCTGACCTTGTGGTTCGCAATCCGATTTGTAATAACTATGCTAAAGAGGGAAGACAGAAAAAGAAAGAGACTAGAGAGCAGTAAATAAAAATCAAGAGGCACAAAGGATGAAGAAGAGGGTAGAAATAGAAATAGAAGAAAATAAGGAAACATAAATGCAGAGATAGAAAGGATAAAAATTAAGGGAATGGAAAGAGATGAAGAAGAAGAAATAATAAACCCAAACAACAATATAATGAAAGGAAAAAATAAAACAAACTAAAAACCAGTGCTGTCATTGGACCCAAAGAAAACTCCAGGGGTCTCCTGCCAGTCAAGGAAATCATGATGTGGGTAAAGGAGGGATGTAAGGGCTAAGTCTCCAGTCCTAGATGGAGTTCCTATAGGCCTTGTTGTTGTTGTTTGGTGCCATCGAGTTGGTACCGACTCATAGCGACCTTATGCACAACAGAACAAAACACTGCTTGATGCTGGGCCAACCTCATTACTGTTGCCATGCTTGAGTCCATCGATGCTGCCATTTGGCCAATGCATCTCGTTGGGGGTCTTCCTCTTTTTTTCTGACCCTCCACCTTACCAAACATGATATCCTTCTCCTTCTCCTCTTGACAATATGTCTGAAGTATGAGAGATGAAATTTGGCCATCTTGGCTTCCCAGGAGCACTCTGGTTGCAATTCTTCCAACACAGATCTGTTGGTTCTATGGGCAACTTTTAGCACTTTCATTATTCTCCTCCAACACCATAACCCAAATGCACCAATTCTTCTATGGTCTTCCTTATTCACTATCCAGCTTTCGCATGCATATGGGGTTATTGAAAATACCATCGCTTGGGTCAGGTGAACCTTAGTCCTCAAGATGACATCTTTGCTCTTCAACACTTTAAAAATGTCTTGTGCAGTATATCTGCCTAATGCAATACGTTGTTTGAATTCTTGACTGCTGCTTCCGTGAGTGTTGATAGTTGATCCAAGAAAAATGAAGTCCTTGACAACTTCAATCTTTTCTCCGTTGATAAGAATGCTGTTTATTGGTCCAGTGGTGAGGATTTTTG
>NW_006408778.1:3297714-3299255 GCF_000296735.1 Chrysochloris asiatica | reverse complement strand
CTGATCCTTCTTCTTTGCTCCCAACCTTTGCATTCCAATCACCAGTAATGATCAATACATCTTGATTGCATGCTTGATCCATTTCAGATTGAAGAAGTTGGTAGAATTCTATTTCATCCTCACTGGCTTTAGTGGTTGGTGCATAAATTTGAATAATAGTGGTATTAAGTGGGCTTCCCTGTAGGCACATGGATATTATCCTATCACAGACAGAGTTGTACCTCATGACTGATCTGGATACGTTCTTACTGACGATGAATGCACCACCATTCATTTTCAATTTGTCATTCCCGGCATAGTAAACCATGTGGTTGTCAGATTCAAAATGGCCAATACCAATCCATTTCAGCTCACTAATACCTAAGATATTGATGTTTATGCATTCCATTTCATTTTTGACAACTTCCAGTTTTCCTAGATTCATACTTTGTAATTCCATGTTCCAATTTTCAATGGATGTTTACAGCTGTTTCTCTTTATTTTGAGTTGTGCCCCATCAGCAGATGAAGGTCCCACGTGTTATTCTCCCATTGGCCTTACTACATTTGCGTCATCACGGTTAACTCTACTTTGAGGAGGCAACTCTTTCCCAGTCACATTTTCAGTGCCTTCCAACCTGAGGGGCTCATTTTCTGGAACTATACCTAACAGTTTCAAACTCCCAGAGAGCAGGGTCTATGCTAGGGAGAAGTCAGGGTTGGGGCCAGCCTCACTCCTGTTCTCCAGAGAAGTGTGGGGAGCAAGAAGGAATTCCACCTTCCCATTGCCTATGCAAATCTATGCTGTCTGCCATCTGTCTGTCTTTTCAAAGCTGTTTGCAAAAGTTCAAGATGGTTGTGCCATATCTAGCTGGCAGTCCGTTCACTAGTCTCCTTCTTTTGCTGCCCCTGCTCAGCTTCTCCCCCAAGTACATACTCAATCCACTTTTCCAACCTTACCTCTGAAGCTCAGGGTTTCAGAATTATCCTGTTTCATTTGGTCTCCCATATCTTTGTTGTCGAGTTTTGGTGTAATGTGCTTGCCTAGTCTACCATCTTGCCAGACATTTTTTATAAAAAATGTTTTATTGTGAATTATGTGATAGTTTACACGGCAGAACATTAGTTTTACATTCATCCTATTGTATATTGTTTCATTGTCTTGGTTACAAGCCCCTCCATGCATTATCAACCAACCAAAGGGTATACCCTGCAAGCCTGCCCCTGTTCCCCTGCCCCCGGTCATCAGCACACAGCCTCTCTCCCTCTCTGGGTCTAAAGTCTCCAGCCGCTTCATCTCTCCACATCATTATCTCTGCCTCCATCTCTTTGCCAGACTTTTTACTGGTGAATTGTGCCAAATATTCAGAGAAGAGCAGACATCAAGTCTAAAAACTATTCCAAAATATAGAAGAGGATGGAAAACTCCTGAATTCATTTTATGAAGCAAAGATAACCCTGACACCAAAACCAGGTATCAACCATCACTAAAAAAGAAAACTGTATAGCAGTACCTCTGATGAACAAAGATGCAAAAATTCTCAACAATATCCTAGCAAATTG
>NW_006408778.1:3295083-3296239 GCF_000296735.1 Chrysochloris asiatica | reverse complement strand
ACTTCTTTCAATGCACTTTGGACTTCCTCTCTGAGTATCATTGGCTCTTGTTCATATGGTATCTCTTGAAATGGTTGAACATTAACCATTTCAAGCAATCCTAGCAAATAGAATCTAATAATATATTTTAAAATAATACAACATGACCAAGTGGGATTTGTCCCAGGTATGCAAGAACTGTCAATATAATTCACCACATAAATTAAAAAAAAGAAATAGAACTACATGATCATCATATCAACTGATGCAGAAAGGGCATTTGACAAAATCCTACACACATTCCCAATTAAAAAAAACACTTATCAAAACAGGAACAGAAGGGAAATTCCTCTGCATAATTAAGGACAATAGTCCTAGTGTGGAGATGCAGGAGAATGCACTGGACTGCAAGACCAGTTTGAACTGTATGGTCAGCAGTTCAAACCCACTAGTTGTTCCTTGGAGACCCTATACAGGGTCACTATAAGTCAGAACCAACTTAACTGCACTTAATAATAACAACATACACACTGGCTGACATTACTCTCAGTGAAGAGAAACTGAAAGTGCTCTCCTTGTGAATAGGAACCAGACAAGGATGCCCTTTTCACATCTTTCAATTCCTATTCAGTATTGTGTTAGAATGACTAACTAGTGCTTTAAGGTAAGAAAAGAAATTACATGGCAATATATGGATGGACAGGAGCTTTGAATGTGTGTGAGAGGGAAAAGTGAGCGTATATCCACAAAAATGCGAAGGTTTGATAGAGGATATTTGTACATATGTACTTAATTTTGCTACAAACATATCTTTGAATGTAGTAGAACATGTTGTTGCTAAGTGTCATTGAGTCAGTTCCGACTCACAGCAACCCTGTATAGGGTTTCCAAGAAGCGGATGGTGTGTTTGAATGGACGACTTTGTGGTTCAAACTGCCCTTGAGACCTAGTGACCTATCCGATCACTCTGTACTAGGACACTGTTGTTGTTAGGTGCCATAGAGTTGGTACTGATTCATATTGATCCTATGCACAACAGAATGAAACACTGCCCATTCCTGGACCAACCTCATAATCATTGCTACATCTGAGCTCATTGCTGCTGCCACTGTACCAATTCATCTCGTTGGGAGTCTTCCTTTTTTTCTTTGGCCCTCTACTTTAACAAACATGAGAT
>NW_006408778.1:3292641-3294218 GCF_000296735.1 Chrysochloris asiatica | reverse complement strand
GGAAATGTGGAACAAAACTCAAAATCATAAAAAAAAGACCAAGCTTACTGATCTGATAGAAACTGGTGGAACAACAAGACTATGGCCTTTGGTCACCCTTCAGGTCTGAAACTGAACTCACCCCCATGGCTCAATTTTCAGCCAATCAATAGATAGGTATATAGAGGGGCAGCACACAACAGAATGCTTAACCATTCAAGGCCAAATTTACTTAAGGACAAAATGCAGAAGGTTGGGAAAAAGGATGAACAGACAAAGGAAATACAGGGAGGAAGTGAGATGAGTGATGTCATATTGAGGGGATTGTAAGCATTGAGATGAAATGAAGGTTATGATTTGTTGAATGTAAAGCTGATGATCTGCTCTAGAAACCTCCACTCAGGTCACAATAAAAAGTTAAAAAAAAAAAAAAAGTTAGGTTATATGCATATACTTTTGACCTAATAGCTTCATTTCTAGGAATTTACCCTTAGACTTTTGGACAAAGAGACAAAGGTATATGAACAACAATGTTCCTTGAAGTGTCTGTTGTAAACAAAAATACCTATAAAAAGGAGATTGTTTTAAAAAGTTATGGTCACAGAATAGATAATGCACACCTTAAAAATAAGCATCTCTTTTATTAACATAGAGTGATCTTCAATATAGCAAGGGAAGGTTATAAGGGAGTCTGGATAGTGTAGTCATTTTCCTAAGAGTTTATTTGGATATATTAGCATAAATGTATGTATATTAAGATACATTCAAATTACCACTAGAGGTCCTCAACTGGTAGTAGGATTTCAGCAGATTTTGAAATTCTGATTGTTCATTTACTGGTATTTGAAATTTAAATAGCCAATGTGGTTATTGTTAAGTACCATTGAGTTGGTTTTGACTAATACCGACACTGTATAGAGTTTCCTAGTAGCACCAGGTGAGTTTGAACCTCTGACCTTGCAGTTCAAATCGACCTTGCAGTCCAGTGCTTATCCTGCAGCATCACACCAGGACTCCATATATAGCCAATAGACAGGAAAACAAAAACAATTTTACTTTGGGGGAAAAACTGCCTTCTTTGGTCAAGTAACTAGCTATGTTCAGAAATCTTGCTTATAGAAATTATCATAAACATGGTCAACTATTTAAAGTTAGAACAGAAAAAAAAGTACATCAGCTATAACATTCCACAATTATGCTTGTTTTTGTTGTTAGGTGCTTTCAAGTTAGCTCTAACCCATAGCAATCCTATGTATAACAGAACGAAACACCGTCTGGTCCTGCGCCATGCTCACAATTGCTGCTCTGCTTGAGTCCCTGATACTGCCACTGTGCCAATCCAATTCGTTGGGGATATCCCTCTCTTATGCTGACCCTCTACTTTACCAAGTATGAGGTCCTTCTCCAGGTACTGGTCCTTCCTGATAATGTTTTAAGTATGAGGGACGAAGTCTGGCAATCTTGGCTTCTAATGAATATTCTGGTAGTATTATCCACTACCTGGTGTGGCACTGTGGGTTAATGCCCCAGACTGCAAAGCCATTAGAACTGCAACGTCGGTGGTTCAAGCTCACCAGCTGCTCTTTGGAAAACCTATA
>NW_006408778.1:3287649-3290580 GCF_000296735.1 Chrysochloris asiatica | reverse complement strand
CTGGAGAAGGATATCATGTTTAGTAAGGTGGATTAGATGGATTGGCAAAGTGGTAGCATCAATGGGCTCAATCAAGATGACAATTGTGAGGTTGGCCCAGAACTGGGCAGTGTTTTGTTCTGTTGTATATAGGGTCGCTATGAGTCGGTATTGACTCAATGGCACCTAACAGTAACAACAACGTTCCTTCCAACACAGATTTGTTTGTTCTTGTTGCCACAAGAATGTGTCTATTATTTGCTTCAGACACTGTACCTGTGATATTCTCCTCTAACACCATAACTCAAATGCATCAATTCTTCTACAATTATGGTTGTTGTTGTTGTTAAGTACTGCGGGTCGGTTCTGACTCATAGTGACCCTGAACAGGGTTTCCAAGGCTGTAAATCTTTACAGGAGCAGAAAGCCTCATCTTTCTCCCATGGAACGGCTGGTAGTTTTGAACTGCCAACCGTGAGGTTAGCAGCCCAAAAGAATAATTCCTATAATACCACAAGGACTTATGGAAAGGCCTATAATGTAGTGAGTGAAATAGTTGAAAGATCATTAGATGATATCTTATACATAGAGTGGAGTCTTGGTGTGGTGCTGTAGGATAAGCACTGGACTACTAACTGCAAGGTCAGTTTTTCAAACCCACCAGCTGCTGTTTGAAAATCCTATACAGTAAGATCATGAGAGGAGCATGAGATGCTTCCCTAGACAAGTGGTGGCAGCAGAGATGGTGGTAGAGTCAGTGACATGGAAAGGAAGAGCAGTTGTGGGCTCTAAGCCTGTCGACTAAGTAAGACCGTGCGGGCCTGTGGGCAGGAGGCTGACTTGCAGTATGTGTCTATGTTTGCTTCAGACATGTACACAAAATATTTGAGCTTTGTTCAGTTGTGAAATATAAGATGTAAATGGAGCCACAGGAAGGAAATTAGAATGATTGCTGTTGCAGGGAGGGGTTTGTAATCATTGAAACATGAAACATGAAACATGAAACAAGGTGTATAATTTGTTGAATGTAAAGTTATGATCTTATCTGCAAACCTTCACTCAATTCACAATAAAAGCAAAAAAAAAAAAAATCATAACAGTACTGTGAACAACTGTACTCCAACATACATGGGAACTTTGATGAAATGGACAAATTTCTAGAAACACCAAAGTCTACCAAAGTCTACCAAAATAGACTCAAAAGAAAGAAGTAAATATCAACAAACATAAAACAAGGGAAGAGATCAAATTGGTAATAAAAAACCCTCCCAACAAAGCCAAGCTTACTAAGAAGTTCATATCAGTCTTAGGCATCAGGGCTCTCATTGGCCTCCACCTGAGGTCATGATCAATGACATCATGTCTTTTGAGGCTTAGTCAACACTGTGTCCAGGTGGACCCTTTTGAACTGCTCAGTCACCACCCAGTAGCCTCATGTGTGATCCAGCTCCAAAGAACTGAGAAGTAAGGCCTGATTGCTTTCTGAAAGGTGATTCCACACCTGGAAGGTAAAGACCCACCAAGTACAAGATGCTCCTGTTGCCTACTTCTACCTGAGATCTACCTTTCAGTCAAATCTCTGTAGAGGGCAGCATGTCTGTACCTGCATTGTTGCTGGGAAATCTGCTTGTGCCTCTGGAGGGAAAACCACATCCGTGGCTTTCTTGACAAAAGGTGGGTTTTCTGCTTCAGGTTATCCAATTCAATAATGTGCAACTGGAAAAGAGAGTTTAGGTCGCTCCAATGAAGAACTGTTCTTGGAGGCAGATGATGTTAACTTTGAGGTCAAGGTCAGGAGTAGAGCCTCAGGGCTCCTTATGGTGAATGTTAAAACCTACAAGAAGAAAATCAAGTCCAGACAAAATAAGACAATCCATTTCCTGCAATGCTTATAGTTATTTGCAATCCTGTTCCCTACTGCACCCCAAAACACAACAGTAAGAACAAATGTTATTAAGGTATAGCTCTAGGGAATTGGCCAAGTCTCTGCTCCTTTCCCTGGGCTTTAGTGCCAAGCACATGAAGTTCCTTCGTAGTTTGGCTACTCTGATCTGCCCATGGCTCCAACTAGCATAAATCAGTTACCAGACAAGATCTCATAATCATATGCCAAACTCGACAGTCTGATCATGGCACAGGTCTCGGTGTTTCAAAGGTGGCACTGGGAACTTATGACCTTTGACTTACTCACTATAGATACTGTAGGAAAGAGAAGGGACAAGGGGGCCCATTTCTGCTTTCATCAGAACAAATTTGAATTCCTGCTTTACATATATGCCGTCTCTTAAAACACTATCAAAAGAAAAGGTACCAACAGCTAAAACAACTCTGGGGGAAAAAATCACTAGTAGATGTGGATCAGAGACATGAAACTCAAAGGATTGGGAGGTAGACTTAACAGAGGTTAACCTGGAATTGGAAGGGCAGAGAACCACCACCAAAAACCCACTGCCATCGAGTAGATTCTGACTCATGGTGACCCTATAGGACAGAGTAGAACTGTTTCATAGCGTTTCTAAGACTACATCTTTATCAAGCAGCCTCATCTTTATCTTGTGGAGCAGTCAGTGAGTTTGAACCACTGGCCTTTCAGTTAGCAGTCCAATGCTTCATCCACTGCTCCATGAAAGCTCCTTAGAGAGAAGTGGCAGAATACTAAGGAAGCCAACAAGTGAGTGGCACTGAAAGATGGTCTTTCTGGGGAAGGCCTGATGTAGCAAGCATTCAAGAGCTACCGCAGATAAAAATATTGGAGACTAAAACTTCTTGCACACAGACACTTTAGGACCATTGATAATTTAGGAACATTCTATGGCTGGGATTATGGATAGGAAAGGGTGAGGTGGGTTGTTGTTGTTGTTAGGTGCCGTCGAGTCGGTTCCGACCCATAGCGACCCTGTACAGGGTTTCCGAGGGTGTAAATCTTTACGGGAGTAGAAAGCCTCATCTTTC
>NW_006408778.1:3277619-3279019 GCF_000296735.1 Chrysochloris asiatica | reverse complement strand
GATTTTGGATTCCCTTCAAATTCCACAGCTGTAAACCCTCCGATCCTCCAAACATACCTTTATATTTGTTTCAGAGTTACAACACTATCTCATGAGCCCTCTTGGTCCAGTGTCCCGTGTTGTT
The DNA here is from genome assembly GCF_000296735.1 of Chrysochloris asiatica. Classification (NCBI taxonomy): domain Eukaryota; kingdom Metazoa; phylum Chordata; class Mammalia; order Afrosoricida; family Chrysochloridae; genus Chrysochloris; species Chrysochloris asiatica. The sequence continues at coordinate 3,278,895 of NW_006408778.1, read as the reverse complement.
GTTGACCGAGCTTCTCACTACACATCTACCTGATCCGCCATCTTGAAGGAGCAAGGCCTGGTAGTGTAGTGGTTAGAACTCGCTGCTTCAGAGATCTCGCTTTGATAAACTTTTGAATACTTTCCATATTTTGACTCTTAGGAATATTGTTGCTATGAACACTGGTATACAAGCATCTGAATCTTTGTCTTTAATTCTTTTGGGTTTATACCTAGGAGTGGGATTACTGAACTTTTCAAAATTCTATGCTTAACTTTTTGAGAAACAGCCAGAGGCTATATTATTTTACATTCATATCAGCAATGTATGAGCATTCCTAGACCCACGACAGTAGTTATTTTCCATTTTCCTCTATTATAGCTATCCTGTTGTTGTTATGTGTCATTGAGTTGATCTTGACTCATAGTGGCTCTGTATAGGGTTTCCAAGGAGCAGCTGGTGGGTTTGAACCACCTACCTGTGGTTTGCAGTCTAGTGCTTATCATACAGCACCACAACAGGGGTCTTAGAGCTATCCTAGTGGGTGTGAAGTGCTACCTGATTGTACTTCTTATTTGCATTTCTCTATGATGCTGTAGGATAAGCATTAGGCTGCGAACTGCAAACTTCATGGTTCAAACCCACCAGCGACTCCTCAGAAACCCTATACAGGGTTACTATGAGTCAGAACTGACTCAATGGCACTCAACAACAATGACTATTTAGGAATACTGGTGTGGAGCTGTAGGCTAAGCACTGGACTTTTAACCACAAGCTCAGCGGTTCAAATTTATGTAATTACATATTGTTGTTGTTGTTGTTAAATGTTGTGGAGTCAATTTCAACACACAGCAACACTATATAGGGGTTCCAAGGCTGTAAATTTTTTTGTGGGAGCAGAAAGCCTCATCTTTCTCCAGCAGGGTGGCTGGTGGGCTTGTATTCTCCAACCTGTGGTTAGCAGTCTAGTACTTATCCTATGGACCTATACCAGGGTTTTTTTTTTTTTTTTTTTTTTTTAGGTATATATTAGTTTCTTGACTGCACAGATTCATGTCTTTCATCAAACTTGGGAAGGTTTCCCCTATGATTTCTTCAAATAGTCTTGTTCTCTTCTCTCCTTCTGAAACTCCTATTATGCATATGTTGAGACACCTTAGGTCTCTGAGTCTTTGTTTATTTTTCTTCATTATTTATTGTACCTGCCCCTGAGATGGTGTAACTACAGTTGACCTATCTTAAACCTTACTGATACTTTCTTCAGTTGGATGAAATCTGCTCTTGAGCCATTCTAGTA
>NW_006408778.1:3272961-3277519 GCF_000296735.1 Chrysochloris asiatica | reverse complement strand
CCACTACGCTACCAGAGCTCCTTTGAGGTGGGTATGAGGATCTAATAAATGACATAAATATCAGCTGAGGGAGGCCTGTTGTTGTTAGGTGTCATAGAGTCGGTTATGACTCATAACAACCCTATGCACAACAGAAGGATACACTGCCTTCTCTTGGGCTATTTTCACAACCATTGTTATGTTGGAGCCCATTGTAGCAGCCATTGAGTCAGTCCATCTGGTGGAGGGTTTTCCTCCTGACCCTCTATCTTCCCATTCATGTTGTCCTTCTCCAGGGACTGGCCCTTCCTGATCATATGGCTGAAGTATATATGAGGGATTTTCACTGTTCTTGCTTCTAAGGAGCACTCCAGAGGGTCTAGTCTACCACAGAAGGCTAAGACAGAAATGAGACTTGCTAATGATTACAATGTAGGTTCAGAAGAATGGTGATACTATCAACAGAACAGGGTCACTGGGAAAGGAAGCCTGACTGCTTTTGAGAAGGAGTGGGAGAAAAGTGAATATTTGGACAGATAAAGCCTACCTGTAAGAAAGTAGTAAAAAAGGAACCAGAGTCCAGGTCAAACTCTTATCCATAGAGACCACAGAGCCTTTCTCATAAGGGTGGCTGAAGTGAACTTGAAAGGAAGGAATGTAAACTGGACACAGGCTATAAAAAAAACTGAAGAGAACTTAAAAAACTGAAGAGAACTTTCGTTTCATAGAGGAGGTGAAACCCAATCTCAAACCACTAGGAAGCAGCACTTGGGGAAAGCCCCAACTCCCAGGCCCACGGTTTCTTGGAATATGGAAGGACCTGCATGGGAAGATGTTGTTGCTAAGTGCTGTGGAGTCACTTCTGACTCAGAGGGACCCTATATAGGGTTTGTGAGGACCAGCTGTTGGATTTGAATTACCGACCTTGAGGTTAGCGCTTATCTTACTGCACCACACCAGGACTCCTGGCAAATCTTGGCCTCTACCTGCTGACAGAGTGGAGGACAGTGACCTGAGCACACCTGCTGACCAGGTCCTGCTCTTCCAGGGCCACAGCCTATAAAGAGCTCCATCGCAGGTACCCTCTTCTCCACCACGACATCAGCTCAGTGGGCTCTGCCTCTTAAAGGGGTTTCCTTCTCAGTTCCTCACTCTGGTCAAAAAGTTTGGTAAGCCCAATTCTGAGGGGATCTAGTGGCAAGTTCTTTTGCTACCTCACTACAGTTGGTTTATTCAATCAGCTTTCTCAGCAATAAAACTGAAGTTTTACTTGACTCCTAGTTTTGTCTTGATTCTCAGTTGAGAAAGGCTGAGATCAAAGCATGCAAATAAGTATGAGGGAACTTTAAAGAGTCTGTGGAAAATGGAGTGAAAAGATAGTAGAGTATCTCTACAAACTTTTTGAAGCCCTTGAAGATATTTGAAATGAGGAAGTTTGGAAAGTCATATATTAATTTAGAAATCCTCTTTGGGAAATACCTCAGGGCTAATGAACCATGCAAAACAGTGATTTTAGAAAGTGTTTTTGACTAGAGTGTCTGGATTAGGAGTCTGTTGTGAAGCAGCTCTTCAAGTGAGAGACACATTCCTGGTAAAACCTCAGGTCTCTCTACATACACTCCTGCCTATGGCAGCCCTGTCCAACAGGTGCTGGCATGCCCTCAAACCTGGCAAAACCCACCTGACTCCCAGCATAGCCTCTTCCCTGTGGGGCATCCCTGTGGGCCCACCCTCATCCCCTGAGCAGAACCACTCTGTCAGAGAGGTAGGTCCCACACCACCTCATGGTAAGGACGGCACTATAATGACTGTTTCTCAACTGTCTCCCCGAGGAGGCTCCTATGGGAGGGCAGGAGGTTCCTAGTCCTGAACCCATGCAGTGTAATCTATCCCCATGGTTTTCAAGGGGAAAGGGCCCAATGAGTCAGCAGCAGATTTGAGCTTGCTCAGTATATTCAGAGGTCTGTGGTGCAATCACTGACTCATTAGGTGAACATAAAAATTAACAGGCTCCGAGACCCCAGGGAGCAGCTCTATTCTGTCCTTTAGGGTCACTGTGAGTCAGAATTGACTTGATGGTAGCAAGTTTGGTTTTGGTTTGGATATTTAATTAAAACTAAGAAAGCTGGTATCTTTTTACAAATTTAGAACTTAACAGTTACACAAAGTTAAGTCAATAGATTATGAAAGCATCGCAGTCAAGCTCCGACCAGTCAACATTCAACCATTGTTTTTAGTCTGTGGGTTAGATTCCAATTCTCAATCTGCTCCCCATCTATCCTGAAAAGATATCTCTTATCTTCTGAAAAGGGGACAGCAGGGTCTCAATATTTTTCTTAAAAATAAAATAAAATGAATTTTCTATTGTACTTTTCTATTACATATTGTTCTTTAATGCCATTGAGTCAGTTCCAATGCAGAGTGACCTCATATAGAGTTTCCAAGAAGCAGCTGGTGGATTTGAACTACCAACATTATGGTTAGCAGTCTGGTGCTTATCCTACAGTACCACACCAGGACCCCTATTGCACGTGCCTACATAAAACCTTGATTTGTGTTACAACAGATGAACCTTGAAAACAGTATTCTAAGTGGCAGGAGCCAGTCATAAAGGACCACATGTTATATGATTCTACACATGAAACATCTAGAATATGCACATCTACAGAGACAGAAAATAGGTTGGTGGTTACCAAGGGATGCAGGTGGGGAGTAATAGGAACTGACTAGTGAAGAAAGAACTCAAGTGTACTCTGATAGAAAAAAAGAACACAAAAATCTAACAGTGAGCACAACTCACCCCCAAGGACTCTTAGAAGATTTTCAGCAACTGAGAAAATGATAACATTTCATTTGCTTCCCCACACTACAGAATCATAACTTGAAACCAAGACAAAAAGGCAAAGCAGAAAGAATACCTTAGATCTAGATTGGAGACTGGGCTCTTATGCTGGCCTGTGCTCATGGATCCAGAAGCTATGTGTGTGACCTTGGACCAATGACTCCTTCTAAGTCTTGGGCTCCGCCCAGCTCAAGTCCACTCATGGGGTAGCTGAGTATTAAATGTGCTTAGGGTAAAAACATGGTGAGGACTGCAGCTGGAAAAGATTCACAATGAAAATGCCTTCTTAGTGCCAGGCACTGTGTTAACCAAAACAAGATAACCAAAACAACTCAAACTCACTGCTACTGAGTTAATTCCGACTTTCAGTGACCCTACACAGGGCTTGTGAGACTGTAGATCTTTATGGGAACAGACAGCTCCATAGCTTTCTTCTGTCGAGCAGATGGTAAGTTTGAACTGCTGACCTTGTGGTTAGCAGCCCAGCACTGAACCCACTGTGATAAAGAAGATGAAAAGGACATGGACACTTGCTTCCCTGAAAGACAGATGATGAGTGCTTCTGACCAATAAGTAAGCAAGCGTAGTACAGAACAACGACAAGAGTTATGGCACAGGATGTCTTCTTACCTCACCCAGACTGCTGATCAGGGAAGGCTGTGCCAAATAACTCTGGGGCAACTCCTTATGCTGGAGTTAGAGTTAACCAGGGAAAGAGGAAAATAAGTTGTTTTAAATAGGGGGTAGCATTTGGAAAGATCTTCACAGGGTTGGCAAACAATGTCTGTGGACCCAAATCCACCTCTATCATATTTTTTCCACTTACAAAATTGTAGTAAAAATATGAACATAACACAAAATTGTTCATTTCAAACCATACAATTCAGTGACGTAGTATATTCATAATGTTGTGCAACCACTATCTCTGTTAGGTCAAAATCATGTTCATTATTCTGAAAGAAGAGCCCATACCCATTAAGCAGTCACCCCATTCCACCTCCCTCTAGCACTTGACTATCACCAATAAGTTTTCTATCTCTATGAATTTACTTTTTCAAGATATTTTATATAAATGGGATCTTATAATATGGGATGTTTTGTGTCTGGCTTTTTTCTTTCACTTAGTGTAATGTTTCCAGGTTCACCAACATTGTAGCATGTTTCAGTGTTAATTCCCTTTTATGGCTGAATGATACTCCATCATTTATACTAGGGAGCCCTGATGGCAAAATGGGTGAAACTTTGGGTTGCTAACCAAAAGGCTGTCAGTTCGAGCCCACCAGTCACGCCACAGGAGAAAGATGAGGGAGTTTGTTTCTGTAAAGAGTGACAGCCTCAGAACTCTAGGCAGCAACTGGATACTGTCCTTTAGGGTTACTAAAGAGTTCTGTTAGCGTTGTGGATTATGAGCTGGGTTGCTAAGCACAGGGTTGGCAGTTTGAATCTACCAGTCACTCCACAGGAGAAAGATGAGGCTTTCTGCTCCTGTAAAGATTCACAGGTTTGGAATTCAGATACCAGGTTCCTATGAGTCAGAAGCAACTCCATGTCACACAACCACCACTACCACAGGGTTGCTTAGTGAGTTGGAATAGGCTCAATGACAGTTTTTGTTGTTGTTGTTATGTGGTATATATATATATGTTTGTTGTCAGGTGCCATCGAGTCGGAACTGACTCATAGTGACCCCATGCACAGCAGAACGAAACAATGTCCAATCCTGGGCCAACCTCACTA
>NW_006408778.1:3249040-3267951 GCF_000296735.1 Chrysochloris asiatica | reverse complement strand
TGGAGAAGGATGTCATGCTGGGTAGGGTGGAGGGTCAGTGAAGAAGAGGAAGACCCCCAACGAGATGGATCAGCCAGGTGGCATCATTGATGGCATCAAGTGTGGCAGTGGTAGTGAGGTTGGCTCAGGATTGGACATTATTTCGTTCTGCTGTGCATGGGGTCACTATGAGTCAGTTCCGACTCGATGGCACCTGACAACAACAACAACAACAATTTCAACTCCAGAATTATTTGGTTCTTTTTCAGATAATTTTGACCTCTGTATTGGTATTATTTATTTGGTGACACATTGCTCTCATACTCTCCTTTAGCTTAGGCATCATTTCCTTTAGTTCTTTGAACATATTTAAAATTGCTGATTTAAAGTTTATCTAATACTTTTAGTTGGGGCTTTCTCAAAACAATTTCTGTTGACTGCTTTCTTCTCTTAGTGCATGGATCATAATATCTTGTTTCTTTGCATATCTTGTAACTTTTGTTGAAAACTGGATTTTTAAAGTGATATAATGTGACAACTCTACAAATCAGATATGTTGTTGCTATGTGATGAAACAAGTTCTTTTATGTTGCTTTTTGCCTTGGTTCTTTAGAAAATTAGCTTAGTATATTGTTTCCCCCTATGGACTTTTGCTGTGGCACTGTTGGATCAGCACTGGCTGCAAACCACAAGGTCTGCAGTTCAAACCTACCAGCAGCTCCTCAGAAACCCTGTACAGAGTTGCTATGAGTCGGAACTGACTCAATGACACTTAACAACAATAACATACTCTGGGGGAGTTGTTCTTTGGAGATGCAATTAGGGGATTTCCCAGGTTGCTCTCTATCTAAGAGGGTTGCTACTTTTGCCCAGGGAAGAAGTCTGGCCGTCACTCATCCCTCCAGCTTTGTCTCTGAATTACCTTTTATGTATCCCAAGTATGCCAGGTGAATGGATGACCACAGACTCTCAGAAAGAGCCATTCTCTCTCATTTCCATGCCTTTCACATACTGCTGCTTCCCAAAGTGCAGTTTTATAGCTGGCAAGGTACGGCTCTGATGCCCAGACTGTTGTGGACCTTCCTAACTTTTCATACTCGTTCTGGCTCCCACAGTACACTCTCCAAATGATTATGATGGTTTTCCAAGTTCCAGATTCAGCAGACATAGCTTTCCTACTAGATTATGCACAGACCATTAAAAGTTCAGCTTCTATAATCTCAGTGCCAAACATCCTGATATTTTCTCGTATCTAGTGACAGGATTAGTCACCAAGAATGGGAACAAGGAGGATGTAAACTAATCCTTTCTTTGTAGAAGTACATGGATTAGTAACATTCCACCCATAGGTGCCATGTTGCTTTGCATAATTTTTCAACAAAGTTTCTGTCAAAATGTTGCAGAAACAGTTTGTAGAATGAACGTAAGTAGAATACAGAATGGAATTCTGGTGGAATACAGTGGTTAATGGTCAAAGACAAATGAATGTTCTTACTTGTTCCAAGTAGGAGCCCTGCTGGTGGAATGGTTAAATGCTCAGCTGTCAATTGAAAGTGTGGCAGTTCAAATACACCCAGCAGCTCCATGGGAGAAAGCCCTGGTAATTAATGCAGTCTAGAAAACCCTACGGGGCAGTTCTACTCTGTCCTATGAGGTCACTAGGAGTTGAAGTCAGCTAAATGGCACCTGATAGTAACAACAAAAACTTGATCCAAAATTTGAATTTCTATGCAATCTCCATTTTTACCTATCCCAAGCTATTTCTCTAGTCTTATATCTGGTGTGGTGTTGTGGGTTAATGTGCCAGACTGCAAAGTCATTTGAACTGCAGGGTCAGCAGTTCAAACTCACCAGCTGCTCTTTGGAAACCCTACACAGGGTCACTATGAGTTAGTATTGACTCAACTGTACTTAACAACAACAACATATCTGTGTTGTTGTTGTTAGGTGCTATCAAATTGGTTCCAACTCACAATGACCCTACACACAACAAAGCAAAATACTGTCCAGTCCTGCATCATTCTCAATAGTTCTTGTTACGCTTGAGTCCAATGTAACTGCCACTGTGTCAGTCTATCTTGTTGGGGGTGTCTTCCTCTTTTTGCCTGACCCTCTACTTACCAAGCATGATATCCTTTACCAACGACTGGATCCTCCTGATAATATATCCAAAGAATGAAAGACAAAGTCTCACCATCCTGGCTTCTAAGGCACATTCGTGGCTATCCTTCCAATACAGATTTGTTTGCTCCTCTGGCAGTCCTTGGCACCTTTAATATTCTACAACACCATAACTCAAATGCATCAGTTCTATGATCTTCCTTATTCATTGCCCAACCTTCACATGCATGAGGTTAAAGAAAAATACCATGGCTTGTGTAAGGCACACCTGAGTCCTCAAACTGGTATCTTTGCTCTTCAAAGAGGTCTTGTGCAGCAGATTTGCCTATTATACAATACATCATTTGATTTCTTGACTGCTGCTTCCCTGAATGTTAAGAGTGCATCAAAGCAAAATGAAGTCCCTGACAACTTCAATCTTTGCTCCATCTATCATGATGTTATTTACTGGTCCAGTGGTGAGAATTTTTGTCAACTTTACATTGAGGTGCAACCCATACTGAAGGCTGTGGTTTTTGATCTGTATCAGTAAGTATTTTAAGTCCTCTTCACTTTCAGCAGCAAGGTTATATCATCTGCATATTGCAGGTTGTTAATGAGTCTTTCTCCAATCCTGATGCTAGGTTCTTCTTCATACAATCCAGCTTCTTGAATTATCTGGTCAGTAAAACAGATTGAATAAGTATGGTGAAAGAATACAACTTTCCTGATTTTAAATAGTGTCCCCTTGTTCTGTTTTAACGACTGCCTCTTGGTCTATTTACAGGTTCCTCATGAGCACAATTAAGTGTTTTGGAATATCAGTTCTTAACAATGTTACCCATAGCTTGTCATGGTCCACAAAGTTGAAAGCTTTGGCATAGTCAATAAAACATAGGTTAAACATCTTTCTGGTATTCTCTACTTACAGTCAAGATCCATCTGACATCAGCAATGAAATCCCTCGTTTCACGTCATGGTATGAATCTGATTTGACCCTCAGGCAGTTCCCTCTCAATGTACTGTTGCAGCTGTTTTTAAATGATCTTTGGCAAAATTTTACTCCATGTGATATTGATGATACTGTCCAATGATATTCACATTCTGTTGGGGCATCTCTCTTCGGAATGATATGCTGTTGTTAAGTGTCGTTGATTCAGTTCCAACTCATTAACGACTTTATACACCACCAGAACAAAACACCACCCTGCCTGCATCATCCTCATAATCGTTGCTAAGCTTGAATCCATTGCTGCTGCCACTGTGCCAATCCATCTTGATGGGGGTCTTCCTCTTTTTCCTTGACCCTAGTTTACCAACCATGATATCCTTCGCCAGGGACTGGTTCTTCCTGATAATATGTCCTAACTATGAGAAATGGTATTGCCATCCTGGCTTCTGAGGAGCCTTCTGCTGTACTTCATTCAACACAGATGTTTGTTCTTCCAGCAATCCATGGTACTTAAATATTCTTCTCCAATATCATAATCTCTATGGTCTTCCTTATTCACTGTCCAACTTTCACACACATATGAGGCTACTAAAAATATCATGGCTTGGGTCAAGGGCACCTTAGTCCTGAAACTGACATCTTTGCTCTTGAACACTTGAAAGAGGTCTTGTACAGAAGATTTGGCCAGTGCAGCACATTGTTTGATTTCTTGACTGATGCTTGTAAGAGTGGATCAATGCAAAATGAAGTCTTTGACAATTTAAATCTTTTCTTCATGTATCATGATGCTGCTTATTGGTTTAGTGGTCAGGATTTTTGTTTTCTTTACACTGAGGTGCAATCCATACTGAAAATTGTGGTCTTTGATTTTCATCAGTAAGTATTTTAAGTCCGCTTCACTTTCAGTAACCAAGGCAGCTCTTTCCCAGTTGTATTTTCAGTGCCTTCCAACCCAAGAGCCTCATCTTTCAGCACTATATCTGACAATATCTTTGTGCTATTCATAATGTTTCAATATTCAATATTCTGGTGCTATCTGACAGTGTCCCACTGCTACTCATAAGGTTTTCAGTGACATGTAGTCTACTTCTTCTTTTACTAGGATGTCTTAGTCTGGAAGCTCAGCTGAAACCTGTCCACCATGGGTGATCTTACTGGTATTTAAAATACTGGTGGCATAGCTTCCAGCATCACAGTAACAAGCAAGTCACCACAGCACAACAAACTGACAGACAAGAGGTGGCCTTAATACCTATACCAACTTCCATCAACTTAATCACTGCAATCTGCTATTAGCTCTTATGGTTATAACACACTTGTCTTTTGAAGGCACCCAAAAGCTCACCTGAGTGGAGATGCCAATGAAAAGCAGCTACTTCTGGTACTTGTCTGTACCGGTAGTGGATCATCTGGCATCCTGCCAGACTGTCATGTTGAACAAACATTTTCACAGGTTGGGAGTCACCTTCCATGCTCCAGTGGTAGACAGTGGTTTCGGTCACTAGGGCAACAGTGCTTCCAGAAATCCATTTCAGAAAATCACCTCATCTGCCATAACGTGAGCTTTCATTTTACTCTTCATCTCAATATTAAAAATCAGAAGGGTCTTCCCAGCTAGGATATGATATAATGGAAATTAGATAAAAAATAGATTAAAATATGAAAGACAAATTCTTAGACTCATTACTTGTCATCATTGTAGCAAGAGTTTAGGTTGTACCCCCCACCCCAAACCAAACCTACTGCTGTTGAGTCAATTCTGTGTCATAATGACAGAGCAGAGCTCTCAGTTTTTACAGGAGCAAGCTGCCGCATCTTTTTCCCACAGAATGGCTGGTGGGCTTGAACCACCAACCTTTTGGTGAGTAGTTCGATGATAAACCCACTATGCCATTGGGACTCCTTTAACATTTTATAGCTGAAGCAATTAATATTAACATTGAGAAAGACACAATCAAAAAAAGGAAGGGGAGCCCCTGCCATCCAGCAGCTACCTGGATACTCACAACCAGATTTTCTTATTTTTCTAGTGGACACAGATTGTCATGGAAAATAGCCAGCTCCAACAAGGTCCCTCTGAGATCATGAAAGAGTGAGACAAAGCAAGGCCACTTCAGAATTTTGTCAAAGTACAGACAAAACAAGGTTACTGTATGACCTACCACATACCAAATATCTTCTCTTGTGACCAAAATGAAGGGTTGCTACTTCTTAACCAATCACAGCCCCGCCTCCAGCACTCCCTTATAAATAAGATTTGAGATACCTCATCATAAAATTACCCTCTTCTGCCTCTAATCTCCAGGTCTACCGGAGTCTATGGAACATGGTCAAAGTCAGCCCATATCTTCACTGCCTTTCCCCCTATTGCACTTACCAGTAGACCAACATGGGCACCAGCAAGCTTACATGCCTGCTCATATGTTTCCTTTGAATTTCAGTCTTGGAGTGGGGGGTCTGTCCTAAAGGGACTTGATAGCTTGCCCTACTTCTGAAGGTTCTGGATTGGGTTCAGGATTCCATCTAAGGTCCTACACACTAGAAAGGCTCCACGAAAAGTCCATTTGGATGAAAGCATGTTTTAAGGCACACAAGATGGCTAAGGTTATGGATATGACTTAATCATATGTACTGTGAGAAAGAAACTGAGAACAATTATAATAAAATCATAATCAAAGAAAGTTTAAAATGAGTCTGGAATTCTGGGATTAGGGGGATGATGAAACAAAAAGACTGGTCAATATCCGCATGCGAAGCCATCTAAGTAGGTGCATGCAGACCACAACTTTGGAATACAAATAAAGGAAAAATAACTGCAAGAGTCTCAGCACGATAGACTAGCACCTTCCACAAAGCAACAACAGCAGCTTTCATCACTGGGGAGCTGGGTTTGAGTCATCTAAAGTTTTGCTGTATTTATTTTTCTATATTCCACAATTGTTGTAATTGACTTTTATCATTTACTAGAATATAATACAGTTGATAAAACAAAAGGAGGTGCCATGCATCTAAAATTTTTCTGTATTTATTTTTTTATATTCCACAACTGTCATAATTGACTTCTATCATTTGTCACAATACAATACAATTGATAAAAAAGAAGGTATCATACTGCATAAAAATTACATCAATTTTGGAACTAAAAAAAAAAAAAGAAGTACTGCAACATATGAAATGTGGAAAAGCAAGCACTCCAAGGTGAGTAAATCAAAACTAAACCCACTGCTACCTGGTTGACAGTGACCCCCAGTGACCCTACAGAACAGTGTAGAACTGCTCCATAAGATTTCTGAGCTTGTTAATCTTCACAGAAGCAGAATGCCTCATCTTTCTCTCATGGAGAGGCTGGTGGATTTGAACCACTGACACTGTGGCTATGAGCCCAATACCTAATCCACAAGGCACAAAAAGCAGCCAGAGGATGTGGGACAAATGGAAAGAAATAGAAAAGAATCCTTAAGAAACCATACATTTCCATGAATTCCTCCAATTAAGATTTATTTTGTCTATAGAACCTGTTCCCCAAAATATTTGGACACGTTTGCAAGCAAAAACGTAGAGGAGTTATCAGAACAAATATTTTTTAGAGGGAAAAATATGACAGCAATTTCTTTTACTTAGAAAGGTCTTAACTTCCAGATGGACAACTATGAAAATGACAAAGTAGACCCTGCTTGTGTAACAAAATAGAAGCATGGGCAAAGCTAATATTTGACATTTTTAAGTCCTCAACAATTTACACTTTTCTAGGCAACTCAACCCACTGCCATTAAGTGCATCACAATTCACAGTGACCTTGTAGAACAGAGTAGAACTAATCCCTATGGTTTCCAAGACTATACATTGTTCATGGTAGCAAATGACTGCATCTTTCTCCTGTAGAGCGGCTGGTGAGTTTGAACTGCTGACCTTGGAGTGAGGAGTTCAATACTTAACCCACTGAACGCACAATCCTCTCACTTCCTAAAATCAAGGCAATATGAAGATTTTATGTTTTCAAGGCATCTGAAATGTTTCAAGCACCCAAGTTTCCCTGAGTTCAGGGAAGTGAAATTCTATTTAGAGTTATACTGTCAGTGCTGTTTCATAAGACAGATCAAATAGATGTGTAGCTTCTATTCTGGGGTGACTGGAACACTCTATAAAGCAGGTTCCATAGACAAGGTCATTAAACATTGGGTTACTAACTGAAAGGTTGGTGGTTCAACCAGCTGCTCCATGGGAGAAAGATATGGCAGTCTGCTTCCACGAAGATTACAGTCTCAGAAACCTTAAGGAGCAATTCCACACTTGATGACAGTGAGTATGGGACAAGGGTTCCAGACACCACTACTGGTGAATGACACAGGGCAGTTATTGGTGTTTCCAGATGTGGAGACCATGGGGAAGAGACTGTGGTATGGCTCTAGTGCTCAGGGGCCTCTCGTTAGAACATACAAAACACAGCTTTTGCTGACCCTTTTGAAATTAATGCTCTTGATGGTACTTTTGGTATGAGCTGTGGACATGTGCCCAATATTTAAGATCACAAAGCAATTGATATGAGATATAAATTCCCCCCTAGTGAGTCCAAGTGTGGTGCTGTGGGTTAATGCACTGGACTGCAAAGTCGGTTTGAACCACAAGGTTGGGAGTTCAAGCTCACCAGCCACTCCTTGGAAGTCCTATACAGGGTCACTATGGGTCAGAATTGACTCAATGGTGCACAACAACAACAAAGTTCCCATTAACAGAACAAACATTACCTGGTCCAGTCCCATGCTATTCTTATAATTGGTATAATGCTTGAGTCCATTGTTGCGGTCACTGTGTCGATCTTGTTTTTTTCTGACTTTACCAAGCATGATGTCCTTCTCCAGGGACTGGTCTGTTTTGATAATGGTGGTGGTGGTGGTGGTTATGTGCTGTGGCAGTCGGTTCTGACTCAGAGAGACCCTGTATAGGTTTTCCGAGGCCATAAATCTTTCTGGGAGCATAAAGCTTCATCTTTCTCCCGCAGAACCACTGGTAGTTTTGAATTGTTGACTGTGAGGTTAGCAATCTGACTTAACCACTATGCTACCAGAGCTCCTTGTCTTGATAATAGGCCATTTGAGTCATCATTAATTTCATGCCCTACTTTATTTACTGGTGAACTTATTTTTGGCAAGTCTTTTCCTTAATTTTTGTTATTGTTAAGTGCTGTCAAGTCAGCTACAACTCATTGGAGTCCTAATGTGGTACTGTAGGATCAGCACTTAACAGTAGCACTTTAACAACAACTATGTCCTCATCAGACTTACCTTTCAGAGTTAAAACCTTAGATGCTGGGTTCATGATGGCGCTTTCTGCAGAGATAGGCCATTGGATGAGGGCTGTGGCGTCACACAAGTCAACTATCACTAGCTGAGTCTGCTCACCAACTTTTTCTCGGACACATACACATGTGTCAGATTCCATTGTAAGTGTGCTGAATCCAGTGCTAGCTGGATGAATTCTTAGGCTTTGGAGAGGGACAAAAAACAAAACAAAACAAAACAAAAAAACCCAAAAGATTGGCTGAAGTCAGTTTTTTGGTTTTCTTTTTGAACAGAAAATAGAGGAAAAGTTAAACCACAGTTTAAGAAGAAAGTTACATGAAGTAAAACATTCAAGGAAAACTCTGACTTGCCTTTTGTTACAGCCAAGGGGTCAAGGTCAAAGGTAGCCTGAGAGTCAACCCTCAAGGGGCTTATAATCCAGCAGGTAGGATGAGATATATACAAGGAAAAGGATGGCACAGAGCAATGATGAACACCATGAGTGGTACAGAAAGGGAGAAGGTAGCAGGCAGAGGGGAGAACCCCATGAAAGAATGAGATCAGAGAAGGCTTCACAGACAAGACCATGGCTGAGGAGAGAGCCTGGAGGATGGAGGTCGTGGAGAAGTGAAGGAGGGGTTTCTCCACAAGGCACATCATCACAAAGAGCTAGCCACAAATGTTCCTTAAAGCATTTCCCTACATATCACAGGGCTCCTGGTGTGGCATGGTATGATCAGCACTGGACTATGAACCACAAGGTCAGCAGTTGAACCCCACCAGCTGCTCCTCAGAAACCCCTTACAGGGTCACTGTGAGTTGGAACCAACTTGATGACACTTAACGACAACTGATGACAAGTCATAAAAACGGAAACACCAGACCAAATTCACTGCTGTCGAGTCGATTCCCATTCATAGTAACCCTATAGGACAGAGTAGAACTGCTCCCTAGGGTTTCTGAGACTGTAACCTTTACTGAAGCAGATGTCTCATCTTTCTACTGTAGAGCGGCTAGTGCCAACCTTCCAGTTAGTAGTCCAATGCTTAACCTACTGTGTCACCATGGCTCTTCAGTAATTGGCAAAGAAGTTACTTACTGTAGACAGTCATAGTTCACTTACAGTTCAAGAATACAGGTATATTTTATGTTTTAAATTTCCCAACACATTTCTCCCACCTTATGAGGGAGATTTGTTGATGAGGGCCTATGAAGAATGAGGATACTAAGGTTTTCACAGAACATACATTTCAGTCCTAGGCTAGTTCAGGGACTATTTAATAGCTCCCTATATATAGTCCTTTTGATAATGTCTCTTATGTCACCACTGCTGGTTTTCTGTATTTTGAAACCCAGGCATAAGACCCTACATTTATTCCTGTTAAATGTCAACTAGTCGGATTCCTGCCTGTGAAGCTTGTTCTGGGTTCTAATTTTGTCACAGAACTTTTTAGCCCAGTCTTGTGGCATCTTCTCCCTTCTAGGAGGCCAAGAGAGATGGTAATCTACTGGGCCTGGGGCCACCAGCAGTCCTTAATCAAGGGCAGTGGAAGAAGATATGAGAGGAGAAACGGAAAGCAGATTAGGTGGAGAAGTAAAAGGGAAAAAACAAATAAGAAAAGTCTGCAAAAGACAGGGTGTCAACAACTACTGCCCCAAGATTATAAACTCATATTAATAAATAGTTATTGCTAGTTGTGATTGAGTCCATTTTGACTCATGTAACCATCTATGTGTAAAGTAGAACCACTTCATGGGGTTTTTAAGGCTGGGACCTTTCAGCAGTATACTACTATGCCTGTCTTCTGAGGTGTCTCAGGGTGGGTTTTAACTCCCAACCTTTCAGCTAGTAGTCAAGTTCCTACTGCACCAGTCAAGAATCCTAAAAGTCTACATGGTCATCTAGTCAACTCCAACTTACGGTGATTCCACAGAACAGAGCAGAACTATTCCATAGGGTTTCTAAGGCTATAAATCTCAGAAACATAATTGCTATCCACGGAGCATAGCCTCATCTTTATCCCAAATAGCAGTTGGTGGGTTTGAATCTCCAACCTTGTGGTTAGCAGCCCAAGGCTTAACCCACTGCACACCCACTATACTAGAAATAGTACTGTCAAATATATACTGTGATCTGTACATGTCCTAAGAGAGCATTCTTCAAACTGTCTAAAGTTATAAAACCAAAAGGCAGGACAATAGTGAGAGAATACTTTCATACATTCTTTTCTTCTAGGGAAAGGGACCTAGAGGTTAACAACAGATGGCAATAATTTTCCTTTTACACTTTCTATTTGGGATAGTCTTCCCACATATGTGTTACTTTAAAGCCTGCTCAGAGAGAAATTTGACCCAGCAAATTTGTCAAAATATCAAATACCTGGGTCAAAATACCTGGGTGGAGAGGAACCTTAATGAGGTTATCTGACGACTTGATACACTCTTCCAACCCAATGAAACTCAAAAGATACTAAAATAGGAGACATGATGTCTTTGATTATGCCAGAAGAAGTACAGCCAGAATTCGCCTTAGAATTAAGGATAGTGAGAGACATACTTCAGACATGTTATCAGGAGGGCCGTCAAAAGAAAGGAAGGCCCTCAATGAGATGGACAGTGGCTTCAACAATGGGCTCAACACAGCAACGTTGTGATGATGGAGAAGGACTGAAAAGGGTCTCGTTCGTTGTAAATTGGAATCAACTCCCTGGCAGTGGCTTTAGTTGAAATGAACAGTAAATTTTCGTACTGACTTAGTTATAAGTTGTTTTCACGGGGTCTATCACAGCTGGAGCACAAAAGCACCACCCAAGGGCTATTGAGGGTGTTAAATAGCCAGGATGCAGTGGGATTAGGATGTGTGCTCCCATAAAGATTTACAGCCTTAGAAATATAATTGCAATCCACAGCACTGGGTTTACTACATGTCATCAGTTGTATCTCCTTGAAGTTGTTTTAGCCCTGGTGGTGCAGTAGGTTAGGCACTGGGATACGAATCACAAGGTCAGCTCCACTCTGTCCTAGAGAGTAGCTCGCTGAGTCCGAAAATAATTTAACAGCAGTAATGGTGAAGGGCTTCTGCTTCTCTGTGGATCTCAGGGGCTCACCGGCTGGGCCCCGGCCCTTACCCCCGCGTCCCCGCCCGCGGCAACAGCACCGCCCGGCTTGGCGCTGAACGGGCCTCACCTGGAGGCCAATCCGGAGGGTCTGAGTCATGGCGGGTGAAGGCTCCGGTTCCGGGTGAACCAGCAGCGACTCGAAGGGGCGCGGAGTAGTGTGGCACTCGAATGCTCCGTCGCTGCTCTTTTCCTTCTTCCTCTTCTCTTCCTTTGCCCCTCCCCTCGCTCCTCCCCCTCTGGGCTTTCCCCTCCCTCTCCTGCCTTCCCCTCCCGCCCCCTTCCTCGCTCCAGTTCCCACTGTACTGGCCGGTGTCCCCAAAGTACAGTCCTGAGCGCACAGCCTCAGTCCAGGTGCCCTGGTTCGGAGCTGTACTTAGCTGGTTGCCAAGTACGGAACGTGAAAGGTGAATTGTCCTGGCCTGTTCTTAGCTGGAGCCCAGGGCAAGTGTCCTGAAAGGTGGACCAGGTAGGGACTGTCCTCACTTGGAGCCCAAAACAAGTGCCCAAAGAGGTAGACTGGCCTGGGGCTGCTTTCACCTGGGGCCCTGAGAGGTCAAATGGGTACTATCTGCAAGTTTGGGCATTCTTGTGCATCTCCCCTCACTAATACCAGCTGGATGCTTCACTCTCAGCTATAGCCCTCTGTGGCTATGTCCTTATGCATGGGCTCAGGAGTCCCCAGCTCTCAGCACACTTAGGACAAACCAGCCCTTTCTCTTCTCTTTCTCATCTCCAGGTCAACAGGAACTTTCATTGTTTTTGTTTGTTTATTCTTTCATCCCCTCTTCCTCTCTTTACTTATCCTTGTTTTTTATCCTTTCTAGCTCTGCTTTCATTTCTTCTTTTTTCTGGTTCTCTTTTTCAACTGCTGCTGTTGCTTTTTTTTTTCTTTACTACTCCCTGATCTTTCTCCCTTTTATTCACCCCTCTCTTTAATTGTATTTAGTTTTTTTCTCTCTCTCTTATTTTTCTCCTCCAGGGTTAAGATTTTTTTTTTTTCTATTCTCTATTTGGTTTATGTGTATGTATGTATATGTGTGTGTGTGTGTATTTTGTTGTTGTTGTTGTCAGGTGCCATCGAGTTGGAACCGACTCATAGCGACCCCATGCACAGCAGAACAAAACAATGTCCGATCCTGGGCCAACCTCACTACCGCTGCCACACTTGAGTCCATCAATGATGCCACCTGGCCAATCCATCTCGTTAGAGGTCTTCCTCTTTTTCCTGACCCTCCACCTTACCCAGCATGACATCCTTCTCCAACGATTGTTTCCTCCGGACAATATGCAATATGTCCAAAGTATTAGCCATTCTGGATATATATATATATATATATTTATTAGCTGTTACCTGCTTCTTTTCCTTCCTTTCTTTTTTTTTTTTTTGCTGTTGTTCACTTGTTTCCCTTCTTTCTTGTTTATATGTTTTCTCTTCTTGCCCCACCCACCAGGCAAGAACCAATACCAGCTGCTATACACCTGATCAATGACAACAACCCAAAGCAGCCAACCCCATCCTAAACTGAGCTGTACAAATGGGAACAGAGAAAGGGGCACACACTTCCATCCTCTAATCATACTCACCAGGAAGCAATTAGTGAGTGTCTAAGAATATACCAATATACAATCATCGAGTTAATACAAATATACCGCCATTGGAATGTTTCAGAAGTAACAAGATATCACTGAAAAAGAAAATTATAGACCAATATCCCTTATGAACACAGATGCAAAAATTATCAACAAAATCCTAGCCAACAGAAGCCAATAATATATCAAAAAAAATGATAAGACATGACAAAGTAGCATTCATAGCAGTATGCGGGGATGGTTCAATTTTAGAAAAAAACCCAATGTAATTCACCACATAAACAAAACAAAGCAAAAAAAAAACCAAAACAAAAAACAAAGCCCCACACAGAATATATCAATTGATGTAGAAAAGGCATTTGACAATATGTATGTACAACTTTCCAGTCCAGAAACAGGAATTGTTGAGACGATGGAATATTTTCAAAGTATTCTTTGTTTTGCCAAGTTGAGAATATTTCTAAGGCATTGTTTTGATGAGAGAAAATAATATGTATAGTTTCTACTTGTGAACAGGATTCTAAATTTTCAATTTTACAGAAATTGTGTGACTGATAAAAGGTATATACAATTTATTCTATTAATAAATTGTTATTATAAAGAATCCTTGTTTTTGAAAAAGATGGGGCCCCTCTCTAAGACTGAAACTCAGAGGGAACCCATGAGCAGTCATGTAAACTTGCTGACGACCACATTGCTCTACTGGTGAGTGGAAGATGGGGAAAGGCAGCAAGGAAGAAAGGGGCTGGGTTCAACCATGTTCCATAGACTCCCATTGACCTGAAAATGAGAGAGAAAAGAGGAAGGACTGGTTGGTCCAAAGTATGGTGAGACCTGGGGACACCTGAGCCTATGGACATGGACATAGCCACAGAGGGCTAGGGCTGAGCGTGAAGAAGCATCCAGCTAAGATGAAGTGAGGGGAGATGCACAAGAACACCCAAACTTGCAGGTAGTACCCATTTGATCTAGTCTCAATGGCTTGATAATCAGAATTTGACTAGAGGAAGATTAAAAAAAAAAAAAGAACAAAACAATTTTTGATAAAGGAAATGAGTGTAAATTGTTACATTTTAATATTTTAATGAACTTGACCTATACTCATGGAGGTAGTAACTTTAAATACCAACAGAGAGGGAAGGAGTCTTCACATCAAGTATGAATGGTATCCTTTCTGTACACAGGGTAGATAGGGATGGGCAATTTAGACATTGGCTACCTAAAATGAGGGGCCGATAAAAAGCATGAAGGTTTCAAAGGGGAATATAGTATGTGGGGGAAGAAAGAGTCCTCACTGAATAGTTTTCATCTTGTCTAGATGGGTCTGGTTAAAAGAGATGGGGATAAGATTCTTATGATTCAATAATGAGTAATTGTTATTATGACTAATTGTGACTGTCACAATTGTAAAGGTAGAAGTTTTTCAACAAAAATGGGGGAGTAGTTAATCTTACTGTCCAAAAACAAAGGACCCTAAGATCATCAAGAGAGAAGAACACAAGTGGAATGCAAGACCTTATCCATAGAAGCAGCGGCACCAGAGATGGAGGCAGAGATGTGAACATGGAGAGAGGGAACAGCTGAGGACTCTAAGATCATGGGAAGAGAGGGACTGAGAACTGGTGGCCAGGAGGCAGCTTTGCAGAATGTGCCCTTTGGTGGTGTAACTTATTATATATGCCTGAGTGTTTTAAAAAAAAAACAAAAAAAAAGGACTAAAGTTAATAAAGAGAAATACTGTTAACTAATGGTACATGAAGGGGATTATAAGATTATAATCATTGTAATGAAACAAAGTGTATAATTTGTTGAATGTAAAATTGATGATGTGCCCTGTAAACTTTCACTCAATCCGCAGTAAAAACCTTAAAAAAAAAGAGGTAGAGGTGGCAGGGAAGTGGGTGTTACTTTAAAAGGGCAACATAAGGGATCCTTGTGGTGATGGAAATATTCTGCATCTTGACTGTATCGATGCCAGAATCTTGGTTATAATGTCATACTATAGTTTTTTGAGATGTTACCATTGGAGAAATTGGGTAAAGGCACACAGAATATCTCTGCATTATTTCTTATACTTGCATGTAAGTCTATAATTATTTCAATATAAAAGGTTTAATTAATCCCCCCCCAAATCCTAAGAATGACAAAGATAAAAATTATTACAATGACACTTAACAATTCATAAAGTAGAATCTTAAAAACGTTTATATATATATATATATATTTAATTTTATCATTCATCCAGCACTGGACTGCTAACTACAAGGTCGGAGGTTCAAACCCACCAGTTATTCTTCAAAAACCCTATACAGGGTCGCCATGAGTTAGAACAATTCAGTGGCATTTAAACATATTCTGAAGGTCCAGGTAGGTGAACAGATCCATAGCATGGTAACCGTTATGTTTAAAACTACCCCTTTGGTATCTGATGTCTTCCTTGCCTCCTGGCTGTTTCCTCACTTCTGAGAAAAGGGACAAAGGAGCGGGATCTGCTTTGGGGTCCTAGCAGCAGGATGGAGAGGTCAGTGTACCTTGCGGTCCTTCCCAGGGACACAGTCCACCCATCCCCAGTTAGCAATGTGCTATGTCAGGCATTGTACTAAGTTCTTGATCAATCAACTGTATTCCTTTCACTCCAGTCATCTGAGTGATCATTTCGTGTCAGTCAGTTTCACAGAGGAGAAAACCAAGCACAGAGTGGTGAGAAGATGTGTACCAGTTATAAGGACTGGAGGTGGGATGCCAGCACCAGGCTGGCTGACTATCCAACCGAGCCCCAAAGTAACCCATCCCTCTCCACCCAGATCTGAGTACTCACTTGCATCAGATATATCTTAAAGATGGCCAAGTCCTCTTAGTCTTTTGGGAGGACAGGTGGGCATTGCTGGAAATCTATGCCCAAGCCTCTAACTCACATGACAGGTTATAGATAGAGGACAGAGCAGTAGCTATGAGGCTATCAGGAACCACACCTCAGAGTCTCCCACCTTGTTTCTGCTAGAACCTGGCGTTCAGATGCCCCAGCTATCATCAAGGAACAAGTTCTTTCACTAAGCAAAGACTGAGTCCACAGGCTCTGTGGAGCTACTACCAGTGAGAGCCGACCCCTGTCATGGCCCATATCTTGACTAGGCCTCACATCTATTGTTGCAGACTGTGTCGACTATACAGGCCGCAGGCTCTGAGGAACAAATTCTGGCCATTGGCTGTCTTGGCAAATTGTTTTTCATCTTAGTGTTCAGTTATGTTTTTTATTTAATTCCAAACATGAGCCCTTAATGTCCACAGATAAATGTAATATTTTCCTAAAGCCCAGACTGTAAAGGTTTCAAAGGTCAAGCCTTTCTCCAAAGGATTGACTGAAAATAGCTTAGCTACTTCCCGGTTCTTTGTTCTATAGACAAAAAACCATCCTCCCTAATCCTTTTCCAGGTGCAGCCCATTCACCTGGGTGTTTTGCGTTCTCCTGCAAACCTGGCTCAGGAAGCCAAAACAGCGGGACTCCGCCCATGCCTTTTGTCCTTCCCTTTCACCTTCTCTCAACTGAGCTCAGGGGCTATAGATATGTTAATTGAGCCTGAGAATCCAAGTTGCAGGCCTGTAATTCGAACCAGCAAAGTACGATGTAAAGTTACCTGAGTGTCTGGAAAATTACTGACATTAGCTGTACCTTGTCTTAGTCCCTCCCAGCTTGGTGTGAAGCTCCTCCCCTAAATAAAACGGAGACGCAGGCCGGCCCAGTTGTGCATTACGAACAGGCAGGCAGTGAAGGCGTGCTTTACAGCTTGGCAAGCTGTGCCTTACAGCTTGCAGGCCGCGCTTAGCTAAGATGTTTGCCATGCGGGACCTTACTGCCCTCATGGCTAATATGTTCACCACGCCAGAGCTGCCTGATGCCAGTAATGTATCCACCCTGGCTTTGGGGTGTCTCTTTGTCTCCTTCCTTTTGTCTTTCTGTGTATTCTTGTGCTATCCCTATGGCTGCTGGATCTCCCCTCCTCGTGAACCAAACACTCGTGAATCCAACACCTATGTCGAGGCCGGTCCCCAACAATCTATGTCTCATTGAGATGGCCCATATCCTGGAACCAGGCCCCAAATTGCTCCTGGGTCATGATGGTGTAGTGTTGGCAGGCATCATGGAGGACTTTTGTCTCCTGCAACACACTAAAACAGGATGCTGATTGGGTCTGTGTGGGGAATGCTGGGAGGGGCAGGGCTCCAGTATTTGGGCTTTTCCTCCCACTGTTGTTAGTGCCTTTGAGTCTGTTCCAACTCATAGCGACCTTGTATCAGGTTTCCAAGGAGCAGCTGGTGAGCTTGAACCACCGACCTTGCAGTTCAACTGACTCTGCAGTCCAGCAGAGTCCACAGCACCAGTCCAGGACTCTTTTCCTCCCATGTGTCTCTCTTTCCTTCCAGTGCCCTTCCTGTTCCCAGAACTGACTCAAAGGCTCCACCAGGAGGTCAACTTGGGTTCATTCCCGTCTCCTAGTATGGGACATGTTATCCCTTTCTGTGCATCCAATTCTCTCCATAAATCTAACAGGATGTGAGATGAAGCCAGGCAGTGTCATGTCCAGGAGGGGCTTCGATTTCTAGCCCCATCGTGACAGTGAGTGCCTAAGTTGCTCAACTTTCTCCTTTTCTGGAAGTTGATCAAACCTCCCTAGGCCGTTGGCACCACTGTAGGATAAGCACTGTACTGTGAACCACAAACTCAGCAGTTCTAACCCACCCTATATGGAGTTGCTATGAGTCAGAACCAACTTGATGGCAAGAAAAAACAGCCCCCTCATGCTGCCCTACCAATAGAGCCCAGCAGAAGACAGGCCACAGCCTCTGTCATGTTGGATCACTAAAGCCCAGTAGACCTGCACTTGGGTCTGGTCCAGATTTGGGGCACGAGAAGAAATGGGACAAGGAGACAGAGAGTGAAGGATCATGAAACCCAACTTTCTCTGATGACAGATGAATGGACTGAAGCTGGGAGGCACTGTTCAGGCACTCAGGGGCTGCCTCACCTTGGAGGGGTACTTACACTCTCCCCCACACCCCACAAAGGTCATCCTCTGAAGGAGATGCTGCATCCAGCTCAGCCAAAACCTTATGCAGTTTGTAGTCAGTCAACCCATCTGCCTAGTCAGCCGGGGTCACCTAGTCAGGTGGTTTAGGTTCAGCATCCATTCACTTGTAGGTTAAGATACAGCAACACCCTCACTCCCAGGAGCAGTGGGGAACTCCCATTCGATGACGTGACTAAGGGGGGCTTTTTCCTCTTGAGCTCCAGATCCCAGTTCCTGCTCCACCATGGCTGCGGGCTCACTCACATTCAAAAAAATCCTGCAGAGCTATGTCCAGCATCACTAGGTCCATGAGGAACTTTCCCAGGTAGGGGATAGTGCCCTGGAAGATAT
Organism: Chrysochloris asiatica; assembly: GCF_000296735.1. NCBI lineage: Eukaryota > Metazoa > Chordata > Mammalia > Afrosoricida > Chrysochloridae > Chrysochloris > Chrysochloris asiatica. Next base: position 3,249,515 of record NW_006408778.1, on the reverse strand, counting down.
CCTGTAACACTGGGGTAGAGTTGGGTTGAGCACATACTCTCAGGTGCCCATACAAGACCCCTTCTATGAAACCCCTCCCCTCACATTATCAGTCTCTCCCAGAGGCTCTCACTTACAGTATACTGGGGACCCTCAGCTGCCCCCACTTGACTCTCCCTTTCCAGACTCATGGACTCTGAACTCTTTGTATTCATCTTGAGAGCTCATCTTTTAGCAACTCACAAAGACTATGTGGTCCCAGTCTACTCTCTCAAATCAGTCCTAACAATGGCTTTCAGACTCTTTCTCTGGTGATTGTAACTTGCTTCCCAAAATACTAACAGGTACTGCCATGATCCTTCCAGTACCTTTAGGGGGTGATGTCCAATAGGGACATTTCAGGCACTGAACCCCTAGGAAGGTAGGGCTGAAGTAAGTGCATCCCCTCTCCTGACTGTGAACTAACCCCTCCAGGACCCTTCCCTTGCCTTAGCTT
>NW_006408778.1:3245560-3248341 GCF_000296735.1 Chrysochloris asiatica | reverse complement strand
GCTGGGGACCCCATACGCAAGACGTTGCCAGCCCACCACCTGCTCTAAGGTGACCAAGCAGGATCACTATGCTGAGGTTCAATCAAGTTCTTAGGGCCTTATGGGCTTTCTTGAGGTTCATCTTCAGGGTGGAAAACTTGGACAACTTCTGCCAAAGTTGAAGAGTAGGTTGATGAAGCATCCTCACCTCACTGCTTTACCACTTGTACACCTTGATTCGGGGTTTAGACACCTGGCTCAAGTCAGTTGGTACAACCACTACTGCTTCCTCTAGATTCAAACCCTCAACTCAGCTCTCACTGGAGTGTGGTCTTGGACAAGCAGCCTGGCCTCTCTGAGCTTGTTTCCTGATTTGGAAAGGGTGGTGGGAATTTCACCCACCCCAGAAGGTCTTCGGAAGACTCAATGCTACATGACTTATTATCTCTGTTGTTCCTGCCATCCCCCTTTCTGTGGTGGAGCCCTGCACAAAGCTTATATGTATACATCTGTTCTTTCTAATCCTCTTCACTACCCGAAGAGGTGGGCAACTTAACATTCTCATCTATCCATTTTCCTGATGAGAAAACAGGTTCTCAAAGAGGGATAGTGATATGTCCAAGGTATCACAGAAGATCAAAGGAGAAAGAGATTCCTTTTTCCCAGTAGTAGGCCCTGGATCATCTGCCTTCACACCACCTCCCACTAATGACCTTTTGGCTTCTTGTTGTGAGAGTGGGTGTCAGATGGATTGAACTGTGGAGCGAAGGGACAGGGTATCCCAGAAGGCCTGGTGCAGAAGTTCTTGCCTGCTCCAGTCCTACAAGAGCCTTAGCTCCCAACTACAAAGTTGTTGTTGATGAGTAACATTGAGTATATTCCAACACCATGCACAACAGAACGAAACATTGTCTAGTCCTGCTCCATCCTCACAATTATTATGTTTGAACCCATTGTTCATACCACTTTGTCAATCCATTTCAGCAGTGGTCATCTTCTATTTTCGAACCCCCCCAATGATCTGATTGTACTTTTTCTAAGACAGATTTGATTGTTCTAGAAGTTCATGGTAGTTTCAATATTTTTCACCAATACCATAAGTCAAGTATATTGATTCTTCTATTGTATTCCTTATTTATTGCCCAACTTTCACATGCATATACAATGATTTAAAATACCATAACTTGGATCAGGTGGACCTTAATCCTCAAAGTGTTATTTTTGCTCTTTAACACTTAAAGAGGTCTTGTGCAGCAGATTTGACCAATGTAATCTGTCCTTTGATTTCTTGACTGCTGCTTTCATGTGTGTTGTTTGTGGATCTAAGCAAAATGAAGTCTTTGGCACCTTCAATCTATTCTCCATTTATCATGATGTAATTTATTGATCCAGGGGTGAGGATTTTTGTTTTCTTGACATTGAGGTACAATCTATATTGATGGCTGTAGTTTTTTTTTTTTTTTTATCTTTATCAGTAAGTATTTTAGGTTCTCTTGCTCCAGCAAGCAAGATTGTATCATCTGAATATCACAAGTTTTTAATGAGTTTTCCTCCAATCTTGATGCCATGTTTTTTTTTCATATAATCCAGCTTCTCATTTTATTTGCTCAGTATACAGATTACAAAGTATTGTGAGAAGATACAACCCTTGGGCACACCTTTCATGATGTTAAACTGTTCACTATCCCCTTGTTCTGTTGTAACAACTGCTTGGTGTATGTATAGTTTTCTCATGAACACAATGATGTGTTTTGAAATACTCATTCTTTACAATGTTATCCATAGTTTGTTATGATCCATGCATTTAAATGCCTTTTCATAGTCAAGAAAGGACAAGAAAACATCTTTCTAGTATTCTCTGCTTTCCGTCAAGATCCATCTGACGTCAGCCATGATATCCGTATTTCCATGTCCTCATCTAAATCGAATTTCTGGCAGCTTATTATCAATGAACTCCTGCAGCTGCTTTCCAATTATCTCCAGGAAAATTTTACTTGCATATGATATTAATGATATTGTTCAATGATTTTTGCATTACGTTGGGTCACCTATCTTTGGAATGGGGACAAATATGTATCTCTTCCAATTGTTTGGCTAGGTAGTTGTCTTCCAAATTTCTTGGCACACACAAGTGAGTGCCTCCAGCACTGCATCAGTTTGTTGAAACATTTAAATTGGTGTTCTGTCAATTCCTGGAGTCTTGTTTTTCCCTAAGGCCTTCAGTGAAGCTTGACCTTTTTTCAATTCTTGATCATATGGCAACTCTATTTTTTTTTTAATGTTTTATTGTGAATTATGTGATAGTTTACATGGGAGAACATTAGCTTTACATTCATCTTATCATGTATTGTTTCATTGCCATGGTTACAATCCCCTCCATGCATCATCAACCAACCAAAGGGTATACACTGCAAGCCTGCCCCTTGGTCATCAGCACACAGCCCCTCTCCCTCTCTGAGTCTAGAGTACCCAGCCACTCCATCTCTCCACGTCATCATCTCTGCCTCCTTCTCTAACATCACTGTTTCTTTGCGTAGGGTCCCGCACTTTGCTGTTCTCCCTTGATGGTCCCAGGTACCTCCATTCCTGGACTGCAAAGTCAACCACTGCCCTCCTTTTGCTACAAAAATCTACCTTTACATTTTCAACCCTCACAGTCAGTCTTGATAGCAGTTAGTTGTTCACTATTGTACCACAAGACACCTATCCCCACCTCCTTTCATCAGCCCCTCCCAGACAGATTGGATACTACTCAGTGGAGATTCTACCTTCCTCTGCACCCTCTGGATCTAGGCTCCCTCT
>NW_006408778.1:3239352-3240609 GCF_000296735.1 Chrysochloris asiatica | reverse complement strand
AAGAGGACTTAAAACATTTACTGATGAAGATCAAAGAGTTTAGCCTTCAGTATGGATTATATCTCATTGTAAAGAAAACAAAAATCCTCACCACTGGACCAATAAACAACATTCTTATCAACAGAGAAAAGATTGAAGTTGTCAAGGACTTCATTCTTCTTGAAGCAACTATCAACACTCATGGAAGCAGCATTCAAGAGATCAAACGATGCATTGCATTAAGCAAATCTGCTGCATAAGACCTTTTTAAAATGTTGAAGAGCAAAGATGTCACTTTGAGGACTTAGGTGCGCCTGACCCAAGCCATGGTATTTTCAATAACCTCATATGCATGTGAAAGCTGGACAGTGGATAAAGAAGCCCATAGAAGAATTGATGCCTTTGAGTTATGGTGTTGGAGGAGAATACTAAAAGTGCCATGGGCTGCTAAAAGAACCAATAGATCTGTTTTGTAAGAAGTGCAGCCAGAGTGCTCCTTAGAGGCCAAGATGGCCAAACTTCGTCTCTCATACTTTGGACGTATTTGTCAGGATGGAGCAGTCACTGGAGAAGGATATCATGTTTGGTAAGGTGGAGGGTCAGAGAAAAAGAGGAAGACCCCCAATGAGATAGACTGGCCAAGTGGCAGCATCAATGGACTCAAGTCTGGCAATAATAATGAGGTTGGCCCAAGATCGGGCAGTGTTTTGATCTGCTGTGCATAAAGTTGCTATGGTGGTACCGACTAGATTCCACCTAACAACAACAACAAGAAGTTTTCAGGGACTTTCTGGAGCAGAGGTTTTACGGGTTCAGGTACCAACCTGATCCTGCAGCCCATTTCTACTAAACAACTAGACTTTGCTAGTTCTGTTTTCTAGTGACAGAGAGCTATGGGGTTTGACAATTGACAATCAACAATCATACTCAACCCTGCATGTGACTGATCAGTAAATGGAGTGCTGACACTGAAGTGCTGGCCTGAGGACACATGGAGGTGCTGATTCCCTATCCAGCAATTCTGGTCCCTGTGTAAAATCTGTAGCTCCTACCTGGTACTTCCCCCCAAGTCTCTCTCTCTCTCTCTTTTTTTAAAAATAATTATTTTATTATTAAGTTTTCATTGTGAATTGAGTGATAGTTTACATGGGGGAACATCAGTTTTACACTCATCCTATCGTATTCATTTCATTGCAGTGATTACAGTCATATTCGTTTCATTGCAATGCTTCATCACTCAACAGTATTTGCTTCTATTCCCTCTGTTTGTTTTTTTTT
>NW_006408778.1:3235480-3238787 GCF_000296735.1 Chrysochloris asiatica | reverse complement strand
CTCCTTTCATCAGCCCCTCCCAGACAGATTGGATACTACTCAGTGGAGATTCTACCTTCCTCTGCACCCTCTGGATCTAGGCTCCCTCTTGAAAACTTATAAGCCAGTCACTTCTTGCCTTTGTAGCCCCTCATTTTGGGTAGCCAATGTCGAAGTTGCCCATCCCTGTCTACTCTGTATATGGAGGAGGGTGGGAATGATCCTTGCTGCAAGGATTTGTTCCCTCTTTTGAGCTACTGCATCCATAGGTGTAGGTCAAGTTCATCAAATTGTATCAGACTACTCTTTCTTTTCTCATCTTTCTTCTTCTAGATGAGTTCTGATCATCCAGTTATTGAAGCCAGGTCAAGTGGGTATTATCTGCAAGGGTGGGTGTTCTTATGCATATGCCCTCACTTCTTATCAGCTGTATGCTTCACTTTCCACTCTAGTCCTCTGAGGCTATGTCACTGACTCTGGCTCCAAGAGTCCCCAGGTCTTGCCACACTGCTGGTCAACCAGGTCTCCACCCGGGTTCACAGGAGTCTATTGAACATTGTAGGGCTTAGCTTGCAGCGTCATTGCTGTTTTTCCCTCGCTTCCCCTTATCGGTGAAGAGCATGGTCACCAATCAGAGCGTGTATTCCCATTGAGTCTTAGTCTTGGAAGGGGGTTTACACTGAGGGGACCCGACTACTTGCCTTGATGTCTCCTGGACAAGCAAGTTGCTTGTTCTTGTAGTAACAGTCAATCTGCCTAAATTGTTTTGTATTTTTCCTGTAGGTCTTTCTTTTAAGAAGTATCTTCTGTTCTTCTAGCCACTCTAGGCTGGTCTTCCGTCTTCTCTTGATCCTTCATGTATCATTCAATTTTTAGTCTATAGAATCTTTGTGTATTTCAAGTTGAGGCCTGAATTTTCTCAGCTTGAGAAATGCTAAGTGAGTTCTTCCCTTTTGGTTTTCTAACTCTAGGTGTTTGCACATTTCATTATAATACTTGGCTCTGTCTTCTCAAGCTGCCCTGTGAAATTTTCTGTTTAGCTCTTTTACGTCCTCATTTCTTCCAGTTGTTTTACTACTGAAGTAAAGCATTACTTCCAGTTGCTTTACTATTAGAGCATATAGCTTTTCTACAATCAAGAACAAGTTTCAGATTCTATTCTGACATCCATTTTGTTCTTTCCTTTCTTTCATGTCTTTTAAATGATCTTTTGGATGGTGTTTTTGATGTCATCTCATAATTTTTCTGGTTTTTGGTTACTTGAGTCTAATGCATCAAATCTGTTCTTGAGATGGTGCACAGGAATGTCTCCTGTGAAAATTCTACTTTGTCTCCATCAAATATGGGCTAAGCTTAATAAAGGGACCATATCTGATTGAGGACCATTTCTAATTAACCAGATAAAAGTTGAAATGAGAAAAGGACAATGACACTTTGCTTTCTCTTTTACATAGATGCTTCTGAATTAGTCTGGATTCAGTTGTCTCCAGACACTTCTCTTCAGCCATGTGGCTGTGTTGCTAAGGACATCCTATGTTGAGCATCCTGAGTCTGTGATTGATGAGCAGTGTCTACCATATGGAAGGGTGGGAAGTTGCAGATTATGAACATCACTCTCCGAGGTTGAGCCATGTGGATCTAAGACTGGGGGTCAATTGGCCCAGAGAACTACTCTGCAATCCTCATCCCTGGTGCAGGGAGCTTGCGCTGCTCCTTGGGTGACAGTGCAGACAGAAGGCACATCACTGCTGTATATTTGAGGGCAGGCTATGCTGTTTGATGGAAGGAAGGAAGGACCCCCGTTCTCCCACTTAATCAAAAGCTCAGAGGAATCAAATCCAATCATGAGGGGTCTACTCCAAAGCCAGATACTAGCTTGTTCTGTAGCTCATCAACCCCTCCTACGGTGGCCCAGTCTCTGCCACTACATCTATTTACTAAGGGCATCCAACTCCTGACACTGCTTTCCATCTGTCCATTGACCAAACCATCCTTCTTCCTCTGAGTGCAGTCAAGACAAGACAGGGAGTTCATACAAACTTTCAGGTGAAACAAACAGCTCCACCCAACCAGTCCCTTTCCATCCCCTGCCTCCAGTTTACCTTAATAAGCAGGTCCCTGCTCAGTATGTTCTTTCACAGCTTTTGAAATGTTTGGAAGCTACAGCTAAGGGAAGAGGAAAGAACGAAGGAAAAATTTGGGGATGAAGGAAAGGGTATGTATGAGTGACAATCCTTTTTATTTAAGGGCCCGACAAATTTTTACTATCGGAGTGAGCGGTTTTCAAATTGGGTTCCTCTAAGTCTTTAGAAAGACAAGCACCTTTTTCCAGGGAAATTGTGAGGTGGACAGTGACAAGAATATGCAAGTGCCTCATGCATGTTTTTGGTAAGGGGACACACACCCAAAGAATGAAGCAGTTGGGATCCTGGCACTGATGAGAAGTTAGTTGGAGTGAAAGGAGTGTGTTAAGGATGGGGAAAAATGGAAGACCTGAAGACCATCTTTCAATTCTTAGCCAAGAGGCTTCATTTTGATATATTTGGAAACAGGAAGAACTCCTCAGATGACCAACACTGATGTTTTTCTGATTTAGGTCTTTGCTGTGGAAATGTGAACAGAGCTTTGGAAATGGTATGGGGGACCTGGAAATTAATTTCTGGATTAGCATTCTTAGAGAAAAATGGAGAGGCTTTCCCCAGCTATAATCAATGGGTTCAGAAACTACTAAAACAATAAACCAAAAAAAAAAAAAAAAAAAAAAAAAAAACCCACCACCACAACAAAAAAACCCTCCAAAAAACCCAAACAAATTTCAATGAGTTGATTCTAAATCAGGGATTCCATATGTATTGTAGGGTATAATTGCTTCATAGAGTTTTGGAAGCTGATCACCAGGTCTTTGTTTCCATGGCACCTCAGAGTGGGGTTTGAACCACTAACTTTTTGATTTGTAGTCAAGGGCTTAACTATTTGCAGCACCAATAACTTTTCTAAAGCCTAAGATCAAGCGCCCCCGGAGGGTTCTACTACACATGCGCACAGATCTCGACATTTAAAGTGACAGTTTCTACTTAAAACCAAACAGCCACCACTCGTCTGTCAGTTTGTCTTACTGTGGTGGCTTGTGAGTTGCTATGATTCTGAAAGCTATGCCACCGGTATTATAAAACCAGCAGGGTCACCCATGGTGGACAGGTTTCAGATGAGCTTCCAGACAAAGACAGACTAGGAAGAAAGAGTGATGAACTACTTCTGAATATTTAGTCACTGAAAACCTTATGAATAGCAGAGAAACACTGTCAGGTATAGTGCCAGAAAATGAGCC
>NW_006408778.1:3224355-3231560 GCF_000296735.1 Chrysochloris asiatica | reverse complement strand
ATATATATTTTTGCCCTATTTTCATTCTTCTATTGGGTTCTGAACATCCAGCCATTGAAGCTAGGTCCAGTGGGCACTATCTGCAAGTTTGTGCACTCTTGTGCATATCCCTTCACTTTACATTAACTGGATGCTTCACTCTCAGCTCTAGCCCTCAGTGGCCATGTCCTTGTCCATGAGCCCAGGAGTCCCCAGGTCTTACTGTACGGTGGCATGGACAGAGGGTGACAGGTTCTCCTTGCCCTTATTGTTTCTCTGGGACCAGATGGATCCTAGACAGTGGTAGGGAACCATCTTCTTGAACAGCTCCTGGAGAGGAAGAGAAGTGTCACTTGACAATTTCCCACTCCAGCTCAAAGCCCACAGTCTTAGGCCAAGGTTCTGGAAGCATAGGATGTGATGTAAGTATTATGGGTGTGTCTTGGATTTGATTTCTCCCACTGAGAAAATCCAACAAATAAGTTGCCCTTAGCTCACTGATGACAGGGATGAGAACACAGTACTGTCATCCAGCTCGGCCTCACTAGCAAAGCATCAGAAGATGGTTCCAGCCTGCACATACCAAGGTAACACATTCTGCCCACCTTGATAAGCCTTTATAATCTGTTACCCCATTAAGATACACATTCTCCCAGGTGCTACAATCTACAGGCTTTGTTTGGAACTTTGCCATAGAGTCTGGCAAATATCAAGTGCCTCATTTGAACTGAAGTTGGGGAGGATCTCTGAACAGAAGAGTGTGCCACTCATGAATTGAATGCCCATGAACTAAGTACCCTTAAGTCTTTAAAAAATGTCTACTAAACTGTGTATTTCTTAGTCATTCAAAGTAGCAAGTTGGACTAGTAGCTTACATCCACTATCCATATGTAGGCAGAAACCTACTAGCCCAGTTGCTTACCATATCCATCATTGTTAACTGTTTTGTTAACCAGCTTTGGAGGGAATGTCATTCTCCTCTCTTGGCCCAGATATTATGTCCACAAATAAGGGGCAGGAAAGCTCTGAAGTTGGAGCTGGCACTGGCTCTACATTTGCTGTAACTGCTGGAGCTGCCAGGGGAGCTGCCTCCAGCTCTACATCTGCCACTGCAGTTATGTGGATCTCCAGAACTGGTCCTGGATCTGGAAAGAGGGAAAGTGTCACCAACAGAAATGGCATTTCATATGCTTTTCTAAATATAGAAACCATGCCACTGCCTTTTTGAGCAGCCCAGTACAAAAACCTCTCTTCAAAGAAGCCTTCCTAGCCTGCAGTCCACAAGGTATGTGGTCTGAGGCTAGTTGTTGCTCTTATCCCAACCCCAAACTTGGGTGCTTCCTTCCTGTGTACCTGGTCAGTCTTCCTCCCCACATGCTCTCATACACACTCCTTCATTCTGCCTCACCCTCTGGCTCTGACTCAGTCAGTTTTGACTGCTCCATTTGTGCAAGAAGAAGCTGGCTGGACATGTTGCTCTAGTACTGACCCAGGTGTATTGAGCCTGATGTAGTCTACCAGCAGATGGATGCAGGGAAAATCCAGCAGCTGATAGAAATCCTCTGGGTATTGCTCCAACCACATGCCAGGATGGAGGAGAAGGAGCTGGGGATGTGTGTGTGTGTGTGTGTGTGTGTGTGTAAAATGGTGGAAAACACAGTTAAAGGCCTGGCCTTGTCTTTCATGCCTTCCTCAAACGGGATGTCTATGAACAACACTGCGAAGTATGAGTATTCAGGAACACTTAACTGTGCAAGTTTTCAATTCTCCTATGGACACTGTGAACTCTGCTCACTGCCTGTAAAGACAAGAAGATTGGTCCATCAACCTTATGGTGAATGAAGGAATTGTCTTTGACAAGCCCTTACAAGTTTCATTTCCCCAAGCGTCCTTGTCTTAGTACAGAGCCAACATGCAGTACATGTCAGAAGCTTGACCAAGGGAAAAGGGAATTACCTGCCCCTGTGGTTTATCAGCTGCACAAACATGGCAATCACTTTTATTGAGAGCTAACACTGAATATTTAACCCATTCTACCCAAGGGTTCACACTCTTATATTCTGTTTCTACTTCTAATGTTTTCTTAGGTCTTTTACCTCAATCACTTCTACTCTTTTAGGGTCATTCTTAAAAATGTCCTTAGAAGGAGTTATAGGAAAAGGGCCTGGGTTTGGCGCTGAAGTCAGGGAAGTAATGAATTGGAATTCTAATTGGCTCACAGGGTCCCATCTAGGGATGTGGGCACCCATTACATAAACCCAGATTGCTACTCCTGGCTCCCTGTAATTGAGATAAGCACTGGGTCCTCTAATCTTCTGCAGGATAAAACTTGGCAAACACCAAATTTGATGGATTGAGTGAAAGATGCCATAGTTACATCTACTAGCAACCTGAATGGTTGGTTGTAGGCAAAAGTCCTTTGCAACTCCCCCATGGTAATGATACATTTAAATTATATTAGCTTACAAACCCACCCCATCTTGTCAGGGATAGGTTAGACCCCTGCACCCTAGGCCTCTCTTACTCTGGTTTCATATCCACCCCTTTACTCTGAGTGTCCCCCCTGCCCCCACTACTAAACAGGGATTAAGGGCCACAGGCAGACAACCCATGAAGAAGGTACTCCATTTCCAATAAGCCTGTGCCCCTTTACTAAAAATTGATGAATATTCAACATACCACTCCTCCTAATCAATGTGTATTAGCCCACTCTTAGAGGAAGAGACCCCATACCTTTATAAACCTCAGTGCACCCCAATCCCAACGGGTCTTCTCCACTTGGCATACAGACCTGCTTCTCTCTTTGAAGTGTACTTTTGCTTTGACTTAATCTCTGCTGCCCAACTCTACCAGGTCATCTGAGAAGCAGTTATTTGGTGGGACTAAGTCTTTAGATCCCCAAGAGTGAGAGAGGCCAGGGAAAAATGTGACAATATGGCAAGGCAGCCTCTTAGACTCTTCTCAAGGTCACTTTGAGGAGCTCCCTGGGTGAGGGATATGCTTCCCACCAGTAACTACTTTTCCCTTGGGTGAGTCCCTCTTCACCGGTCCCTTTACTTGAGTATAATAGTGCATCCTCTCCTTCTCCACAGTCTGGACAGTTGTCTCATTGTTCAACCGCACCTGGTAAGGGCCCTCTCAGTCTGACTGGAGTCTGTCCTCTTTCCAGGTCTTGATCAGCACTAAGTCTCATGGTTGGAAGTGATAAATGATAATTTTGAAGGAATGGGTTTGGACCAAGAGTCCTTTTAATCTGCAGGTTAGCAAAGCAGAAAGGGCCAGCATGTAGTTTCTCAGGAATCCCAGGTAGGGGAGCCTATGGCATGGCACCCTTTAGCAGTGAATGACATTTAACCCTTGTTTCAAAAATTGAGAGGATTAACATGAAGATATTCAGGGATAACACATTCTACTACACTCTGTCCATTTCCTCCAACTAAAAGAAACATTACTGGCTCTGTCATCTTAGTGCATGAATACAGTATTTCACTTGAAATCTTCTCAAACAGGAATGTCAATTAAACATACTTTAACATTATAACCTTGTCAAATGAACTGAAACTATCAATACTCACGTCTACAGTACAATATCCTTTTCTTCCTCTTAACAAGATGAAATGCATACATGCAGAGTGGCCCAAATTTTAACAACAGAAAAATATTTTCAATTCAGAAAGAGTACTGGTACACCAAAAAAATTTTAAAACAGTGTAATGTTCTCAGAAGATCTGAAACATTAACACAAATAAAAAATAACCACACAAATGAAGACTTGAGTAATTGTACAATTTGAAAAATTATTACCACATCAGCCAAACAAATCCTTAATCACCTTTTAAATGGATTAATTTATACCATTTTACTGCAGAAAGAATATCAAAGATATTAAAACAGAACAAATAACTTTTCAGTGCTTGATTCACATTTAAGTTACACTTTGTGCAAACTCATAACTTTGCATTGTAAACTCAAGTAGCCTATGCAAGGATTGTATTTGAAAACTACCATATTAAAAAAAAAAAAAAAAAATCACTGGGCCCTTTATTACTGGCTGCAGACCCTTTCTCTCCCTTCTATGGGGATAGGGTATTTTTTCTTTTTTAATTCTACCTCCAAGGGTGGAATTTCTAGCTCTCCCCCATTGCCTTCTTTAAACCATGCCCATGAGTCAATCTTTCCTTTTTCCTCTTCAGTTAAAGGTCTCATATTTACCTTCATCTGCCCCTCGACCTCTCTACTAACCCAATCTTACAATTAGGTCCTGTTACAAAAGGTTCAAAAGTTAATCTCAAGTTTCACGAGGGGAATCATTTTTCTTCACTTCTGATCTCTAGACGTTCTCTTTTGAAATGGCCTGTCTTCCCACACTTATAACATTCATCCGCTGGTGGGCTTGGGGACCTGGTCCAGTCCTCTCCTCCTTTTCCTCTGAAGAGGTCTAATACTGTAATCACTGTCCCACTTCCCTTGAGAAGGGGGGTCTTGTTCTAGGCTCTTATTTACTATTTTAGTCACAGTAGCTACCATGATTCTGGCTTTCTGCCTGTTTTTCCTTCTCTGTTCTTACAAAAAGTTTCTGAGCTTCTCTTAACAGTTCATCCATGGGTTTCTCACTCTATCCCTCAATCTTTTGTCTGGGTCGGTCCTTTAAGAGAGAAAACGTCTTCCGCTTCCCCTACTGACCAACAAAAAGCATAGGCTTTCTCCTACTGAGAAGGTTGAGTTCTATTGTTTACATGAAGGACTAGTGCCAGGCAGACCCCAGTCCTCATTGGAACCAAGCTGAGGCCAGAACACAGATGGTAAATGGATTGGTTATTTTGGTCAAATAAAACAACAGTATTTTTATCTTTTTCCTTGGTTTGGGGATTGTCCTACCAAGCCCTAACATTCTCCCCAAAGGACTGACAGAAGGAGTGTCTGTGGGAGTCTCTCCTGCTCCCTTCTTCCCTAGGCCTAGAATTCCGTTCCTCATTTTCTTTTGGTCTTGGTGTTCCCTTGCATACTCAGTCTCCCAAAATTTCCCCATATTTGGGTACTCATGGAGATTTCTTGCATACAACCCCAAGATTTCGCTTTGGCCATCTCTGATAGGATTGGGACTCCACATTCGCTTCACATCCAAGATGTGTTTCAGTCACACAATGACCCCCAGAAATGTCTGACCACCAAGCTGATACTTACAGTCTAATTTTCCAGCACTGGCCTGCGCACAGATTGCCTGGTTGCTGTGGTTACTGTGTTCTCAGTCCTCCACATAATCTTTTAACAGTCTCGGGTCATTTTCTAGCTCTCGCTGGGAGGCAATCAATCCTGTGGAATAGGCTGCCAAAACCAAGGTGGGACACCTTTCCTTTTTCATGAGAGCTGCCATTCCAAGCAAGCAGAATATCCTGGAGGGGCCCCCAAATTTCTGAGAAATGTTGTCTGTACTAACAAACGCTCAAGTAATCCAATATGTATTTATTTTAGCCAGAGTGAGGTTTTCTTTATTCAATATTGCAAAATGGGGCTCCCAACCCCATAGACATGGACAGATGCCCCATATGGCCAGCCACAGCTTTTATTCTCGTCTCTGAAAAGCCCCTCCTCCACTTCTAGTTCCCCATATATAATTCTGTGGTACATCCCATTTTCCCTCCCCACAGAGAAGCCAAAATGACTTGCCCATGGTCTTATTGGCAGTATTCTTATTTAAATTTCCTAGTCATAGAAAACAGCCTGCTTACAAATCCCTGGATGTAAATCAACAATCTGTCTGCCTGGTATAACAATCTCATGAATTCCTGAAGATAGACCATGCCCACTAGAGTTATTTCTCACAGCATTGGACAGGTTGGTACCTGACCAGTTAGTTGGGGGATCCAAGGGGCTTCTGGGCCAAGGCCTTGGGTGGGCCAAGCCAGCTTTTGAGACATGGGCAAAAGGGTGGCTCCCTGTCCATGTGCCAGCCTTGCCACTCTGCTGACCCATTTTGCTTTTTCAGTGCATGTCATTCAGGCAGCTCCACTTGCCCATTGGCCTGGAAGTCCCGGGGTGGAGTTGGGGGCTCCCTGCTGGCCTTGCCCCTTTCCCTGCCTATGACCTTCCCTGGCCAAGTAGCATCTTAGGGCAAGGAAAGGCAGGCCATGGTGACTACAACCATGAATGTGCCTGATCTTGGAAGCTAAGCAGGGTCAGGCCTGGTTAGTACTTGGATGGGAGACCACCTGGCAACAATGGTGCTGTAGACTTTTGTTTTGTGCAGGCACACGGCTCAGCTGCTGGCCTTCCTCTCTTGTCAGGGAGCAGCAATACAGTCCTAGGGATTTACCTAGGGCCCCCCCAACAATGGTGGCATTGGTCAAACCTAGCCCTGGCTTTTTGTCTCAGCCCTCCCTAAGGAGATCCATATTTGTGCCGTCTTACAAGAGACAGAATGTGGAAATCTTGGAACAATATTATTAATATCACATGCAAGTAAAAATTTCCTGATGATAATTCAAAACTGGCTGCAACAGTACATTGATAGGGAGCTGCCAGAAATTCAAACCAATTCAGAAGAGGACATGGAATAAAAAATATCATTGCTAATATCAGATGGATCTTGGCTAAACAGAATTTCAGAAAGATGTTTGTTGTTAGCCAGTACCTAACAATAACAATAAACATCTTTCTGGATGTTATTATGCAGTGATATTATACACAACAGAACAAAACACTGCCTGGTCCTGTGCCAACCTCACAATTGTTGCTATGCTTGAGCCCATTGCTGCGGCCACTACGACAATTCATTTTATTAGGGGTCTTCCTTTTTTTCATAGACCCTCCACTTTATCAAGCATGATATCCTTCTCCAGGGACTGGTTCCTTCTGGTAAAGTCTGAAGTATGAGGGGTGAAATCTGGCTATAATGGCTTCTAAGGAGCATTCTGGCTATACTTCTTCCAATATAGATTTGTTTGTTCTTTTGGAATTCCATAGTGATTTTAATATTTTCTGCCAACACCATAACTCAAATGTATCAATTCTTCTATGGTCTTCTTTGTTCATTATTTAACTTTCACATGCAAATGAGGTAATGAAAAATACCATGGCTTGGGTGAGGCACACCTTACTCCTCAAAGTGGCATCTTTTCTCTTGAACACTTTGAAGTGATCTTGTGCAGCAGATTTGTCTAATGCAATACATTATTTGATAATTTATCTGGGAGAACATCGGTTTTTCAACTCATCCTACTGTATTT
>NW_006408778.1:3191701-3192774 GCF_000296735.1 Chrysochloris asiatica | reverse complement strand
AAAGGCAAGGAGAGAACCACACTAAGTACATTATTAATTATTATCCCCAATTGCACGTGGATTTTGAAGAACTTAATGAAAACTTAAGTGAAAGAGAATGGTATATAGTACAGTGTACTTTTCTAGTCCTTTAGCTTGTTTTGAGTTTAGATTAAAAAAGCAAAATTACTGAGTTTATCCTAAGATAAAATTTCCGAAAGCAAGAAGCTTCCTATTTTTATCTCATTAGATTTCCCCCCTTAACTGCATTAGCTTCTAGAAAGCTCATGCAGCCATTGTTACAGTTGCTTAGTAACAAGATTGTGAATAACAACTTTATTCTCTTGTGAAACCAGGTATTTTTTTTTTTTAAGTTTTATTGTGAAGTATGTGACAGTTTAGATGGGAGAACATCAGTTTTACATTCATCCTATGGTATATTGTTTCATTGCCATGGTTACAATCCCTTCCACGCATCACTAATCAACTAAAGGGTATATCCTATATGCCTGTTCCCGCCCCCCTCCCCCAGGTCATCAGCACACAGCCCCTCTCCCTCCCTGGGTCCTGAGTCCCCAGCTGCTCCATCTCTCCATGTCATCATCTCTGCCTCCATTTTGGGGATCGCTGCCTCTCTGGGTAGGTTTCCACTCTCTTCATGGTTCCAAGGACCTTCACTCCTAGCCTGCAAAGTTAATCACTTCCCTCCTTGCCACAAAATGTCTACTTTTACATTTACAACCTTCACAATCAGTTCTGGTAACAATTATTCACCCGTGTATCACAAGAGACCTATTTGCATTTCCTTTAATCAGTCCCACCTAGACAGATTAATACTACTCAGTGGAGATTCTACCTTCCTTCATGCTCTCTGGATCTAGGTTCCCTCTTGAAAGCTTATAAGCCAGTCACTTCTTGCCTTTGTAGTCCCCCCATTTTGGATAGCCAATGTCCAAGTTGCCCATCCCTGTCTACCCCGTGTCTGGAGGGGGTGGGAATGATCCTCGCTGTAAAGATTTGTCCCTTCTTTTGAGTTCCTGCATCTATAGGTGTAGGTCAAGTTCATCAAACCGCATCTGATTACTCTTTTTTTC
>NW_006408778.1:3190435-3191444 GCF_000296735.1 Chrysochloris asiatica | reverse complement strand
GTTTACATTCAGTGTAATTATTGATAGATATGGATTAATTGCTGTCATTATGTTTATTCTTATGTGGTGCCGCTAGTTTCTTTGTTCTGCATGCTGCATGTCTTCCGTGCTGAGTTCATGCTTTTTGTGTTTTTTCTTGTCAGTTTCTTCATAGTTTTAATGTTTCCATGTTCTTCTTGAATTTTCATTTTCTTGGTATATTGGAATGTATTAATTTTCTTTGAGGTTACCTTATATTATATTAACTTTTCCCTCCATTTAAGATAGCCTATTTTATCCTGTATTTTACTTGACCTTCTCACCACCTGGATTTCTGTTCCTATGTATTTACCTTCTTTTACATTTAATTGTTTTGATCATAGGCTGACCTCCCAGATCCACTGAATTTTTTCTTATAGTTTTGTTCTGTTCTTGACTCTTACATTTGTTGATTGAGCTCTGGATGGTGTAATCACGTATGTCAATCTCTGTTTTTTGTCTGTTCATGTTGGTTCTCAGTCCACAGAACTTCCTTTAAGATGTTTTGCAGCACAGGGATGGCTTTGGCAAAATCCCTTAGCTTCTGTTTATCCTGTAATGCTTTGATTGACAGCTTTGCTGGGTAGAGGATTCTTGGTTGGCAGTTTTATCTTTCAGGGTTTTATATATGTCTCCTGATTGCCTTCTTGACTCCACGGTTTCTGCTGAGAGATCTGAACTTAATCTGATTTGCTTGCCTTTGCATGTAACACTTCTCTTTTCCTTAGCTGCTTTCAGGGTTGTCTCATTATCTTTGATTTTGGAGAACTTGATTATTATATGTCTTGGTGATTTTTTTTCGGGGTCGTTCCTTTCTGAGGTTTATTGAGCTTCTTGAATGCTTATCTTTTCACTTTTCAGGAGTTAGGGAAATTTTCTTCCAGAAGTTCTTCAACTATCTCCTCTGTGGACATGTGTGATTCTTCCTGTCCCGGAATGTTGATAATTCTTAAGTTATCCCTCTTTATGTTGTCCAGCATGAATCTTAGAA
>NW_006408778.1:3187519-3190074 GCF_000296735.1 Chrysochloris asiatica | reverse complement strand
ATTGTTCTTGTAGCAGTTCCTGACTTATTCCTTATTCTCTCAACTTGTCTGTAAATTGTTTTGATACATTTCATCATAATTTTTCTGAATTCCTTCTCAGGCATTTCCAAAGCCTGCCCTTTTTCCAATATGAAGTCTAGGTCTATCTTCAGCTCATTTGTCTCATTCACTTGATCTTGTTTTTGGACATGTCCAGAGATGGTCCCCTGTTTCTTGAACATATTCAGTAATTAGCTGTGGCCTTATACTTAGATGAGTGCATGCTTTGGTATTTTATTATGTTTTCCGATTTCCTCCAGGTAGATGTGATCAGGAGATGGGCTTCCCTTTCACTCTTCTTATTACTAGATTCAGAATAACTTTCATAGGTGTTGGCTGCCACCTGGTGTATGGCAGCTGGTATTGTTTCTTTCCTGGATGGTGAGATTTCATAGTGTGTGATTGTAGCTTGACGATATGACCACAATTGCTGTCTTTTTTCAGGTAATGTAGGGCGAGAAAGAGCCCCCTAAAGGTAAAGAGAGGACTAAAAAACAAAACAGCATCAGCATAAAAGACAGATTGGATACTGTAGTCTATAATTGCAGAAAAGAGAAGAAAAAAAAAAAATCTGTAGTCAAATATTGAGTATGACTTTAATGATCCTCTCTCAGCTTCTTGCCTTCAAGGCCACCTCAGAAATTTCAAGTTGCCACGTTGGTTGTTATAATGTAATTCAGGATTTAATTTTCGGCCTGTTTCCTTTTTAGTCTTTGTCTCTCCAGCTCCAAAACCCCCATTCAGGGCTTTTTCCTAGTCATTAACAGTTCAGGTCTGTCTATGGCTATTTTGTGCTGCCATATGGTTTTAAGTGGCAACTGTTCCTTTAAATTTTGTGCAGATCTGTGCGCATGGGTAGTAGAACCCTCCAAGAGTGGGGAGGTGTCCACTCCCTCAGGCACTCCCATTAGTTACCAGAATGGATGTATGCAGACTGTGAGAGACTAATGAGCAGATACAAAAAAAAGAATGTCCACACATTTATCTCCAAGGCTCTGTCAGGCATTCATTCATGGTGGCTCTGATCCTTGTCCCACTCCATGTCACCCAAGATAGCCGCTACAAGAATTGCTGAGGCTGAGGGATTCGAAAGCTCTAGATTTCTTGCTTCTGCTACAAATTCCACTGGCTATAAGCCTTCAAACTTTCTAAATATTACTTTGTATGTGGTTCAGAGTTCTGGGACCATCTCCTGAACCTGCTTCATGCGATATTTTGTGTTATTGCTGACAGAGGTCCTCATTGCCCATCTCCCTAGTCTGCCATCAAGCCCACCCTCCCTCCTGAGTTCTTGGAGTAGTGTTTTGTAGTTGTTTTTTTATGTATAGGTGTTTTGTTTCTGTGGTTAGGTTTATCCCTAAATATTTCATCCTTTGAGTGGCTATTGTGAATAGTATTGTTTTCTTAATTTACGTATCAGAACTGTCATTATTGGTATGTTATTGTTGTTAGGTGCCTTCGAGTTGGTACCAACCCATAGTGACCCTATGCACAGCACAACGAAACACTGCCTGATCCTGGGCCAACCTCACAACTGTTGCCACACTTGAGTCCATCGATGCTGTCACCTTGCCTATCCATCTCGTTGAGGGTCTTCCTATTTTCATCCGACCCTCCATTTTACCAAGCATGATATCCTTCTCCAGTGACTGGTCCCTCCTGAAAATATGTCCAAAGTATGAGAGACAAAGTTTGGCCATCTTGGCCTTAAAGGAGTACTCTGGTTGCACTTCTTTCAAATCGGACCTATTGGTTCTTTTGGCAACCCATGGCATTTTCTATATTCTCCTCCAACACCATAACTCAAAAGCATCAATTCTTCTACTGTCTTCCTTATTCACTGTCCAGCTTTTGCATGCATATGAGGCTATTGAAAATGTCATGGCTTGGGTCAGGCACACCTTAGTCTTCAAGCTGATATCTTTGCTCTTCAACACTTTAAAAAGGTCTTGCACAGCAGATTTGCCTAATGCAATACATAGTTTGATCTCTTGACTTCCGTGAGTGTTGATAGTTGATTCAAGAAGAATGAAGTCTTTGACAACTTCAATCTTTTCTCCAGTTGATAAGAATGTTGTTTATTGGTCCAGTGTTGAGGATTTTTGTTTTCTTGACATTGAGATGTAATCCATATCGAAGGCTGTGCTCTTTGATCTTTATCAGTAAATGTGTTAAGTCCTCTTCACTTTCAGCAAGCAAGGTTGTATCATCTTCAAATCACAGGTTGTTAATGGGTCTTCCTCCAATCCTGATACCGTTTTTCTTCATAGAACCCAGCTTCCCGTGTTATTTGCTCAGCATACAGGTTGAATAAGTATGGTGAAAGAATACAACCTTGTTGCACACCTTTTTAAATTTTAAAACATTCAGTGTACCCATGTTCTGTTCAAACAACTGCCTCTTGGTCCAGGTACAGATTCCTCATGAGCACAATTAAGTGTTCCAGAATACTCATACTTCGCGATGTTGTCTATAGCTTGTTATGATCCACACAATCGAAAGACTTTGCAAAGTCA
>NW_006408778.1:3183954-3185468 GCF_000296735.1 Chrysochloris asiatica | reverse complement strand
AAAAAAAAAAAAAAGAATATCCACACCTGTATCTCTGCAGTTCTGTCAGGTGTTCTTGGCTCTTCTGATCCTTCCCCTGCTTGGTCTCTCCCAAGATGCCAGTTCTGGGAACACCTGAGCATCTTGAATTAGAAAGCAATGGATTTCTTGATTCTGCTACAAATTCCCCTAGCTGTAAGCCTTCCAATCTTCTAAATATTTCTTTATATGTGGTTCTAGCACAATCCCCTGAGCCTGCTTGGTCCAGTGTCTGTGTTGTTGCTGTCGGAGCTCCTTACTGCACGTCTACCTGATCCACCATCTTGTTTTTTCTGCCATTATTGGTATGTTGTTGTTGTTAAGTACTGTGGAGTTGATTCTGACCCATAACAACACTGTATAGGGTTTCCAAGGAGAAGCTGGTGAGCTTGAACCACCAACCTTGTAGTTCAAATTACTTTGCAGTCTGACGCATTAGCCCACAGTGCCACACCAGGACTCCAATAGTGTGGTTGTTGTTGAGTACCGTGGAGTTGGTTCTGACTCATAGTGACCCTGCACAGGGCTTCTGAGGCTGTAAATCTTTACAGGAGCAGAAAGCCTCATTTTTCTCCCACAGAATAACTGATAATTTCAAATTGCTGACTGTGAGGTTAGCAGCCTGATTCATAACCACTATGCTACCGAGGAATCTAAATGAGTTTTGTTTGTTAATCTTGTACCCTGCCAGTTTGCTAAATCTTCCAATGAGTTCCAGTAGTTTTTTGTTGAACCTTTGGGGTTTTATATGTATAAGATCATATGAACAGCAAAACCAAGAGAGTTTTATTTCTTCTTTGAAAATTAGGATGACTTTAATTACCCATCTTGCCTTATAGCTTTGGCTAAGACTTCCAACACAATATTGAGTATGAATGGTGATAAAAGGCATCCTTGTCGTGTTCCTGTTCACAAAGAGAAGGCTTTCAGTTTCAATCCAATGACAGTTATGTTGGCTATTGGTTTTTTACCTATGCTCTTAATGTTGTGTAGTTTCCCTTCAATTCCTGCTTTGTTGAGCATTTTTATCAGGCATGAATGTTAGATTTTGTCAAATGCCTTTTCTCCATCAATTGACATGATTATGTGCTTCTTTTCCTTTTTAAAAAATTTATATGGTGGATTATATTGATTGTTTTTCTAATGTTGAACTATACTTACATCCCTGATATGAATCCCACTTGGTTATGATGAATTATTTTTTTGATGTGTTGTTGAATTCTATTGGCTAGAATTTTGTTGAGAATTTTTGCATATACGTTCATGAGGGATATTGGTCTATAATTTTCTTTTTTTAGTGATGTCTTTCCCTGGTTTTGGTATGAGGGTTATGCTTGCTTTGTAAAATGTATTAGGAGGTTTCCCATCTTTTACTATATTCTGGAATAATTTGAGTAGAATTGGTGACAACTTGTCTCTGAACATTTAGTAAATTAACCAGTGAATCAATTTATCTGGGGCTGAACTTTTTTTGGTTGAGAATTTTTTTTTTTTTT
>NW_006408778.1:3179278-3183323 GCF_000296735.1 Chrysochloris asiatica | reverse complement strand
GTCAAGTTCATCAAATTGTATCAGATTACTCTTTTTTCCTCTTCTTTCTTCTCCTGGTTGAGCTCTGATCACCCAGTCATCGAAGCCAGGTCAAGTGGGTACCATCTGCAAGGGTGGGTGTTCTTGTGCATATGCCCTCTCTTCCTATCGACTGATAGCTTCACTCTCTACTCTAGTCCTCTGTGGCCATGCCACTGACTCTGGGCCCAAGGGTTCCCGGGTCTTCCCATACTGCTGGCCAACCAGGTCTCCATCCGGGTCCACAGAAGCCCACCGAACATTGTAGGGCTTAGCTTGCCGCTTCAATACTGCTTTCACCTCTCTTCCTCCTATCGGTGATGAGTGTGTATATTTCCGTTGAGTCTTAGTTTTGGAAGGGGGTTTGCACTGAGGGAACCCGACATCTTGCCTTGGTATTTCCTGGGCAAGTAACTTGTTTGTTCTTGTAGTAACAGTCCATCTGCCTCTATTTTTTTGCATTTTTCCCTGTAGGTCTTTCTTTCAAGAAGTATCTTCTGTTCTTCTATCCACTCCAGGCTGGTCTGCTCATCCTTTCAAGTGGAAATTTCCCATCTCTGGAGATCTGGGTGTGGTTCAGGCTTCTGCCTATAGTCTTATGTATTGCAAAGGCTCCGCAGGACGCCTCCTTCACTGGGCACATTGTAGCCCCATTTTAGGTATTCCAATCAGTTATAGGCAGAAGACGGACGAAAGGATTTTTTTTGATGACCAGATAAATTTCTTATTTTGTTATAGGTCTGTTGAAGTTTTCTACTTTACTCTGTGTAATTTTAGGTAGGTCATGTTTTTCTAAAAAATGTATCCATCTCCTCTTGATTTTTGAATTTATTGGCATAAAAGTCTTGATAATATTGTTATTATCCTTTATATTTCCATTGGTTCTGTTGTAATGTCACCCACGTGGTTTCCTATGCATGTTGTTTGTGTCTTCTCCCTCTTTTCTTTTGCTAGGTTTGCCACGGGTTTGTTGATTTTATTAATTCTTTCAAAGAACCAGCTTCTTTTCCTGTTGATTTTTTTCTATAGTTTTTCTGTTTCCTAACATTTATTTATGCAATAATCTTTATTATTTGTTTTCTTCTGATGACTGTAGGTTTACTTTGCTGGTATTTTTCTAATTTTTGGAGATGTGTTGATTTTGGTTCTTCTTTTTGGCTGTGTGCATTTGTTGCTATGAATTGTCCTCTCAGCACTGTTTTTGCTGTGTCCCAAAGGTTTTAGTATGTTGTGTTTTCATTCTCATTTGTTTCTAGGAATTTAAAAATTTCATCTTTTATTTGTTCTGCTACACAATAGCTTTTAAGCAGGGTGTTATTCAGTTACCATATATTTGTTGTTATTTCCTTGATCTTCCTATTGTTGATGTCTAACTTTATAGCATTGCGATCTGAGAAGATGCTTTGTAATATTTTGATGTTTTTACATTCATGGAGGCTTGCTTTATGACCTAAAACATGGTCTATTCTGGAGAATGTTCCGTATGCACTGGGAGAGTATGTGTATTGTGCTATGGTTGATTTGC
Organism: Chrysochloris asiatica; assembly: GCF_000296735.1. Lineage (NCBI taxonomy): Eukaryota > Metazoa > Chordata > Mammalia > Afrosoricida > Chrysochloridae > Chrysochloris > Chrysochloris asiatica. The sequence goes on along the minus strand of NW_006408778.1, from coordinate 3,181,780 downwards.
ATGCTCTGTACACATCTATGAGAGCAAGGTGGATGATTGTTCTGTTTAATTCCTCTGTGTCTTTACTGAGTTTCTTTCTTGTTGTTCTATCCTTTTTTGAAAGTGGTTATTGAAATCTCCCATTATTATTGTAGATTTGTCTATTTCTTTTTTCAATTCATTTAGAATTTGACTTATATATTTTCAAGTTCTTTTGTTGGGAGCATAGATATTTATTATGGTTATATCCTCTTGTTCAGTTGACCTTTTAATCATAAGATAATGTCCTTCATTATCTCATGTTTTTTTTCGTCAAAGTTTATTTTATTAGAGATCAGTATTGGCACTTTTTTTGTTTTAATCTGTTTTTGTCTTTGTGTGTAATATATGTCTCTTATAGATAACATATTGAAGGTCTTGTTTTTATCCATTCTTCTACTCTCTGTCTTTTGACTGGTGTATTTAATCTATTAACATTGAGTGTATTTTTTGATAGGTATGAATTAATTGCCGCAATTATATTTGTTTTTGTGTGGTGCTGCTATTTTCTTTGTTTTGCAAGCCTTCCTGTGCTGAGTTCATTTGTTTTTTTTGTCCTTTTCTTGTCAGTTTCTTCATAGTTTTAATGTTTCCATTTTCTTCTTGGATTTTCCTTTTCTTGATATGTTGTGAAATACTAATTTTGTTTGATGTTACCCTATATTCTATTAATTTTTTCCTCCTTTTAAAAGTAGGCTGTTTTATCCTGAAATATGCCTGACCTCTTTCCCACCTGGATCTTTATGCCTATATTTTCTCCTTTTTTGGATTGTAGTTGCTTTGATCATAGACTGACTTCCCAGATCCTCTGATTTTGTTCTTGCACCTTTGTTCTGCTCTGTACTCTTCTATTTCTACACTGAGTTCTGGATTGTGTTTCCATGCATGTCCATCTCTAGTTTTTGTCTGTACTTGTTGGTTCTCAGTCCAAAGAACTCCCTTTAGGATGTTTTTAAGAACTGGCGTAGTGTTTACAAAGTCCCTTAATTTTTGTTTATCCTGGAATGTTTTTATTACACTGTCATATTTGATTGGCAACTTTTCTGGGTAAACAAATCTTGGCTGGCAGTTTTTTACTCTCAGGGTTTTACATAAGTCTCCTCATTGTCTTCTTGCCTGCATGGTTTCTACTGAGAGATCAGAACTTAATCTTATTTGTTTGCCTTTGTAGGTAACACTTCTCTTTTCACTAGCTGTTTTCAGGATTCTTGCCTTTGATTTTGGAGAGTTTAATTATGATATGTCTTTCTGATATTCTTTTGTGAGTCTATTCCTCCTGGGGCTCATTCAGCTTCTTGAATACTTATCTTCTTGTTTTTCAGGATGTTAGGGAAATTTTTTTCCCACAGCTCTTCAACTGTCTCTACTGTTTTTTGTGATTCTTCCTGTTCTGGGACTCTAGTCACCCACTTGTAAGTTATTCCTCTTCATGTTGTCCCTCACAAGTTTTAGTGTCTCTTCAGATTTTTTTCTTTTTTTTAATTTGTTCTACTATCTTAGCAGTATTGAGAGATTTGTCTTCAAACTTGCTGATTCTAGTGCCTTGAGCATAACTTTAAGGAGCAAGGCTTCTACTAGAGCAGGGGTTGTTGCTGTTAGGTGCCATCAAGTTGGCACCGAATCATAGTGACCCTATGCACAGCCAAATGAAACAATGTCTGATCCTGGGCCAACCTCACTACTGTTGCCACACTTGAGTCCATTGATACTGCCACCTGGCCAGTCCATCTTGTTGGGGGATCTTCCTCTTTTTCTTTGGTTTTCTGATTCCAAATCTTTGCACATTTTATTATAATATTTGGCTTTATCTTCTCAAGCTGATCTTTGAAATTTTCTGTTCAGCTCTTGGACCTCCTTATTTCTTCCATTTGCTTTAGCATCTCTACACTGGAGAGTAAATTCCAGAGTCTCTTCTGACATCCATTTTGACCTTTTCCTTCTTTCTTGTCTTCTTAATGATGCTTTGCTCTCTTCACGTTATGATGTACTTGATATCATCCCACAACTCTTCTGGTCTTTGGTCTTTAGTGTTTAGTGTATCAAATCTGTTCATCAGATGATCTCTAAATTCAGGTGGGATATATTCAAGGTCATATTTAGGCTCTCTTGGACTTGTTTTCATTTTCTTCAGTTTTAATTTGAATTTGCATATGAGTAATTGATAGTCTGTTCCACAGTCTGCCCTGGCCTTGTTTTCACTGATGATATGGAGCTTTTCCATCTTCTCTTTCCAAAGATGTAGTCAGTCTGATTTCTATGTGTTCCATCTGGCGAGGTCCATGTATATAGTCGTCTGTTTTTCTGTTTAAAGAAGGTATTTGAAATGAACAAATCATTGGTTTTACAGATTTCTATCATGCGTTCTCCAGCATCATTTCTATCACCAAGGCCATATTTTCAAACTACTGGTCCTTCCTCTTTACTCCTGACCTTTGCATTCCAGTCACCAGTAATGATCAATACATCTTGATTGCATGTTTGATC
>NW_006408778.1:3177008-3178665 GCF_000296735.1 Chrysochloris asiatica | reverse complement strand
GGAAGTAGTTCGTCACTCTTTCTTCCTAGTCTGTCTTTGTCTGGAAGCTCATCTGAAACCTGTCCACCATGGGTGACCCTGCTGGTTATTTAAAATACCAGTGGCATAGCCCTCAGAGTTACAACAACTCAAGCCACCACAGCACTACAGACAGCTGAGTGGTGGTCGTTTGGTTTTATGTTGAAACTATCACTTTATATTTCGAGGAGCTCTGTGTGCATGCATAGTAGGACCCTCCAGGGGTGGGTATCCATTAGCTCAGGTATCCCCTCTAGTTACCAGAATGGAGGTGCTCAGTCAGGGAGAAACCAATAAACAATGGACAGATACCAAAATAAAAGAAATGTCCACACCTGTATCTCCTCAGTTATGTCAGACATTCGTGGCTGCTCTGACCCTTCCCCCACTTGTTCTCTCCTACAATGGCGGCTCCGGGAATACCTGAGCATCTTGAGTTAGAAAGCAATGGATTTCTTCATTCTGCTACAATTTCCCCTAACTGTAAGCCTTCCAATCCTCTAAATATTTTTCTATATGCGGTTCAGAGTTCCAGCACCATCCCCTGAGCCTGCTTGGCCCAGTATTCTGTGTTGTTATTGACAGAGATCCTCACTTCACATCTACCTGATCCATCATCTTGATACAATCAGGGGTTGAGAACTTTTTTCTGCCAAAAATTATAACATCATTTGTGGGCCATACAAAATTATCAACTTCAAAATGAGTCTGTTATATTTGGTCAAACATTGAATTAAGTAACCTCTAAAAAATCATTGAGAAGACAAGAGAGAAGTAAAAGGTTAAAATGGGTGTCAGAAGAGACACTGAAACTTGCTTTCCAGCATAGAGATGCTAAAGCAAATGGAAGAAATGAGGAGGTCCAAGAGCTGAACAGAAAATTTCAAAGGTCAGCTCAAGAAGATAAAGCCAAATATGACAACCAAATGTGCAAAGATCTGGAATTACAAAGCTAAAACGGAAGAAGATGCTCAGCATTTCTCTAGGTGGGGGAACTGAAGAAAATATTCAAGCCTTGACTTTCATTATTGAAGGATTCTCTGGGAAAATTATTGAATGATGCAGAAAGCATTAAGAGAAGACGGAAGGAGTAAACAGAGTCACTGTACCAAAAGGAAATGGTTACTCTTCAATCATTTCAAGAGGTAGCATATGATCACGAGCCAATGATACTGAAGGAGGAAGACCAAGGTGCATTGAAGGAATTAGCAAAGAACAAGGCACCAGGAGTTGATTGAAATCTTTCAAGAAAGTGAGGCGGCACAGGAGGCACTCACTCATCTCTGCTAAGAAATTTCAAAGGCAACTATCTGGCTGACTGATTGGAAGAGATCCATATTTGTGCCCATTCCAAAGAGAGGTGACCCAGTGTTATGCGGAAATCATTGGACAATCTCTTTGATAGCCAAGTAAAGTTTTGCTAAAGATAATACAGAAATGGCTACAATCATACATTGACAGAGAACTTCCAGAGGTTCAAGCTGGATTCAGAAGAGGCCTTGGAATGAGGAATATAATTGCTGATGTCTGAAGGATCTTGGCTGAAAGCAGAGCATATCAGAAAGATGTTTACCTGTGCTTTATTGACTATGCAAAGGCTTTCGATTGTGTGGATCATGACAAGCTATGGACAACATTG
>NW_006408778.1:3174800-3176102 GCF_000296735.1 Chrysochloris asiatica | reverse complement strand
TCAAGCGTGGCAACAGTAGTGAGGGCGGCCCAGAATCGGGCAGTGTTTCATTCTGCTGTGCATAAGATCACTATGGGTCGGTACTGCTCAATGGCACCTAACAACAAACAACAATGTGATGGTTGAAACTGTGGTTGCCTTAGCAGGGCCAGACCAATTGATTTCGATTTTCTTATATGGCCTCTGGGATGGACATTCTCTACTCCAGTATTATGGCAAAGGATGACACTATCCCCTGGGAAGAGTCTGAATTAGAGCCCTGAAGAACCATATATGCTCGGCATCTCAGAGTAAGTTCTGTCTGCTCTTGGTGTGGTGCTGTACAATAAGAACTGGACCACAAGATCAGTTTGAACCTCATATGTTGGGGATCAAACTCACCACTTGCTCCTTAGAAATCCTATACAGGGTCACTAAAAGTTGGAACCAATTCAATGACATTTAACAGCAGGAAAATCCTACCAGAAGCTTTTGTGGTGAAATTCATCTTGAAGAAGTGCTGTGCATGTCCCAATTAGCAAGGTTCCTCCTAAAGGGGCATTTCCCAGAAATTTCCATCCATCTCTATGAATAAACATGATGTTTGTCTTGTGCCCAAAACATTTTAAACCATAGCAAATAATTTTTTTTTTTGCTGGGAAGATAGGGGTTAAGCATTTCATTAAGCCTTCCCCGTCCCCATTTACAATCCTCTTTCCTATAATAAACTTTTACTTATATGGAAACTCTTCCTCCTATGACTATTCTTTATCAGTATAAGGCAAACCGCCTCTCTTAGAGGGCAGAGATGCTATTGGCACTCCTTGTAAAAGGATGGTCAGACTTCATCTTTCATACTTCCAATGTATTATCAGGAGGTACCAGTCCCTAGAGAAGAACATCATGCTTGGTAAAGTGGACAGTCAACAAAAAAGACCACCAATTATTTGACAATGGATTTGACCAATGATTTGACCAATGGATTGACAAATTAGAAGCAGCAATGGATTCAAGTGTAACAATTGTGAGGATGGTGCAGGACCAGGCAGGTTTGTTCAGCTGTACTTAGGGTCACTATGAGTCAGAACTGACTCCACAGCACCTAAAAACAACAAGTGACCATGGAATAAATCCTCACAGGTCCATGCCACACATGGAGCTATGGACAGAAACAAATATTTGTTGCTGTCACACATTTTTTGGATTGTTGTTGCTCTATCGTAACTTGGCTTAATTGAGTAGCACACTTGGCTATAGATTGAATCCTGAGCACAGCTCCATCCTGAACCTTGATGATAATCAGACTGAGTTATGGTCCTTACC
>NW_006408778.1:3171722-3173255 GCF_000296735.1 Chrysochloris asiatica | reverse complement strand
CCTGAGTCCAGAGTTCCCAGCTACTCCTGTCCATGTCATCGTTCCTATCTCCATCTCTAGTGTCACTGCCTCCCTGGACAGGGTCTCGCACTTCGCTTTTTTCCCTTGATGGTTCCAGGGATCTCAGCTCCTGGACTGCAAAAGCAGCCACTCCTCTCCTTTTGTCACCAACCATTTATGTTTACTTTTCCAACACTCACTGTCAGACCTGATAGCAATCCTTCCCCATTGAACCACAGGAGTCCTTTTCCCCTCACCTTTTATCAACCCCATCCAGACAGGTTGGAAACAATTCAGTGGAAATTCTACCTTTCCCAAATTGGAACAAACTTGATGGCACTTCATAACAACAAAGGCACACGCCACCTATCAGGGTCTGTAGTTTGTAACACAGGCTACCTGATAGCCTGACCCCAACTTTGACTGAGCTTTGAGCAGCACCATTGACTTAGCCTGAGTCCTGGACCTACTGGTGCCTAGACATTGGCCTTAACTGGTTTCTGGATCAGGGTCTTTTACTTTTATGCTCTAAGGTCTTGGCAGGGTCTAGAGTCTGGTCAGAGGTTTTCCTGCTGGCCTCTGCAGACCAGGAAGGTCCTCTGAGGCTTGTTCACTTCCAAATCACACCTTTGTTCCATAATCCTAAGGGACAGAATTTCACTAGAGAAAGGATGAATCTGCTGCACTGGGAAACATCCCCCATCATCCTGAGAGAGATGAATGTCCAGTGTGTCATTCCTATGTGTTTGTGTGTGCTCCCAGCATCTCAGGTCTTCAGTATTTTCCTGTAAATCCTCCAGAATTTTGGATTTCCTGTCTTCCATGGATTGCAGCCCTGCCCTAGATTCAGGAGCTCCCAAAGGGTGTGAGGAGAGGAAGTGACTTCAGTCTTGGGTACACTGACCTGAGTCCCAGCTAGAGTCCAAGGGGACACTTGGGACTGGGATGACTGCAAGGGATGGCTTGATTTGCCTCTGCCTTCTCTCTGCCCAGAGCCCCAAGGTTCTGGGGACTAGCTTCTGTGCTTGCAATGCTGCTGTATACCACACGGGGGCACCAAAGCCATGGCTTTGTCAGAGCTTCCGAAGGGCAGACAAGGGACTCCAGGCTGACATGAGAGAGAGTCCAGTGTGATCCCCTATCCCTGGCCAGTCCTCACTTGACACAAGGCTGAACCCCAACTCTGGCTCCAGACTAGGCAAAGAAATTGCCAGTAGGATATTCACCAGGTTAACTGTATTTGTGTTGCGGGGCCTGAAGTCAGCATTTGTACACCTTTGTATATCTTGGGAGATGTGCAAGATCCCATCCCATTGCAATGTTCTCTCCTGGTTTATGCTGGTCCTGGCCTGGCCTTCTTCCCACTCCCAAGGAATCCCCCCTGATTCCATGTGGGGTGGAGGAAGATACCTTTGCCCCCTGTCTATGGAAAAGTCTGGGCATGAAGAGGGGGTCAGTCCTCAAGAGGGCACAGTGGTGCTGAGAGGGCTAACACATCTGTGAAGAAATGCTTTTACAGTTATGGAAGTCTAT
>NW_006408778.1:3166441-3167664 GCF_000296735.1 Chrysochloris asiatica | reverse complement strand
TTGATAAGTACAAATTGATTGCTGTCATTATGTTACTTTTTTAGTGGTGCTTATCATTCTTTGGTTCTGTTTTCTTTCTTGTGTTGGGTTTATATCTTTTGAGTTGTTTCTGGTAGGTTTCTAGTTTCTCTGTTCACTTGTTTGGCTTGGGAATTAGTTTTTATGATATGTTGTGGAGTGTTAGCTTTCTTTGGTGTTACCTTTTCTCTGCATTTAGGATATTCCATTGTAGCTTGTAATTTACCTTGCATCCTCACCACCTGGGCTTCCATTGCTGCGTTTGTCCCTTCTTTGACACTGATAGGTTTTTGGCCTTCAGTTGATCTCCCCATTCTTTTGATTTAGTCGTTGTAGCCTCATTCTGTTCTGGACTCCGCTATCTGTTGAGTGTGTTTCAGGTGGTGTTGCCATACTTGTCAATCTCTTTTTGTTGTCTGTTCTTATTGGTTCTCTGTCCACAGAACTCCCTTTAGGATGTTTTGAAGTGCTGGGTTGGTTTTGATAAAATCTCTCAAATTCTGTTTGTCCTGGAATGTTTTGATTGAACCATCATATTTGATTGATAGTTTTGCTGTATAGACGATTCTTGGTTGACAGTTTTTTTCTTGCAGAGCTTTGTATATGTCTCCCCATTGCCTTCTCGCCTGCATGGTGTGTTCTGAATAGTCAGAGCTTAATCTTATTTGCTTGTCTTTATAGGTTATATTTCTCTTCTCTCTGGTTGCTTTTAATATTCTTTCCTTGTCTTTGATGTTTGAGAGCTTGATTATTATATGTCTTGGAGATTTTCTTTTGGGGTCTATCCTTCCTGGAGTCCGTTGGGCTTCTTGAATGTTTATCTTCTCGTCTTTTAAGATGTTAGGGAAAATTTCTTCCAGAAGGTCTTCAACAATCTCTTCTGTGGATTTCTCTGTGTCTTCTTGTTCTGGAATGCCAATAATTCTTACATTATTCCTCTTCATGTTATCCAGCCTTAATCTTAGACTTTCTTCAGATTGTTTTATCCTTTTAGCTGCTTGCTTTTCTACCTTGGCAGTATTGAGAGATTTGTCTTCCAGATCACTAGTTCTGGCTTCCATCTCTTCTAGTCTGCTTCTTTCCCCTTTCAGGCTATTGTCTATTTCTGATATCTTATTATTGATCACCTTGACATCTTTTTGCAGGTTTTGAATTGTTTCCAATGCTGTGTCAATCCTATTTGATTGTTCCTGTAGTATTTTCCT
>NW_006408778.1:3163741-3164706 GCF_000296735.1 Chrysochloris asiatica | reverse complement strand
AAATACAGCCAGAATGTTTCTTAGAGGTGAGGATAGTGAGACTTCTCACATACCTTGGACATATCAGGAGGGACTAGTCCATGGGGAGGAACATCACAATTGGCAAAATATTGTTATTAAGTGCTGTTGAGTCAGTTGTGACTCATAGCAACCATGTATAGGGTTTCTGAGGAGCAGCTGAACCACTGATGTTGCAGTTCAAACACCTTGCAGCCCAGTGCTTATTCTACAGTGCCACAACAAAAATAGGAAGCCTCAGGAGATGGATTGGCAAAGTGTCTGCAACAATGTGCTCAAATGTTAGAACGATTATGAGAATGATGTAACATTTTTCACTATTTTGTTCTGTTGTACACAGAGTCACTATGAGTACTAATGCACATGACAGAACCTAACAACAACAATCACACACACCTATGTCTGCTTGAGTATCTCTTGAGGCATATGCATTTGAAACCCTGTGAATTCACAGTGGTGACTCTGATTCCAATCTGACCCCTCAGAGCTCTCCAGGCCTTTTCTGACAGTGAGACCACCCTCTTAATTGTTAGCTGTAGCTTCTTCTGGCTCTGACCGGAGGGCACCTCCAGCAGGGAAAGATAGGAAGTATAACTAATCTCCATAAAGTAAAAATTAAAGGGAAAAATCAGTACATGGGGATTTTTTTTCAGTGTCTAAAAGTACATAGAGCAGGACAATGGAGTGGGGAGCCCTTAAAAAAAAAGTCCTTTGATGTTCAACCATTTCAAGAAGTAGCATATGATCAAGAGCCAATGATACTGAATGAATAAGTCCAAGGTGCATTGAAGGAATTGGCAAATAACAAGGCATCAGGAATTGATGAAATAAAAATAGAAATCTTTCAAGAAAGTGAGATGGCACTGGAGGCACTAACTCATCTATGCCAAGAAATTTGGAAGACAACTATCTGGCCAACTGATTGGAAGAGAACTGTATTTGTACCC
>NW_006408778.1:3136203-3162521 GCF_000296735.1 Chrysochloris asiatica | reverse complement strand
GAAAACACCCAACGAGATGGATTGGCTAAGTGGCAGCATCGATGGACTCAAGTGTGGCAACAGTAGTGAGGTTGGCCCAGGATCGGGCAGTGTTTCATTCTGCTGTGCATAGGGTTGCTATGGGTTGGTACCTACTCGATGGCACCTAACAAAAAATAACAATGAGATGGCTGGAACTGTGGTTGCCTTGGCAAGGCCAGACCAATTGATTTTGAGGTCCTTATATGGCCTTTGGGATGGACATTCCCTACTCCAGTTTTAGGGGAACGGATTTTACTAGCTCCTGGGAGGAGTCTGAATTAGAGCCCCAAAGAACCATATATGTCGGCATCTCAAAGTAAGTTCTGTCTGCTCTTGGTGTGGTGCTGTAGGATAAGCACTGGACCACAAGATGAGTTTGAACCTCAGTGTTGGGATTCAAACTCACCAGATGCTCCTTGGAAATCCTATACAGGGTCACTAAAAATTGGAACCGATTCAACGACATTTAACAGCAGGAACATCCTACCAGAAGCTTTTGTGGTGAAATTCATCTTGAAGAAATGCTGTGCATGACCCAATTAGCAAGGTTCCTCTTAAAGGGGCATTTCCCAGAAATTTCCATCCATCTCTATGAATAAACATGATGTCTATTCTGTACCCAAAACATTTTAAACCACAGCAAAGAATTTTTTTTTTCTGGGAAGATATGGGTTAAGCATTTCATTAAGCCTTCCCCGTCCCCATTTACAATCCTCTTTCCTATAATAAACTTTTACTTATATGGAAACTCTTCCTCCTATGACTATTCTTTATCAGTATAAGGCAAACCGCCTCTCTTAGAGGGCAGAGATGCTATTGGCACTCCTTGTAAAAGGATGGTCAGACTTCATCTTTCATACTTCCAATGTATTATCAGGAGGTACCAGTCCCTAGAGAAGGACTTCAACAAAAAAGAAGACCACCAATTATTTGACAATGGATTTGACCAACGATTTGACCAATGGATTGACAAATTGGAAGCAGCAATGGATTCAAGTGTAACAGTTCTGAGGGTGGTGCAGGACCAGGTAGTGGTTTGTTCTGCAGTGCATAGGGTCACTATGAGTCAGAACTGACTCCACAGCACCTAATAACAACAACAAGTGACTATATGGAATAAATTCTTACAGGCCCATGCCAGACATGGAGCTATGGCCAGAAACAAATATTTGTTGCTTGTCACACATTTTTTGGATTGTTGTTGCTCTATCGTAACTTGGCTTAATTGAGTAGCACACTTGGCTATAGATTGAATCCTGAGCACAGCTCCATCCTGAACCTTGATGATAATCAGACTGAGTTATGGTCCTTACCCTATACCACACACTGATGAACTGAGCCAACGAAAGCCTGGCCTTACCTCGGATGTTTGAGAGAAGTTACAGTTAGTTGCTGTCAGGGCAGCCTAATGAACGTAAGTGAAACATTGTACCATATTCAGGATCTTTTGCATGTCTGAATCCATTGTTTTGTCTAGTGTGGTTTTCTCTCATTGTTTATGACTCTTTATTTTGTTGCTGTGCCATTGAGTCAGTTCCGATTCATAGTGAACCTGTGTAGGTTTTCCAGGGCTTCATAGGAACAGAAAGCCTTTTTTTTGTGGAACACTCTAACAATCAATAATTTGATTTTCTAGTAGTCAGTTTTTCCTGATTATGTATCCAACTTAAATGGGCTTAAATATTGCCATTCTAATTTCTAAAGAACATTTTGGTTCTATTGCTTTGAAGACTGATTTGTTTGTTATTCTGGTAGTCCATGGTATATTTAGTGTTCTTCACCAACATCACATTTCAATTCTTTTTTGATGTTTCTGATTCAGTGCCTACATTTTGCATGTATGTGAGGCAAGTGAAAAGACCATCTTAGTCATCAAAGTGGAATTTTTGCTTTGTAAAACTTTAAAGAGATCTTTGGCAGTACATTTGTCTAGTTATCAGTATAAGGCAAAACTTATACTCATTTTATTTCTTAAATACTGCTTTTCTGACATGACTTTTGATTGTTGATCCAAGTCAAATGAAATCACTGACAATGTAAATCTCTTCACCATTTGTCATGATCTTGCTTACCTACTCATTTGTGACTATTTTAATTTTCTTTACATTTAGGTATAATCCATACTTAAGACTTTGGCTTTCATTACTAAGTACTCCAAGTCCTCTTCATTTTCAGCAAGTAGTGTTTTCACCTGCATACTGAATTTATTGCATCCTGATGTATTCATTATACAGTCTAGATTTTCAGATTATTTGTTTAGCACACAGACTGAATTAGTAAAGTGAAAGGATAAAATCTTGCTGCATGTCTTTTCCAATTCCGAACAACTGAGAGAAGAGATGAGAATTCTTCCTGGCAAATGAAGCTGTCTCTAGACATCCCAGGGCCCATGTGGCTGAGACAGAGGTCTGGCAGGTATACAATTACGCAGGATGGCCACAAGAGGGCACCAGAGCCTCAACTCTGGCCTGGGCAGGGTGGCAGGCTACATTATGGGGATTTAAGCACAGGAGTCCTGGTGTGGCACTGTGGGTTAATGTGCCAGACTGCAAAGTCCTTTGAACTGCAGGTTGGTGGTTCAAGCTCAACAGCTGCTCCTCAGAAACCCTGTACAGGATCTCTATGAGTTGGAATCTACTCAGCGGCACTTAACAGCAAGCACAGGTCAGGACTGGTATGGCACTCTAGGATAAGAACTGGACTTCGAGGTCAGTTTGAATTTAAAGGTCAGAGGTTCAAACACACCAGTTCCTCAGAAACTCTATTGGTTGCTATGAATTGGAACAAGCTTTTTGTTTTTATAAAGTTTTTATTTTGAATTATGTGTTAGTTTACACGGGTGAACATTATCTTTACATTCATCCTATTGTATTTTGTTTCATTGCAATGATCACAATCCCCTGTATGCATTATCAAACAACCAAAGGGTACACCCCACATGCCTACACCCCTGGCTACCAGCCCACAGCTCCTCTCTCTCCCTGACCAGAGTCCACAGCCCCTCCTTCTGTCCATGTCATTTTCCCTGCCTCCATCCCTAGTATCACTCCCTCCTCGGACAGGGTCTCTCACTTCGCTTTTCTCCCTTGATGGTTCCAGGGATCTCAGCTCCTGGACTGTAAAAGCAGCCACTTCTCTCCTTTTGTTATCAAAGATTTATGTTTACTTTTCCAACACTCACTGTCAGACCTGATAGCAATCCTTCCCCATTGAAACACAGGAGTCCTTTTCCCCTCACCTTTTATCAACCTCATCCAGACAGGTTGGAAACAATTCAGTGGAAATTCAACCTTCCCCAAATTGGAACAAACTTGATGGCACTTCATAACAACAAAGGCACATGCCACCTATCAGGGTCTGTAGTTGGCAACACAGGCTACCTGATAGCCCCAACCTTGACTGAGCTTTGAGCAGCACCATTGACTTAGCCTGAGTCCTGGATCTATTGGTGCCTAGACATTGACCTTAACTGGTTTCTGGATCAGGGTCTTTTACTTTTATGCCCTAAGGTCTTGGCAGGGTCTAGAGTCTGGTCAGAGGTTTTCCTGCTGGCCTCTGCAGACCAGGAAGGTCCTCTGAGGCTTGTTCCCTTCCATAATCTTAAGGGACAGAATTTTACTAGAGAAAGGATGAATCTGCCGCACTGGGAAACATCCCCCCCTTACCCTGTGAGTGATGAATGCCCAGTGTGTCATTCCTATGTGTCTGTGTGTGCTCCCAGCATCTCAGGTCTTCAGTATTTTCCTGTAAATCCTCCAGAATTTTGGATTTCCTGTCTTCCAAGGATTGCAGCCCTGCCTTAGATCCAGGAGCTCCCAAAAAGGTGTGAGGAGAGGAAGTGACTTCGGTCTTGGGTACACTGACCTGAGTCCCAGCTAGAGTCCAAGGGGACACTTGGGACTGGGATGACTGCAAGGGATGGCTTGATTTGCCTCTGCCTTCTCTCTGCCCAGAGCCCCAAGGTTCTGGGGACTAGCTTCTGTGCTTGCAATGCTGCTGAATACCACACGGGGGCACCAAAGCCATGGCTTTGTCAGAGCTTCTCAAGAGCAGACACTAAATCAAGGATGAGCCCTGTCTTGGACTCTCATGTCAGGCTGACAAGGGACTCCAGGCTGACAGGAGAGAGAGTCCAATGTGAGCCCCTATCACTGGCTAGTCCTCACTTGATACAAGGCTGAACCCCAACTCTGGCTCCAGACTAGGCAAAGAAAGTGCCAGTAGGATATTCACTAGGTTAACTGTATTTGTGTTGTGGGGCCTGAAGTCAGCATTTGTACACCTTTGTATATCTTGGGAGATGTGCAAGATCCCCTCCTATTGCAATGTTCTCTCCTGGTTTGTGCTGGTCCTGGCCTGGCCTTCTTCCCACTCCCAAAAAATCCCCCCCCGATTCCATGTGGGGTGGAGGAGGATGCCTTTCCCCCCTGTCTATGGAAAAGTCTGGGCATGAAGAGGGGGTCAGTCCTCAAGAGGGCGCAGTGGTGCTGAGAGGGCTAACACATCTGTGAAGAAATGCTTTTACAGTTATGGAGGTCTATTGAAGACCTTGTGGTGCAGTTTCTCAGTCTTTTCACACCAGCAGACCCTATAGGGTGGAGTGCCATCAGTTTCAGAGCAAAAATCATAGGCAGTGGTCTCTGAAACAGATAGTAATACAGACAGGGCACTCTAGGTGTTGTTACAAATAGCTCCAAACTAGTGGCTGAAACCCTTGCCCTTTGTTATGTCTCCAGTTTCACTGATTAGAAATCCAGAGGTAAACTGAGTTGCTGGTTGGCTAAGGTGTACCCCCTCCCAAGACCTGGCATCTGGGTTCCTTCCTGCTGGGCATTGGCCCAGGGTCACTTTGCCTTTCCTTGGTGCCCTCCCACTTTAATCCTTTCTTTTAATTGTCTGAATGTTACTAAACATGGAATCCTCACTCACAGTGACCGGTCAGGAGGAAAGACCACACATGTCTGTACATTTTGTGATAATTAGATTTTTTCAGGATTGTAGCAAGGACCATACTAAAACTCCTAATAACATCAAACATTTCCCCCAATTGATAACATTTTTACCACATGTTCACACATGCTTCCTTTTCTTTATATGTATCTTTGTATATTTTTGTGTTTATATCTAGTCCTGATGTAGAGCTGCACGTGAATGTGCTGGATTGCAAGGTTGGTTTGAACCGCAAGCTCACCAACTGCTCCTTGGAAACCCTATGTCGGATTGCTATGGGTTGGAGCTGACTCACTGGCACTTACCAACCAATAAATAACATATCTATATAATCTATTTATAAACTAACAAAATTCTGTCACCTCAAGTCAACCTGACTCATGGTAACACCATGTGTGTCAAAGCAGAACTGTGTTCCATCAGGTATTCAATGATTGGTTATTTGGAAGTAGGAAGACCCCCAGTTAGATGGATTGGCAAAGTAGCAGCATCAATGGGCTCAAGAGTGGCTAGAATTGTGAGTTTGGCCCAGGACGGGGCAGTGTTTCATTCTGCTGTGCCTAGGGTTGCTTTGAGTTGGTACAGCCTCGATGCCACCTAACAACAAGGACATGTCAGTCTGCCAAAGAAGAAGTCTGAAATGCCAACAGGGGGTGCTCCAGGCAAAGGAATCCATTTACCTTGTGTTTTCTGTGGTGCTCTATCCTTGAGCTATACACACAGGGGGACAAGTGTGTGTGTATGGGAGTATGTGCAAGAACCAGGTTGGGACCTGTCTATGGCATGATTTGAAGTCCCTGCTGAGGAAAACTCCACTGCCAGGGTGTGATGTATGTAAGAGTTTTGGCCTAAAACTTTCTGGGTTTTTGCCTAATCCAGGTCTATCCTTTCTGGACGATTCTCCCAGACTTCAGGAGTAAGATGGAACAATTACACACAAAAATACCAGAAACCAGAAAAGTACCTTGAAGTCCTGAGGTGTGTTGAGTTCTTACACTGGGCTGTGAAAGCTGCATGGGCCCTAAGGTATGCCTCAAGGACAGTGTCCTGGAATGTCACAATAGGGACTCAGGGGACCTCCCTTGTTACCCCATTATCATGCCACCTCCAGCCCATCTCCCATATTCCTGTCACCACCCTGCCCTTCCTGTGGGGAGAATCCTCTTGGTGATATTCCCCCCAAGAATGCACCTCAGTTCCCTGCCTCTGACCTGATACTGCCCAGGAGGTGTCCCTAGGGGGCACTGCTGCCCATTACATGAAGCTTGTACCTCTTCTTTTAAATAATCACTTCACCTCCAGTTTATACATTCTTTAGCATTCTGTAGAAGTAATGTTAGAGATTAATGCCTATAACAGAGAAAAACGTAGAGCATCTTACTGTCTGACAGAGGTCTAATTGCAGGGCTGTGACATCTTGGGTGATCAGGAAGACTGAGTGGACGGGGCAGACCAAAGCCCTTTTGCCCCATCATGTTCTGGTGGCCTCCTTGGGCCCCTCCTGACTAGCTCCAACCTGGGATTCACCTGAGTAGAGAAAGGCAGGACTGGAGTGCAGGCTGGAGGTCTAGGAGGAGAGCTGAAGCCTCCTCTAAGATCAGACCTCTCCAATTCTTCCCAGCCTAGATCCATGGAAGGCAGACTGGGACAGGGGATCCTCTATGGGGACTAGGGGAATAGTAGGCCTGAAAAAGCCTGGATACACCAGACCCCAGATGACCCATAGTGTTACCCAGTGTGGTTTGTGGCTTCCAGTCTCAGAATGGTTTTCAGGAGGTGGTGTGACCTCTAAATCCCTGGGACTCTTTGTCACCATCCTCTAGCTCTCCAACCCCTCAGTCTACTCTTTCCTTTTCATTGGAAGGGGCACAGAGCTGCCTGCTGTTTTCTTTCTCACCTCTTCCTGCACAGGGCAGGCAATTTCTCTTTCTTAAAGGAGAATCAGTAAGTACAGGAAGTATACCAAACACAAACTTGGAATAGGGACCAAACTCATTGAAGAGGTGTCCTCCCTGCCCCTCACGGTACATGGAGGGGTGTCCTCCCTGACCCTCACAGCATATGAAGGGGTGTCCTCCCTGCCCCTCACAGCACATGGAGGGGTGTCCTCCCTGACCCTCACAGCATATGAAGGGGTGTCCTCCCTGCCCCTCACAGTACATGGAGGGGTGTCCTCCCTGTCTCTCACAGCACATTGAGGGATGCCCTCCATGGCCCTCATACCACATAAACGTGTCTTCACAGTCCTCACACAGCACATGAAGGGGTGACCTCCCTGCCCCTCACAGCACATATGCCCCACAAAACACATGGAGGAGTGTTGTTCCTGCCCCTTACAGCACATGAAGGAGTATCCTCCCTGCCCCTCACAGCACATGGAGGGGTACACTCCCTACACTTCAAAGCACATGAAGGGGGCATATAAAGGAGTCCCCTCCCTGCCCCTCAGAGCATATGGAGGGGTGTCATCCATGCTCCTCACAGCACATGGAGGGATATTTTCCCTGCCCCTCACAACACATGGAGGGGTGCTGTCCCTGCCCCTCACAGAATATGAAGGAATATCCTCCATGCCCCTCACAGCACATGGAGGGGTACCCTCCCTTCACCTCACAGCACATGAAGGAGTGCCCTTCCTGCCTCTCACAGCACATGGAGGGGTGTTCTACCTGCCCCTCACAGCACATGAAGGGGTACCCTCCATGCCCCACACAGCACATGATGGGGGGTGCCCTCCCTTCTCCTCACAGCACAAGGAAGGGAGTTCTACCTAACCCTCATAGCACATGGAGAGGTGTTCTTCCTGCCCCTCACAGCACATGAAGGGGTGCCCTCCCTGACCCTCACAGCATATGGAGGGGTGTCTCTACTGTCCTCATACAGCACAGCACATAAAGGGGTATCCTCTCTGTCCCTCACAGCACATTAAGGGGAGCCTTCCCTGTTCCTCACAGCACATGGAGGGGTGTTCTCTCTGTGCCCTCACAACACATGGAGGAGTGTTGTCCCTGCCCCTCATAGCACATGAAGGAGTATCCACACTGCCCCTCCACCACAGCACATGAAGTGGTGCCCTCCCTGTCCCTCACAGCACATGGAGGGGTGTCCTCCCTGTTACTCACAGCATATGGAGGGATGTTCTCCCTGCACCCTTCACAGCTATGGAGAAGTATCCTCCCTGAGCCTCACAGCACATGAAGGGGTGTCCTCCCTGCCCCTCACAGCACATGGAGTGGTATCCTTCTTGCACCTCACAGTACATTGAGGGGAGCCTTCCCTGTTCTTCACAGCACTTGGAGGGGTGCCTTCCCTGCCCCTCACAGCACATTAAGGGGAGCCTTCCCTGATCTTCACAACACATGGAGGGGTGTCTCTACTGTCCTCACACAGCACATAAAGGGGTATCCTCCCTGCCCCTCACAGCACATTGAGGGGAGCCTTTCCTGTTCCTCACAACACATGGAGGGGTATTCTCCCTGCCCCTCAAAGCACATGAAGGAGTGCCCTCCCTGACCCTCACAGCACATGAAGGTGTGCACTCCCTGCCTTTCACATCACATGGAGGAGTGTTTTCCCTGCCCCTCACAGCACATGAAGGGGTGCTCTCCCTGCCTCTCATAGCACATGGAGGGGTGTTCTCCCTGCCCTTCACAGCACATGGAGGGGAACCATCCCTGACCATCACAGCACACTGAGGGGAGTCTTTCCTGTTCCTCACAGTACATGCAGGGGTGTCCTCCCTGCCCTTCACAGCACATGGAGGGATGTACTCCTTTCCCCTCACAACAAATGGAGTATCCTTCCTGCCCCTCATAGCACATGAAGGGATGCCTTCCCTGCCCCTCACAGAACATGGAGGGATATTCTCCCTGCCCCTCACAACAAATGGAGGGGTGTTTTCCCTGCCCCCCATAGAACATGAAGGAATATCTTCCCTGCCCCTCACAACACATGAAGGGGTACCTCACCTCAAGCACGTGAAGGGGTGCCCTCCCTGCCTCTCACAGCACATGGTGCGGTGTTCTCCCTGCCACTTACAGCACATGATGGGGTGCCCTCTCTGACCCTTACAGCACATGGAGGAGTATACACTCTGCTCCTTACAGCACATGAAGGGGTGCCCTCCCTGACCCTCACAGCATATGGAGGGGTGTCTCTACTGTCCTCATACAGCACATAAAGGGGTATCTTCCCTGTCCCTCACAGCACATTGAGGGGAGACTTCCCTGTTGCTCACAGCACATGCAGGGGCGTCCTCCCTGCCTCTCACAGCACATGGAGGGGTGTTGTCCCTGCCCCTCATAGCACATGAAGGAGTATCCTCACTACCCCTCACAGCACATGAAGGGGTGTCCTTCTTGCCTCTCAAAGCACATGGAGGGGTGTCCTCCGTGCCCCTCACAGGACATGGAGGGCTGTTCTCCCTGCCCCTCACAGCACATGAAGGGGTACCCTCCCTTACCCTCACAGCACATGGAAGAGTATCCTCCCTGCCCCTCTCAGCATATGAAGGGGTGCCCTCCCTTACCCTCATAGCACATAAAGGGGTTTCCTCCCTGCCCCTTACAGCACATGAAGGGGTTCCCTCCCTGCCCCTCACAGCACATGGAGGGGTGCCATCCCTGCCCCTCATAGCTCATGGAGGGGTGTTCTCCCTGCCCCTCACAGCTCATGGAGGGCTGTCTTCCCTGCCCCTCACAGCAATGGAGGTAGGTGTATCTTCACTAAGGAGCTCTGGTAGTATAGTGGTTACGAATTGGGCTGCGAACTGCAAGGCCAGCAGTTCAAAACTACCAGCTGTTCCACTGGAGAAAGATGAGGTGTTCTGCTCCTGTAAAGATTTACAACCTTGGAAACCCTGTACAGGGTCACTATGAGTCAGAACCGACTCCAGGGGACACAGCCATGTCTTCACTGTCCTCATACAGCATATTCAGGGGTGCCCTCCCTGTCCCTCACAGCACATGGAAGGCTGTCCTCCCTGTCTCTTCACAGCATATGGAGGGGTGACCTCCTTGTGTCTTCACAGAGCACATGAAGGAGTGTCCTCCCTGCCTCTCACAGCACATGGAAGGGTGTCTTCCCTGCTCCTCAATCATATTAAACAGTGTTCCTCCCCACACAGCACATGGAGGGTTTTTACTCTTGTCTTCCACAACTCATGAAGGTGTTTCACTACAGCATAGGGTGGAATATACTCTTTGTACTTCACAGCACATTAAGGGGTGGTCTCCCTATCCCTCCCAGCACATGGAAGCATGTCTTCCCTGCCTCCTCAAGCACATTAAATGGTGGTCTCCCCACTCCACAGCACATGAGGGCTATCATCCTTGCCCTCATAACTCATGAAAGGGTGTCCTCCCTGTTTCCACACAGCACATGGAGGAATATTCTCCCTGCCCTTCACAGCACATGAAGGGGTGTCTTCTCTGTCCCCTCAAGCACATTAAGATGTGTTCTCCCTCCCACAGCACATGAGGGGTATTCTCCTTGCCTCCTACAACTCAAGAAGGGTGTCTTCCTTGTTTCCATACAGCACATGGAGGAGAGTCCTCCCTGCCCCCTCAAGTTCATTAAGGAATGTTCTCCCTCCATCCCTTCACAACACATGAAGGGGTATTCTCCTTGCCCCACCACAGCTCATGAAGGGGTGTCTTCCCTGTTTCTATACAACACATGGAGGGATGTACTGTTTGTGTCTCATGGCACATGAATGGGTGTCCTCCCTGTTTCCACACAGTATATGGAAAGGTGTCCTCCATGACCCTCACAGCACATGAAGAAGTGTCTTTCTTATCCCTCACAGCACATCAAGGAGTGTCCTTTCTGTCCCTCACAGCACAATGAGGGTTGTCCTCGCTGCCCTCCACAGTGCATGAAGGGGTATCCTCCTTTCTACCCACCTCTTACCTAGTACTACATGAAACCACCTACCCTAGATGTTGAAGGAAAAATTTAGTTTACTGTCAGTATAACATCTGTAGTGAAAACCCCCAACGCTCAGCCTGATGCATGAACAAAAGTACATGTATCACTCCCAGGTTCAGAATGTGAGTGCCAGCTGCTCCACTTTGGCCCCAAGGCTACCTTGGCACCAGCAGCCTGCCCAACCCCAGCCATGAGACACCATGCATGAGGCCCTGGGTTCCCCACAGCTTGGGTCTAGGGTCCAAGTGGGGATGGTCAGCTAGCTTCCCAGGCAGTTTCTCTGAGTGTCTGTGTTATTTTTTGTGACAAAGTGTGAGAGTGTATCTTCCACAGTAGTTGGCATGCACCCTGCTATCTGAGTTGCATTCTGTGCACTGTGTGTCTGCATGTGGACATCCTGGTAAACATGAATCTCTTTCTGGATGAGTGTCCCAGAAAGGTCCCTACCTCAGAATGGTGACCGGGACAGAGTTCCCACCCAAGATAACACACTCCAGAACCACACCTGTCTCAGGAGGGTGACTGGGACAGAGTCCCCATTTTGGGAGCACGTCCCAGAACAATTTCTGCCTCAAGAGAGTAACCCAAGACAGAGCTCTCACCCCAAGAGCATGTACCAGAATAACCCCTATCTCAGGAGAGTGACCAGAACAGTACTCCCACCATGTAGTATGTCTCAGAACAGCTTCTCCTTCAAGAAGGTGACCTAGGACAGAGCCTCCACTCTGGGAGCATGTCCAAGACCATCCTTGTCTCAAGAAAGTGACCAGGTCAGAGCCATCACCCAGGGAACATGTCCCAGAACAACTCCAGCCTCAAGAGGTTGACCGGAGATGAAACTTCCTCCCTGAGAGCATGTCCCAGAATAGACCCTGCCTCAGAAGGGTGACAAGGGACAGAGTCCCCACTCTGGATTATGTCCCAGAACATCCCCTGCCTAAAGAGGGTGACAAGGGACAGAGCCCCTACTCTGAGAGCATGTCCTAGAAAAGCCTGTGTCTCAGGAGGGTGACAATGGCACAGAGCCCTCACCCTGGGATCAAGTCCCAGAACAGCCCCTGCCTCAGGAAGGTGACCAGGACAGAGCTCCCACCTTGGGAGCATGTTCCAGAACAGCTCTTTCTTCAAGAGGTTGACCTGAGAAATAACCCCCATCCTGAAGTATGTTTCAGAACATCACCTGTCTCAGGAGTGTGACTGGGTCAGAACCCCATCCTGGGACCATGTTCCAGATCAACTCCTGCCTCAAGAGGGTGACCAGAGACAGAGCTCCCATACCAAGAGCATGTATCAGAATAGTCCCTGTCTCAGGAGGATGGCCAGGACACAGCCCCCACTCTGGGAACATGTCCCAGAATAGCCTCTGTCTTAGGAGGGTGACTCAGACAGAGCTCCTACCTTGGGAGCATGTCCCAGAACAGCTCATGCCTCAAGAGGGTGAGCCAAGACAGAGACTCCACACTGAGAACATGTCCCAGAACAGCCTCAACCTCATGAAGGTGACCCAGGACAGAGCTCCCATCCTGGGAGAATGTCCAGAACAGCCCCTGCGTCCGGAGGGTGACCTGGGACAGAGCATCCATCTCCAGATCATGTCCCCAAATAGTCCATATCTCAGGAAGGTGACCAGGATAGAAACTCCACATTGGAGTATGTTCAGGAACAGCTCCTATCTCAAGAGTTTGACCTGAGACAGAGCTCCCACCCAGGAAGCATGCCAGTATAGCCTCTGTCTCAGGAAGGTGACCGGGACAGAGCCCTCACCCTGGGAGCATGTCCCAGAACAGCTCTGGCATCAAGAGGGGGACCCAATACAGAGCTTCCACCCTGAGAACATGTACCAGAATAGAACATGTATCAGAATCTCAGGTAGATGAACAGGACAGAGCCCCCTCTTTGGGAGTATGCCCTAGAATAGCTCAAGCCTCAGGAAGTTGACCTAGACAGAGCCTCTACCTTGGAAGCATGTCCAAGAACAGCTCCTGCCTCAAGTGAATTTGTGTTTGCATTCTGTGTGTACCTGTGAGGGTACCTTGGCAACATGTCCCAAAACAGGTCCTGTCTCAGGAATGTGAATGGTACAGAGCTCTCATCCTAGCAGTATGTCCCAGAACAGCTCCTGCCTCAAGAGGGTGAGCCAAGACAGAGACCCCACACTGAGAACATGACCCAGAATAACCTCTGTTTCAGGAGGGTGACTGGGACAAAGCCCCTGCCCTGGTAGTATATCCCAGAACAGCCCCTGCCTCATGAGGGTGACCCAAGCCAGAGCCACTACCTGAGAGCATATCACAGAATAGTGCTTGCCTCAGCAGGGTCACCTGGGACAGATCTCCCACCCTTGGAAGCATATCCCAGAAGAGCCCCTGACTCAGGAGTGTGACCTGGGACAGATCCCCCACCTCTGGAGCATGTCCCAGAACAGCCTCTGCCGCAGGAGAGTGACCAGGACAAAGTTACCTCCTTGGGAGCATGTCCCAGAACAGCCCCTGTTTTCAGATGGTGACCGGGATAGAGTCCCCATCCTGGGAATGTGTCTCAGAACAGCCCCTGTCTCAGGAAAGTGACTGGAACAAAGCCCCCACCTTGGGAACATGTCCCAGAACAGCCACTGCCTCAAGAGGGTGATCTGAGACAGTGCCCCCACCCCAATGGCGTGTTTCAAAATTGCCCTTTTTTCAGAAGGGTGACTGGTACAGAGCCCCCAAGCTGGGAGTATGTACCAGAACAGCCTCTGTCTCAGGAGGGTGACTGGGATAGAACCCCCATACTGGGAGCTTGTCCCAAACAGCCCCTGTCTCAGGAGTTTGGTGTAAGTCAGAACCCTGACAGTGGCCAGTAAACTCCTGGGGGGTCTGTGTGCTCAGGCTTGTTGGATCCCTGAGAAGTTCACATAGAATATCTGTGTGTGTGTGTAACATGGGAGGGTGAGATGAATGTATGACATTGTATGCCTGTATTGGTCAGTGTGTCTTTGAATCTTTGTGTGTGTAGTTGGTACTGTGTGCATCTATGTGGGCCATTGGGTCTGTGTGTGCCAATGTGTGGATTCTCTGTGGTACCTTTGTGTGTGTCTGTGTTCCATGTGTGTTCAGTGTTTCCTGAGCATGGCTCTCTCTGTTCTTTGTGTGTTCTGCAGTTGCCCTTATATGTCTGTGTTCTGTGTGTGTGCCTTCATGTGTCTGTATTCTGTTTGCCTGGTATATGTTTGTGTGAATTTGTTTCTGTTTTTTCTGTGTCTGTGTGTGACAGATGGCTAGGGTGGACCATGTTCTTTGTGCCCCTGTGTACATATGTACCTGTGTGTATATCTGTGTTCTATATGCATTTGTTTGAGTCTGTGTGAATTTGTCTGTCTTTGTATCTATGTGTAAATTTGTGTGCCTACATGTGACTCTGTACTTGGGTGTGTTTGTGTTTGTCTATATTTGTCTCTGTGAATTTGTGTTTGTGTTCTGTGTGTACCTGTGAGTGTGTCTGTGTGGATATATGCCTGTGTGCATATATATGTGTGATTGTGTGCTGGTGTGTGCCAGTGTCTGTGTTCTGTCTGTGCCTGGAGGTGGCTGGGGTGCTTTTGTGTGTTAATTTGTGCTCAGTGTGTGTCTTTATATGTTTGTGTTACGTGTGTGCCTACATGTGTCTGCCTGCTGTGTGTGGCCGTATATTTCTGATATCTGTGGGCTCCTGTGTGTCTGTTTACCTGTGTGTCTTCATGTGCCTCTGTATGTTTATATCTGTGTCTATCTGTGTGCTTGCATGTTTGTGTGCATATGTGTTAAGTTTGTGTGTCACTTTGTGCCTTTACATGAATGTGTGATTGTTTCTGTGTGTGTCTGTGTTTATTTGGGTTCCCATGTGCCTGTGTGTATCTCTGAGAACCTGTGTGTTCTCATGTGTGTCTAGGTGGCTGTGGTATGTAATGTGTCTCTATGAAGGTGTCTCTAATGATCTATTTGCTATGTTTAACAGAGATTTCTGTGTGTGCATTATTGTGAATGTGTGGGCATCTCTTGGGCATAGCTATATGCTAACACCACTGTAGATTGTGTGTATCCGTGTCTGTGTGTAACTGTGAGCGTGTTTAGGTGTGTTTGAGTGGCAGTGTGCTTGAGTGTATTAATGTGTTTGTAGTTTTGCTTGTGCTCTCTCTTCCTGGGTTCCTCTGTGTGTGTGTGCATGTGTGTCTGTGTAGGTCTGGGAGTATGCCTGAGAGCCTGTGTGTGTTCCCTTTCTATCCATGCCTGTGTCTGCCTGTTTTAAAACAGCACTCCACTTTTGGGTGTCTGTGTGAGTCTGTGCCTATCTATATGTGCTTGTGTGTGAGTCAGCGTGTATCTGTTTATGTCTATTTGTGAGTGTGTGTGTCTCTGTGTGAACCGGTGCATCTATGTGTCTGTATGTTAGAGTGTGTATTTGAGTGTGTCTGTATGTGAATCTGTGTGTCTGGATTTGTATCTGTGTGTGCCTGTGTGTTTCTGTGTGTGCATGTATGTATGTGCTTGATTCTGTGTCTATCTGTATATTTCTGTGTATGTGCATATCTGTGTGTGCTTTATGTGAGTGTGTGTGTATTTGTGTGTCAGTGAGTGTGTCTCTGGGGGAAGGGAGGGCATGGACTGAGACCAAAAAACCATCATTGCTTCATTTCCTTGGGCAGGGGTCCTCTTCAGCTCATTGGAAATGCCAGCTTGAATGGGGTGAATCTGTACCCTGGATGATGTGCACACAAGGATTGGAGCTGGACCTGGCTGTGGGCCTGGGGATTTGTTCACATGGGATACAGAAAGTCCTTTCCATGGGGTTTTAGGGACCCTGCTTCTGCGAGTTGAGCTTGTCTCTCACCTATCTCTGCAGTCACCATTGGGAAAGGCTACTTCCACTAGGTAGCCCTCTAGGAATTGCCCTTGCAGTTCAGCCACTCTGGGTTTAGTCAGTATAGCTCAGTGCAGGCTCCTGGGGAGGGGTATGGCTAAGGGTAGGGGTAGGGGCTAAAGGTCAGGGGTCATCCCAAATGCCTAGGCCCAGCACCCACCTCCCCTCCCTACCCTCTACCCAATGCAAATTTCCCTGTGGTTCTGTTTATGCTCAAGTTTCAGTCTCAGGAGTCATGGGGATTTCCAGCCTAGTCTCCCACCTGCTCTGTGGTTCCTGTTGTCAGCATTTTTAGAAATATTTGCAAACCTGTGTTTGTGCATGTGAACAGGGGTGAGGGTGCCTATGACCAGTGGTCTTGTTTTTCATACTGAGCCTGGGAGGGGGAGGGGAGGGAAGGGGACCTTCTGATGCCCCTAGTCAAACCACTGTTTTTTTTGGGATGCAATAGACTTCTGGATTGTATGTCCCCTATTATGAGAAGTGGAGAGCCCAGATTTGGCTAGTGTCCATGGTGGTAGATCCCAGGCAGCCAAGATTCTGTTGGAGGCCAGTCCAGTGTATGGTCCAGGACCCTGAGAGCTGATCAGCTAACAAATGGAACCTTCCAGATGAGATGATGCAGATAGGAAATTGAGGCTTAGAGAAGGGCAAGGGGGGCTCTGGGAGCCAGGCACAGAGGCAGGGCCAGGTAAGGCCCAGATCACCCATGGTTATGGAGATGGTTGGAGGTTCCCAGGCCAAACCTTGCATACCCCCTTGTGCACACAACACATGCACTCTTACAGTGGATCCCAGCAGTGCCTCCAAGTGTTTCTGTGATGCAGACATGCCAACAGTCACAAAAGCTGATCCTCAGGAACTGCTTCGGGCCTCCCAAGCCTCACCATCAATGAGTCTTCCTCCCTCTCAGGAAGGGAGCAGAGGCATAGGGGCCTCAGAGAGGGGTTCTGTGAAGCTTCTAGGACCCCCCAGTGCCAAAGTCTATGCCCAGTGGTGTTACTAATGTGAGCAAGTGAGCATGTGTGTGAGTGATCATATGAATATGTGAGCATATGAGTGCAAGAGCATGTCAGTATAAATGCATGTGTTAGTGTGAGCATGGTGTAGGAACATATGAATGTATGTGAAAGTGTGTGACCATGGGTGTGTGCACATGTGTGATTGAGTGTGTGCGCACAGGAATGTATGAACTTGTGTAAGAGCATACCAGCATGAGTGTGAGTGCATGTATGAATATTTGAGTGTGTGAATATGAGCATATAAATATGTGAGTGTGTGTTTGTATGTGTGAGTGAGACAGTGAGTATGTTTGAGCATAGATATGCCAATGTATGAACATATTATCACAAAAGTGTGTGAACCTTACATATAAACCTTGAGAACATGTGTAAGAATATACATGTGAACCTGTATGTATGAGCACATCAGTGCAAGAGCCTATGTGTGTGTAAGTGTGCATATTAATGTGTGAGTATGTGTAAGGTGAGTGGTGTGAGTATGAGCTGTGTGTTAGTTCATTGTAGTTGTGAGTGTAGTCACTTTGTAAGTGTATAAGCTTGTGTAGTTAGTTGTATATAATAGTGTGTATGTTTGTAGGTGTGTGTAAGTATGTATGTGAGTGTGTTGGTGTATAGAGGCATATGGAGAGGGTTCCCAGGAGACTTATAAACCCCTCTCACCTTTCTAGGCCCTGATCCTCACCATTTCATTAAGGGCAATGACTAGACCCCTAATTATCCTCCTTAGAATCCTATCCAGGTGTCAGTGATGGGCATAGGGTGTTGGGACTGGGTCATAACTGGGTCACTGTTCCCTGCACGATCCACACAGCCTGTCCTCTGCAAAACAGCTGCACACTCACAACACACATTTGTAGAGGGGATGGGCAAGGAGAGGTTTAGAGTCACCCACGTCATGTGGAAACCCCATGTGCTATCCCCAGACTAGGGTCTGTGTGTGCTTATAGGCCAGAGGTCTGGATAGGTATGTGTCTCCAAGTTGGGCATGTGTTTGCAACTGTCCCTCTGGGCTGTTCAGAGAAACCAAACCTCCAGCCCTGAATGGACCCCTGACCCCAAGAGGGGGAATTCGTGAGTGTCAAACTAGGGAGGGAAGGACTAAAAAGCTCCTCAAGGGTCAGGGCTGGGTTGGAACCCCTGTGGAGGCAAGTTAGGGAGGACTTAGACTGATGGTCTGAGACAAAGACAGAGACCGAAACAAACACAAAGGGACTCAGACACCAGCATAGAGAAGGACACAGATGGGACACACAAACTCACCACTCAGAGAGATAAGGCACAAATGCAGGGGGCCCCACTCTACCCACAACCCACACACTCACATCCCATAACTCACACCAATATCCACATTCACACCCACCCATATCAACACCCATGCCCCACACACTCACATCCCATAAGTCACACCAACATCCACAAACCACACATGTGAACAACCAGACCCCACATACTTACATTCCATAAGTCATACAAACATCCACATCCACAAACCACACATGTCAACAACCAAACCTCATATCCTCACATCCCATAACTCACACCAACACTTACATTCACACCCATCCACATCAACACTCACATACCACATATGTACCTGCCAAAATTTATGCCAACATCTATTATTCAAACACTCACACAGAACCATACTCACACATCAATGTCCACACCTACTATTGACACACACACACACCTCATACACACTCACACCCGTTAGCACATACCAACACTCACATTCAGACACACCCATGCCTTAACCATAACTCACACTCACATTTACTCCCACCCATGCCAACACCTACACCTCACACACACCTCACACACTTACATTTCTTAACTTTCACTAGCATTTATTCTCACCCACCCATACCAACATCCACACCCCACACACTCATAGTTCATAAGCCACACCAACACCCACATTCACACCCACCCATGTCAACAACCCAACCCCATGCAATCACATCCCATAACTTATACCAACACCCATATTCACACCCACCCACACCACATACTCACACAGGACCACACCTAGACACTCACATATCAACATCCACACCCACCAAATAACACACATCCACAACACACACTCACATTCCATAGCTCACACCAACACCACATTAACATTCATTCATGCCAATACTCACACCCCCACACTCACATTCCATAACTCACACCAATCCCCAAGCCACATGCCACACATTCACCCAAATTTATATCCACATACTGATACACTGACATCCACAGCCACAGTACCCACACATGCCATATACCCACATACCACAGCTTACACTCAAACCACATTCACACTCACCCATGCCAATATACACACACACCAACATCTCCACCCACCACTGACATACACACACACCTCAGACACTCACAGCCAATAACTCATACCAACACACACATTCACATCCACCCATACCAACACCCATACCTCATAACTCACACCAGAATCCACAATTGCACCCACCCCACCAAAACCCATACCTCAGAGACTCACACCCTGAAACTCATGCCAACATCCACATTTACACCTTGTCATACCAATTCCACACCCCACACACTCCACATACCCACACCCACCACACACACACCTCACATTCACACTTTGTAACTCACACAAATCCAGAAACACACACACACACACAAAACCACACTCACACACAACATCCACACTTACCACTCACAGATATCCACACCCTTAACACCCTCATACCCAATAACTCACACCATCAGCCACAACACCCACATCTCACACACTCACATACTAACATTAAATACACAATTCACACACTCATACAGAAGCACATCCAGCACACTCACAACTTCACAGGACACATTCACATCTACATTACTCATATCCAAGCCTTACCTACTCATATCAATACCAAGGCCCCTATTCTTCACAAGCACATATCTACAACCCATGCTCACCTCCCATAATCTCATACTCACACCCTACCAGCTCTCAAATTCAAACCAATCTCCGTACTTCACACACTCACACCAGCACTCAATACATCAATGTACTCCATACATCTACACTTTACATTTACCCTTCCACGCACACAAAATATTACACTCACCACTTTAGAAATTCCCCTAACAAGGAGTCACTCTCCCCATTCATAAATACTCACTAATTCATGCACACACATTTTAAAACAAAATCACCCAAACATGTACACACAGACACCACACTCTACAACATGCTGACATGTATTCTCACATGTATGCACACACTCACCTGTACACAATCACAAACACACACACACACTTAAGATACACATGTACACCCTTCCCCAGGCCTCCTGAACTCAGGGTCTCTCCCTCAAAGTGCCCTTTCATACTGAGCATCAGGACTGACATTGTGTCTGAGTCCCAGAAAGTCAGCAGCCCCACTGCTCACTAGCAGTGCCAACCATGTCCTGGCAGGGAGCTTTCCCATTAGGTGGTGGGTCTGTGCCACGAATGCAGGGATGGGCAGCAGTGTGGTAACAGGGCCCACCAGGGTTTGGCTAGTAGAAGGCCCCAAATGCAAACAGAGGAAGGATGGATGAGCAATGACAGTCCAGCAGATGTAAGGTCAATTGCATTCAGTCAGACCCTGGGCTCTATGGAGATGCAGTCACAACACCAGGACACCTGTCCACTGAGATCTGGCCTGGCTGCCTCACAGTGCTTAGAACCCACCCCCTACACTAGTCACTGACTCTGAACAGAGAAATAAACATCCATGGGACCCCTAGACACAGGCTGGTCAGTGGCTTAAGTGGAGGGGGCCCAGGCCAGGCATGAGGCAAAAGAGACCAGCTCTGGGGACTCAGTCTTCAGGCTGTTAAAGAGCTAGGAGAGTTCCACTGCGGGACTGGGGTCTCTGGCCCTGTGACCTCAGGTGAATACTCCCTTAGGGAGCCAGGAACTTCTCAGACTCTCAGGACAAATGGTATAGATGTTTGACCTCCCATATCTCAGGCCTGAGTGGTCTTTGGACTTGCTGCTCTGTGCGATTTCTTTGGACTTGGGCCCTGTGGGAGGCAGATCTGTGGGGTCCCTCTGCTTTGGGAGGGCTCCCATTGTCAGGGCACACAGATCCCTCTTGGCATTTTCAGTGTTCCTGCCACAGGCTCCTCTGCCCCTTTCCTGTATCTCCTGTTCCTACTATGTGCAGCATGACCTCATGCTGGGGCCCCCTGGAATAGTGGAGCTTCCGGGGTATTCATTGATCCAGGGGGAATGGAGGGGTATGATTTTTCAGGGTTTGGGAAGACCCTGGAGAAGACTGTGTGTGGGCACTCCAGTGCTGAGGATCTGGTGGAGGTTCATCCCTCCTGGTCCAAGAGCAGAGGTTGGGTGGGGGAACAGTAGAAGGGAGCAGTGACTGGCAGGAACTGTGTGCATCCGGGGGGCCTGGGCCTGTGGGGAGGGCATTGGTTTTACCATGACTGTGCCTGGAGGACACAGGGACTGACCTGCTCTGACCTCTAGCTGCTGCATGGAGGGCTCTGGAGTCCAGGTGGAGTTGAAGTTGGGGAAGACAGGGCCTAGGCCAGGAAGGAGAGTGGGATGGAGAAGGTTTTGACCCTCTCATCATAGACTGGTTCACACACACTTAAAAGACATAGATCTTTGAGTAGGATCACATTAGAAGGTTCTGGAAACAATGGGAGAAAAATGTGAACTAAAACTCAAAATCCTGTAAAAGATTAGACTCATTGGCCAGATAGAGACTGATGGGACCTTTGAGACTGACCCTTAGTCACCCTTCAGATCTGTAACTGAACTCACCGTGTGGCTCAATTTTAGCCAAGTAATACATAGATCTATAAGGGGAACAGTAACACAAGGGAAGTAAGAACACCTTAGAACAATCAGTAATTTGAAATAACAAGGGCAGCATTTACTCAAGACAAAGTTCAGAAGTATTAGGAAAGGAAACAGGAGACAGAGATGAATGGGATGAGGGATGTTACTTTGTGGTCATTGTAATCATTGACATGAAATAAAATGTGTATGAATTATTTAGGGAAAAACTAATCTACTCTTTAGACCTTCACCCAACTCAGAGTATAATGCTGTGTGTGGGGTGGGGTGGGGGAGTCATAGTTGGAGAAAACCATTGTCTACTCTGTCTGACTGGCACATGTCAATGTCATTTATGTTCACTGTGTCTCATGCCCTGGTCTCCAGACTTATGCATATTGGACTCCCTAGGAGCATGGAGACATGATGTTTCCCCACCTAAGACCTCTGAAGAAGTGGGTCTGGGTAGGTATGGGCTCCCTGGATCCTTGTATGCTGCAGGCCTTGGACTTCTGTCCTGATTTCACCACATCTCAGGGATCGAGATGTTGATTACTTACTTCCCTCCTTCCCTTCTTACTTGCCAGTGGGGTCCTTCTTAAGGAGGAATGTTCCTCAACGTATGTTTGGTGCCCTAGAACATAGTCCACCCTGGGAGAATGGATGGAGGCTGTGTCCTGCTGTTAGCCCCAGTTTTCAGTCCCCTAATGTCAGATAGGTCTTTCTGGATTGTGAACTGCATGATTCTGCTCTGCAGAGCTGGTGCCTGCCTGCTCTCCTGGTGATGACTCCCAGCATCCTCTCCACTTCAGTCTTGGCTCCTCGATGTTATCGTTGCTATCCTTCTATCTTACCACCTCCCACTGCATGTGTCTGCACAGTGGACTGAGTTACCTAGTAGTCTGAGTTACCCTCCATCCCCTGGCCACTTGACCCCTTGTCCTGTTGGACTTTCATATAGCATAGCTCAGGACTATCTGATACTGGGTCTCTCAGTACCTGTCTCTATGCCTACATGGACACCCATAGGCACAGCTAATGTGGACATCTGGTGTGAACATCCATTAGGGGCACCCTCAGGAACACCCAGTGTGGATACCTTCAGGGACACTTGATGTAGACACACACAGGGACAGTCAATGTGGACAGCTGCAGAGACATTCAATGTGGACACCCACAGGAATACCATTCCTGCTTTCTCTTTGGATCCAGCACAGATGGCAACACTTTTCACACCTATTGACCACACTAGGGGCTCCACGAACAGCCGAAGAGGCCCCAGCTTCCCTCCCAGCCAGTGCAGGGTCTGTCTTTCCATGTCCAATTCCTGGTGGCCCACTCCCACTGTGCCACTGTGCCCCAAGGTCAAGCTGGTCTCCTCATGTCCCTCAACTGCCCAAACAAGGCTGCATCTTAAGGTGCCCTATCCTTGTTCACCAAGAGCAGGGTCATGGATCCAGACAATTACCACTAGGTAATTCTCCAGGCTTCTGTGTGTGTTCTTTACTTCTAAGTAGGACCTGTCTATAGCCTGCAGGTCCAGCAAAGATGTACCAAAGAGCCATTAGCATTATGGGGGAGGACTGTGTCTTCAGGGTCTCTGGTTCCTGCTTCAGGGCTCTCTCTTGTTCCCCTACCCCCACCCTGAGACAGGTGCAGGGACACCAGTCTCAGTTTCTCCTAAGATACTCATTTGGGGCAAACATGGCCCTCTAGGGCACATGCAAATGGATGTTTGTTCCACATAGAAAAACATGTTTCTCACTCTCTGGGCTATTTCCAGAAATAGCTTGTACTGATTCCCCACCTGCAGCTGCAGCCCCACCCTCACCCCCCAGCACTGCTAGGCTGATCCAGACACCACTATTCAGGGGTCCTAGGGTTAGAGGTGTGGCCCTCACCTCCCTAAGGCAGACCCCAACCACCCACTAAGTCCATCTTGGCCAGTGGTACAGTAGGCCCTGCAAATTTTCATTCACTGAATTAAAATGATGTTTAACTTAGTCCATCCATGATATCTAGGCCACCAGGGGGAAGACCTCCTGGACTTGGCCAAGTCACCTACCCCTCTACTTGCCCTGGAATAAAAAAAAAAATCCAAGTCCCAAATGCTTGTGGGTGAGGAATGGGTTCAGAAGAAGCTTGGAAGGAATAGGAGTGGGTTACTCAGGATCATAGGACCCTGTGGTCATTGGCACAACCCCAGGAACACCAGAGATAATGAGGGCAGAGGTGGACCCCAGAGGCCCAATTCCCATGACCCTTTCTCACTGTTCAGGGACATAGTGGTAGCACCAACTGTAATCCTGATGGAAGAGTGCAGCCTAGGTCCCAAATCTACAGAGCTTGGTAGTTCTACTTTGCAGATGAAAACACTGAGACTCATCAGGGCTATGGGGCTAGCCCAAGGCCACACAGGGCTGAGCAATGGAGACAGGGTCTCTCTGAGTACCTTCAGGTTCATGGGGTTGGCAGGCATCTGAGTCTTCAGTGGCCTATCCCTGTCCTGTTGGTATCCTTCCCTGCTCCTGCCCTACTCCTCTGTTCCCATCCTTGCCCCTGTCATTACCCTGTCCCAGCCCCTATTACTGCCCCATTCTGACCTTGCCACTGCCACAGTCCCCATCTCTGCACTGCCCTGCCCTGACTCCATCACTGCCTCATCCCTGTAACTGCTTTCTCTCTTCTCTTTGACCCTGTTCCTGCCCTCTCTGTCCTTACCCCATCACTACCACATCTCTGTCACTACCCCATCACCATCACTGCTGCTATACCTGTCCCCACCCTATCTCTGTCTCTGGAATACCTCGTCTTTGGAAGTGCCACTGTCCTGCCCTATCACTGACACTGCCCCCCACTCCCCTTACCTGTCCCTGTCCTGACCCAGTCCCTGGCCTTGTCTCTGTCCCTGCCCCTTCTACTGCTCCTGTCTCCTAAACCTCCAGATCCATCTTTCCTATGCTCATCTCTGGCCACCTGTGCTGCTCCCTGTCCTATCCTATGTCTTTCTCTTTCTATTATTTCTCTCCATCTGCATCAATGTCTTTTTCTCTCCCCGTCAGTGTCTCTGTTCCTTCTCTCTCCTATCTCTGTTCATTGTTGCCATGCTCTGGGCTCCTATCTCCATCTCTGCCTGTTGCTCTTAGCTCCATCCCTCTCTGTATGTCTCTCTGTCTTCACCAAGGCATCTGCTGCACTGCTGTCTGAATGGATCCTAGTGCTATTTCACTCTACCACTGTGTTGTGTTGTTTTTACTTCTGTATCTTCCACTGTCTCCATCATTCTGTCTCTCTCACTATCTGTTGGTTTCTCCTTTCCACCATCTTGTCTCTTTACAGCCACTCTCTTATTTTGATCACTTTATCTCTCTCTCTATCAATTCATCTGTTTTCATCTTGATCTCTCCATCTTTCTTCCTCTTGCTGTCTCCCCAGTGAGTCTCACCTTCTTGAGTCTGGGGACTGCAGAGCAAAACAGGGCATTGGCACATAAGCAGCTAGGAGTTAGCCTGTGTCCTGTGTTGTCCACCAGTGTCTTTTGTGTGTGTCTGAATCAGTCCATGATGAGCAGACCAAACCCTTCTACTTCCACTCTCCTTCTTGGACTAGTCCCATTATCTCCATCCTCCACTTCCATCCTGGACCCCCACCATGAAACAACTAGAGGACAGAACCTTTTTTCTAGTGTTACTGTTCCCCTAAAGGGGTGAGTTCAGTTCCAGATCTGAAGGGTGACTAAAGGTCATAGTCTCAAAAGTCCCATCAGTCTCTATCTGGCCAATGAGTCTAATCTTTTATAGGATTTTGAGTTTTAGTTCACATTTTCTCCCATTGTTTCCAGAACCTTCTAATGTGATCCTACTCAGAGACCTATGTCTTTTAAGCATGTGTGAACCAGTCTATGATGAGAGGGTCAAAACCTTCTCCATCCCACTCTCCTTCCTGGCCTAGGCCCTGGAAAGTGTTCTCCTTGCCCCTCACAGCACATGAAGGGGTGCCCTCCCTGCCCTTCACAGCATATGGAGGGGTGCCTCTACTGTCCTCAAACAGCACATAAAGGGGTATCCTCTTGCCCCTCACAGCACATTGAGGGGAGCCTTCCCTGTTGCTCACAGCACATGGAGTGGTGTCCTCCTTGCCCCTCACAGCACATGTAAGGGTGTTCTCACTGTCCCTCAAAGCACATGAAGGCGTATCCTCCCTGCCCCTCACAGCACATGAAGGAGTATCCTCCCTGCCCCTCACAGCACATGAAGAGGTGTCCTCCCTGCCCCTCACAGCAATGGCGGTAGTTATGTTTTCACTTAGGAGCTCTGGTAGCGTGGTGGTTATGAATCGGGCTGCAAACCACAAGGTCAGCATTTCAAAACTACCAGCTGTTCCGCGGGATAAAGATGAGGCATTCTGCTCCCATAAAGATATACAGCCTTGGAAGCCTGTACAGGGTTGCTATGAGTCAGAACCACCTCCACGGGATGCAGCTATGTCTTCACTGTCCTTACACAGCACATTCAAGGATGCCCCCCTGTCCCTCACAACACATGGAAAGCTATCCTCCCTGTCTCTTCACAGCATATGAGAGGTGTCCTCCTTGTGTCTTCACAGAGCACATGAAAAAGTGTCCTCCCTGCCCCTCACAGCACATGGAAGGGCATCTTTCCTGCTCTTCAAACATATTAAAGAGTATTCCTCCCCACACAGCACATGGAGGGTTTT
>NW_006408778.1:3104813-3136018 GCF_000296735.1 Chrysochloris asiatica | reverse complement strand
CCCCCCCAGCACATGAAGGCTATCACCCTTGCCCTCATAACTCATGAAGTGGTGTCCTGGGCCAGAAAGGATGAGCCTCCACCAGATCCTCAGCACTGAAGTGCTCACACACAGTCCTCTTGGGGGGTCTTCTCAAACCCTGAAAAATCATACTCCTCCATGCCCCCTGGCTCAACGAATACCCTGGAAGCTCCACTACTCCAGGGGGCCCCAGCATGAGGTCATGCTGCACATAGTAGGAACAGGAGGTGCAGGGACCTCAGCATCCTGTGGTCAGGAAAGGGGCAGAGGAGCCTGTGGCAGGAACACTGAAAATGCCAAGAGGGATCTGTGTGCCCTGACAATGGGAGCTCCCCCAAAGCAGAGGGATCCCACAGATCTGCCTCCCACAGGGCCCAAGTCCAAAGACCTCTCACAGGGCAGCAAGTCCAAAGACCCCTCAGGCCTGTGATATGGGAGGTTGAACATCTATACCATTTGTCCTGAGAACCTGGGAAGTCCCTGGCTTCCTATGGTAGATTTGTCCCAATGCCACAAACCCAGAGTCCCCCATTTCCATTTGTAGAGCCCTCCTGGTGGCCCTGCACCAACCAGAGACCTGGATTCCAGACGTGGATTTGGGCCCCCTAGATATGGACCGTCTTGCATTCTGCCTCACATGAGTCCCCTTTACTCCCTCCACTGCTAAGCGTGTGTTCACAGCTCCCACGCATGCCTGTGGGGTTTTCTCAGTTCAGTGACTGTGCCTTGTGGCACAGCAGATGGGGTGGGTGTCTGAGGACTGTGGGGACCTCAGTGGGCAGGTGTCCTTCCTGTTGCTCTGTCTCCCTCTGCACAGAGCCCAGGGTCTGACTGGACTCAATTGACC
Organism: Chrysochloris asiatica; assembly: GCF_000296735.1. Classification (NCBI taxonomy): domain Eukaryota; kingdom Metazoa; phylum Chordata; class Mammalia; order Afrosoricida; family Chrysochloridae; genus Chrysochloris; species Chrysochloris asiatica. Next base: position 3,135,150 of record NW_006408778.1, on the reverse strand, counting down.
TCCATATCTACCAGGCTGTTCTTACTCATGCATTCTTTCTCTGTTTGTAACTGGGGCCTGTCTTCTGCCACAGCCTGGTGGGCCCTGCTTTCACACTACTGGCCATTTCTGGAGCAGTGGCAACTGCCCACTACTGAATTGGAAATCTCCCTCCCAGGATGTGGTGGGCACTGCTGGTGAGCGGTGGGTCTGATAAGTGTGTCTGGGACTCAAACCTCATATCAGGCATGATGCTCAGCCTCGTAGGATACATTGAGGGGGAAAGTTCCTGTTTAAGTCCTGAGTCCTTAAAGTGTGGGTGTGAATGTGTATATGTAAGTGTATGTACATAGATAAGTGTTTATATGTGTTGTAAAGAGTGTTTGAGTATATGTGTGTATGTGTGTTACAGTCTTGTTATGTTTACTAGTGTGAACACGTATGCCCACGTGTGTGTGTGGGTATGTGTGAGCGTACATGGGTGGAAAGAGGTCAGTGTATTTATGTGCATGTGAGTGTGTGCGAGTGAATGTACATACGTGCACGTACATGAGTTCTGCATCTCTGTGTGTTTGCATGCATGTGTCTAAATGTGTAACAGGTTCCCAGTGGTATGTTTATTAGTACAGGATTGTGAGTTTCTGTGTCTGCCTGTGAGAGTGAGTGTGATTGGGGTATTCTGCTTGTATGTTGGTTTCTGTTTCAAGGGGATTTCTGATGTGTTTGTAAGTGTGTGGATATTTCTGTGTTCATCTGTGTGAGTGGGTGTCACATGATTTCTCTGAATGTGTGTGTGTGTTTGTGTATGTGAGGCTGTTTGTATGTTTGTCTCTGTATGGATGTGTATTCATCTCTCTGTGTGTGTGTGATGATTTAGATGAATGTGACTCTCTTTGTGTGTGGATGTATGTGTGTTTGTGTGTGCCCACCTGTGGAAATGCATGGGTGTGAGGGGTGTATGTGTGTTTGTGTGTGCCCACCTTTGGAAATGTATGGGTGTGAGGGGTTTACACTGAATTCTTGTGACCATGTTGCTGCTTTTCTCTCTCTTTTTTTTAATAGTCTGTTACCTGTCTCCTTAATATTTTGCCTCTATATCTGTGTACATCTGTCTCCTTGTCTCTGTCTCTGTGCCTGTTTATGATATCTTTGTATCCTGTTTGTCTCAGTGTCTGTTTCTCCCTTATGTCTGTCCCTCTTTGTCTCCCTCACCCTGATCTTCTGTCCCCATTCCTCTCAGTGTCTCTGCTTCTCTCACTGTCTGTTTCTTTTCATGACTCTTTCTTCATCTTTGCCCCTTTCTATCTCTGTCTCTGTTTCTTTCAGTGTCTCTGTCCCTCTGTCTCTTCTTCATCTCTGTCCCTCTCCCCATGTCTCCTTCATCTCTGTTTCTGTCTCTCTTCCTTCTCTGTACCTATCTATGTCTCTCCTCCATCTCTATCGCTGTCCCTTCTCCATCTGTCTCTTTATTTATATCTCTTCCATCTTTGTCCCTGCCCCTATCTCTCCTGAGTCCCCATTTCTCTCAGGGTTTCTCTGTGTCCCCATCCTCTCTATCTCTTTCTATGGCTTGATAATCTCATCTCAAGCACTTGAGTATGCACATAGAATGCAGGGTCTGCCCCAAGCTGATTCATGCTTGTCCTGGACATAGCAGGTGGCCAGTGTCTGGTGGAATCCCCAGTTTGTGTCTCACTCTGGGGAACAGGACACTGAGAGCAGGAGATGGAACTGTGTGGGACTCAGGTCTGCTGTGTCACTGGTGCTGTGTTTTGTGGGTTACATGCAGAACACCTTGTCTTTGGCTGAGGTCCCATGCAAGAAGACACAATAATAACACTCTACAGACACTGGACTGACCCTGGTTGGATGTGGCTGACATTGGACAGACCTTGGCTGGCCCTTGGTAATATTGAACTGATGAGAGTTGGTGCACAGTGGAGGCTGAGGCCTTCAGCAGGTCTTGGAGTAGCTCACTACTCTGGAATTCCCCCTTTAGCCTTGCCTCCTTTCCCAGCCAGGCACAGACTACTAAACCAGGTCTTGGTTTGGAGGTATGATTTTCACAACTGTAGGGACTCTGGTCAGGACACCTGGGCTATGTTCACAATGACTCAGAGACACAGGGGTCTATTTTTGGTGTTTTAGCAAGCAATGTGGATGTAGGAGGCTTGAGAAGAAAGAAAAACAAGAACACAAACACATTTATTTCCCCCTTCCCTCCTCCAGTCTCCAGATCCCTATACCGTCCTGTACTATCAGTATGCCTGGTGACTCTCATAGCCTGAGGGATCCAGGTATGGCCCAAACTGGCCTGAGCTATGGGTCTGGTCTGCTCTGAGCCATGTCAGGTGTGGTTCTCATGGACAGGACAGTGACTGAGTGACAACAACAGGGACTACTGATCACAACTGGGCCCAGTGATCAGGGCATGGTTTGAGTGATCATTAAAGAGGTCAATGCTCAGTATAGGGATTGAGTGATGTGTTTAGGGACTCTGTAATCAGAACAAGGGCCCGGGTTATCACTTTAGGAGCCAGGTGATCAGCACATGGACTGAATGAGCAGAAAAAGGGACTCTATGATCAGAATAGGGGCCCACATACTATATATCATTTCAGGGACCCCCTGACCAGTTCAAGGGCTGAGTCAACAAAGGACAATAAAGTCAACAAAGGAGAACAAGGCTGAGTGATCATGCCTGGGGACAAGTGTTAAGGATAGGGGCTGGGGAAACTGTTGAGTGCTCAGGAGATGCCAGGTTGACAAGATAGAGGCTATGTGATCACCACAGGGGTCCCCAGTGATCAGGACAAGGGCATGGTTATCAGGAATGGGACTGAGTGATCAAGACAGGACCCTTAAGTTGTGGGACTATCTTTATGCATACTGTCCTGTGGGCCATGTCACACTTATACCTGGTTCCAGTTAGTTTATGCCCTTGATTTTATCAGGTTCGCTAAAGGGATTGGGAATCCCATCTGTGTCCCTCATCATGCCTCACAGACATGCATTGCCCAGATTGAATCCTAACTAGGGAATGATTACCCAATAATCAAGATAAGCAGGGACTTACTTGTGCTTACTTGTTAATTTATAGTAAACAATTTCACATGGGTTTCATAACAGATTAGTAAGTAAGTATAAGTAAGTCCATGTGTACTGTGATTTCTGTGTACTCTGTCCCTTTGTGGAACTGTACATTTGAGAAGAGGCTTTGGTTCTGTAGGAAGGTGCTATGCGGTTAGGAGAAAGACAGGTGCCAGTCACACCAAGAAGCAGAATCTTTGATGTGGTACAAAAAATGAAACTGTTCACTGCAACTTAATAAGCACAAATAAACCTGTATACATCTTATTTATTGGGTCATATGGCACTGTTCTCAGCCCTCTCCATTCTACCCTATCCCTGTTCCTCTTATACTGGTCTGTGAGAGCTGCTTTTCACATATGTTTATTGCATAGGGCAGGCAGTGTAGGGGCAGTGGGGTCTTCAGAGCAGAGTCGATTTCTGGCATCCTGAGCAGGTTTCTCCAGGGCTCCATGGTGCTTCCACCTGTGGACACAGAGGCAGATGCTAGTGTCTGGGCAGGGATGGTCCTGAGGTTGCATGGGGTCTTTCCAATGACCACTCTCCCTCCAGGTGGGGCTCCCTAGAGGCTGGAAAAGTCCTGATGTCCTTGCACTGTCCCAGACTAGGTGACATAAATGTTGACTTCAGCACCTGCCTGTGGGTGTGTGTGTGTCTGTGATGGGGCCATCTTTGGGCAGACCAGAACAGCCATGGTGGTTTGCACCAGCACCCCATGGGCTGTGCTGCCATGCTCCAAGAACCCATCCCTGTCTTCCTGGTCCCAAGACACACCTGAGCCTGCAGCTCCAGTCAGTACTGGGGACTCTCCTTGCTGCCTTGGGGGACCCAGATGCTGGTCATTGTCAGCACTGTGCTGTAGACGAGGCTCAGCAAGAAAAGTGTGAGGAAGGTGACAGTGGTGGACCACAGGCTGTCTCCCGATGTCTCCTCCAGGCTCTCTTGTGGCAGGTCCAGCAACAGCCACGGGTGTGACTCTTGCCAACCTGTAAGACAGTCAGGGCCTGCCAGGCCCCGGCTAGAGTGGGTAGCAGTCCTTTGTCTCAGGTCAGAGACTCACTTCAGGGAAGACAAAGAGGCAGGAGGTCTTCAGGAAAAGGGTTTGGACTCTGAAGACCCCAAGATACCAATAGGACCCCTTGTCTGGGCTGGCCTCAAGGTACTTTAGCAAGAAAGACTTTCAGAGGATAGGAGGGTAGGGCATTATCTTTGAAGCTCTGCCCAAGGTTACTGGGTCTTGGTCCTACACACTCAGCAATCACTCACTCAGGCCCTGCTGTACGCTGGTCTTGGGCCCCTGGGTGTCATGGACTATCTAGACAGTCTGTAGTTCTGTGTGCTTAGGGCTGGTTAGGACATTTCCAGAGACCCTTGTTGTCTTCCCAGGGTATGAGGCTGAGGGAAGAGCAAGTGAAGACCACTAGAACAGCTGGTCTTAGCTGTCTTCAGGGTCTCAGGACACAGACCACCCATGTCAAATGGAACTTGAAGCTGCTTGTCATACGCTGTTACATCCAAGCACTCATCCATCCATCCATTCAGTCACAAAGCCATCCATCTATCCATCCAACCACCATCCATCCACTCTTCAATCCATCCATAAAGTCATTTATCCATTCATATACCCGTCCATTCACACTGCCATCCACACATTCACCTATAAACCCGTCCATTTACTCATTCTTCTATCCTACGTGAATCTATTCAGCCATGACCCATCCACCCACCCACCAATCCAACCATCTACCCACTCATCCACCATATATCTATTGTATATCCTATGATCCTTCTTATGTGCTTGCTGCCCACCTGCTCAGCCAGTCCTTTTATTGATTATTCATCCATCCTCTCCCTTTGGAAAGCCCCTCCATTAATTCAGGCCCCATGTTGGGTCCCCAGGGATGACTGAAGAATCTTCTCTAGGGAAGTACTTCCCCATTTGACCTGTCACTCTTACTATTGCCCTTTGAAGGGGAGTAGTGGCCAGGGTGGGAAGAAGTCCTCACCCTTCCTTGGTCCTGGGAGTAGAGGGAGGCAGCCACATGACTGGGTCCCCCTGGAGAGACCAGGAAGGTTCTGAGGTGAGAGCAGGAGTCCCACTGCCCCCTTGTGGGGGTGGTGGTACCAGGTGTCCCTACTGTGGTCTGGGAATACTCTCTCTGCACTCTGTCTCTGCAAGTGTCCCTTTCTGTGGGAAGTTCTAGACAGAAGCTTCAGGCAAGCTGTTATCCTTGGTTGGGGACTCTCTTTGGCCTATTCTGACCCATATCACACCCCTGCCTTCTACTCTATTGCCAGGTTCATACTTTATCTCAGGAAGAGATTGAACATCTGAGTCTAGGGCTCAGCAGGTGAATAGGCTGCCTGGGAGGAGTCTATGGAACAGGATCCTGAGCTGGGTGGAGCTGGGCACACTGGGAGGGACAGGAAGGGGCCCAGGAAGGGTCTGAGAAGCAGGGCTGGGCCTCAAACTCCAGGCTCTGGGGAAAGACAGAAGGAAAGCCAATTTACGGTGCTTTGGTGGGGACTCCCTTTGCCTTCCTGGAGCTGAAGTCTGTGCTGTGAACTTCCTGCACCTGCAGGGGCTTTGATGTGTGTGTTCATACACACATTGGCATGTGTATGCACACGTACGCACAACTGTGTGCTTATGCACATGTGTACAAGTGACATGCACACACATGTAGCCATATGTGTTCATGTGCATGTGTGGTTATATTAGATGTGTGTGTTTATGTGTTTGCATGCCCACAGAATGTGATGTGGGGAGGTGAGGAAAGCTATGCTAGACTGGGGTGGTCTGAATTCTAATTAAATTAGTGAACACACCTGGTTTTGGGTGTTTCCTAGCCTAAGCCTGCACTCACTAAGGCAGCTATGGGGCTTCCTGGGCTTGCCCTTCTTCCCATGGTTTCCCCTGGAGTTCAGTCCAGCTATTTCCTTGATGAGCCTTCCTGTGATACTTCCCTATTTCCTGAGTCACCTGTCCCCATTACATTCTCTAATAATCACCCTAACAAGCTCAGTTGAAGGGTACTTTCTAAATAGGAATGGCCAAGCCACTGCCCATGCAAAACTTCCCATGGCACCAATGCCTTCAGTATCAACTCTAGGATGTGTCCACCCTGGGCTGTGTCTGCTGACCTCTAATTTCACTCTCTGCACAGCTACACACAAATGTTCACACACATGGGCATACATTGCTTCTCTCACACACATATGCATTCAAGGATGATAAGGTACACCCAGGTCCTAGCTGAGCAGGCAAACTGCATCTTGACAGGGTCATGGCAGGTAGAGGCCTGTCTTTTCTTTCCTGCCTCTGTCCTACACCCAGAATGGATAGATAGACAGATGGATAGAAGAGCAGGGTTGCTTCTTGTGGAGCATGGAGTTTATTTGAGGGGTGGGGTCAGGACTCAATAGCAGATGCCATCCACCTCGGACATGACCACAGACACGTTAACGTGGGTGGGTTTACCAGCCAGTTTGTTGATGGTCTTCTGCATGAAGGCCAGGGGCAGGGCCTCATGGCCCACCATACAGGAGAAATTTTCCCCCTGCTTCCAGGCCTCAGCCGACACACGCAAAATACTGGTCACAGCGAAGGTGGTAGTGCCGCTGCTGGGCTCCTGCTGTGGGCTTGAGGTCAGGTAGTCATCACGGGGTAGCTCCTGGGTCTCATGCATCCAACGCACCAGCACATCCTTAGGACTGAAGCCACGCACTAAGCATGTCAGAGTCACCAGTTCATTCAGGGCCAGTTCTTCTGATGGTGGCGGCAGCAGGTGGACCTGGGGCCGGAACTTGTTTCCTATAGGTGAGAAATCAAGTCAAAGGCTGGATAAGGTAGAGGCCAGGCTGTGTGCCAACCCTACCAGGACTCAGTTTCTACTTTGTAAGCTTAGAAGGGAACCCCTAAGCCAGGAAAGCTGGGTGGGGGCAGACTTAGGATTGTGCTCTGCTAACCCACCTGAATCTTTGGAGATGGTGACAGTTTGCAGGTTCGCTGCCTCGGAATGGGTGGCAGTGCAAGAGAAGGTCTCTCCACTATTCCAGGGCTCCGAGCAGCCAGGAAGGACGCTGGACACACTGTAACAGCCGCAGGAGTCATACTCAGGAGACCCTTGTATGGCGTCCTTACCACCTGAGGGCTGCCAGGTGAAGGTGGCACCACTGGGATCCTTTAGACCACTCAGTGTGCATGTCAGGTTGGCCTCTGAGCCCAGGAGCAGATCTTCTAAGGCTGGCCGGTGCAGGGTCAGGCGTGGCTGGCAATACCAACACTTCTGACAAGAGCTTGCTGCTGAGAGAGGTCAGAGTGAGTCAGTCCCTTATCCCCACTGCCCCTCCCTCTTCTTTGTCTCCATCTCTTGTCCTAGGGTCCCTCCTCCCTTCTAAACTAGGGGTGAGGAATATTCAGCTCATGGACCATATGAGGCTGGTGAAAACATTTGATCTGGCCCTGCCAAAGCAATCACAGTTCCAGTCATCACATTGTTGTTTAGGGATGAATTAATTAAATGTTTGACCAAATGTAGCAGGCTCATCTTAAAGTTTATAACTTTATATGGCCTGGGAATGATGTTATACATTTTGGAAGAAAAAAGGTTCCCTACCTCTACTCTAAGCCCACTTCTACCCTGCCCCTCTGCTGTCTCTTTTCACAGGAATGGGGAAGGTGTCTTTTGGGTCTTGAGGCCCCTCCTAGCCCTACCCTCTGACCTTTGCAGGGCACCGTGACCACCTGGTCTGGGCTTTTATAATGCTTCACGTGGCACTGGTGGGATGTAGTGTCCAGGCACTGGTCAGCAGGCAGGGTGAGCTGGCTACTCATGGTGTACACATTTCCAGTGGCAGACTTGACAGGGGGGAAGTTCCTGACATTCACTCCCTGCCCAGTATGACTCCAGGTCACTTCCAAAGGATCCGATGGGAAAAAGCCTTGGACCAGGCAAGCGATGATCACATTCCCACCAGGGGCAGCACTCTGGAGGCTTAGGGGGAAGAGTCTTGGACTGGCCTCAGAATCTGCAGCACAGAAGACAGTTTGTTAGAGATGACCAGCATATATAGTCCTGGAGCCTGACCCTCAGGCCTGTGCCCCAGCACATGGCACAGGCCAGCCTATTCTTCCTGCTCCTGTGCTCCCCAAGACAATCTCAGGGGCCACACAAAGTGACTGAGTGGCTGACCCAAGGTCACACAGCTAGTATACCTTGAATATAGGATTTGAACCTGCCGCACTGTATTTTAGCACAGTTCTCAGATATAGTCCTTGGATAGAACAAAATTCATGGACAGAGCCCTTGGAAGGGGCTTAGACATGATCTGTGGACAGAGCCTTTGGGAAGGGCCTGGACAGAATCCAATGGAAGAGCTGTCAAATTGGGGCCTGGACAGGATCTGTGGATAGAGCTGTCAGACAGAGGCATGGACATGGTCTGTGGACAGAGCTATCAGAGAGCGTCTGGACAGGATCTGTGGACAGAGCTGTCAGGGGCATGCACATGGTCTGTGGACAAAGCTATCAGAGAGGGTCTGGACAGGATCTGTGGACAAAGCATCAGACATGGTGCTAGACAGGGTTCATGAAGAGAGCTATCAGATAGGGGCCTGGACAGAATCCAAGGACAGATCTATCAGACAGGAGCCTAGTCAAGATTCAATGAGCTATCAGACAGGGGCCTGGACATGATCCAAGAACAGAGCTATCTAGCCCACAGGGCCTTAGATTCATGGACAGACTTGGTGCAGGTTGCTTTCAAGCTGTTTGTCCTAGTTGATAACCATAGCTCTGCCACTTACTGATCAATTTTCTGGCACCTGGGGCTGGGGAGGATCATGAGGGAATAATCCTGGAGTGAGGGTACAGTCCAGAAGAAGAGAAATTTGTACCTGAATCTTAGCCAGTGTCAGGGGCAGAATGCATGGTGGAGCAGAGGGAGACTACATTGGTTCCCACTTCCAACTTTGTATGGCAGGCTGGGAGACCAACCTTCCTAACACATTGCTCTACTCATGACCCTCAGAAAAGCCGCATTCAGCTCATGGTGCAAGATAGTTGGCAAATACCAAATTTCCTTCAGAGTCAAAAGGAAAGAGGAATGAGAGTATCATGCATGTACCTGAGATTGCAGTACCCTCAGGGTGGCTACAGAGAGAGACAGATCACAGAATGCTGGGGCTTACATGTTGGTAATTGAGCCAGTCTCCAAGCATTGACTTCCATTAATCTGACTACCTTGTCCAGCTCAGTCCAGTGAGCCAGGCCCAGCACAGCCCAGTTTGGCTCATCTCAGCTGAGATCAGACCATCCCAGATCAACCCAACTTAACCCAGTAGAACCTAGCCCAGCCCAGTTAGCAAAGCTCAGCCTAGCTCAGCTCAGCCCAGCTAGTCCAGCACAGTTCAGCCCAGAACAGCTCAGATCACCACAGCTTGGCAAACTTAGTCCAGCTCAGTCCAGTTCAGGGGATTCTAGCCTAGTCCAGCCAGTCCGGCTTGCCCTAGCATGTCAGCTCAGCTCATCCCAACTCAGCCCAGCCTAGCCTAGCCCAGCTAAGTTGACCTTGGTCAATCTAACTCACCCTAGTCTAGCTCAGTTTGGCCCATTCCATCCCAGATTTTCCTGGTAAGCCCAACTCATACCAGTCAATGGAGCTCAACCCATCCCAGCTCAGCTCAGCTCATCCCACCATGCCCTGCTCAGCCCAGCTCAGCATAGCTCACTCTAGTCCAGCCAAGCCCAACTCAGCCTAGGTCAGACTAGTTCAATTCATGTAGCAGAACGTAGCCCAGCTCAAGCTAGCCTAGCTCAGCCCAGCCCATCATAGCTCAGCACAGCACAGTCCAGCTCAGCACAGCCCTAACTCAGTTCATCTAGCATAGCTTAGGCCAGTTTAGCTCAGCTCAGCTCAGCCCAGTCCAGCTCAGCCTAGAAGAATCTCACTCAGCTACACAAGCTCAGTGCAGCTCAGTTGAGCTTAGCTCAACTCAGGTAGCCCAGTTCAGCTCCAAGCAGCCCAGTGTAGCCCAACCCTGGTTAGGATAGCTCATTCCTGCCCCATTACATCCTGTCCAGCTCAGCTCAGCCCAGCACAACCCAACCCAACCAAGTTTTCCATGATTAGTCAAGTTCAAATTGGTCCAGTCCCACCTGCCATGTTTACCTCAACTCAGTCCAATTTAGCTCAGCTCAGCCTAGTTCAGGCCAGCTAGTCTAGCTCATGCTAACTCAACTCAGCCCAACAGAACACAGTCCAGTACAAATAGCCAAATAACCCTTGTCAGCCTAACTCAGTCTATGCAGCAGAACATAGACCAGCACAACCCATCTCATACAAGCCTAGCTCAATCCAGCTAACCTAGGTCCTACCAGCTCAGTTCAACCCAGCTTAGCCCAATAGAACGTAGCCCAGCTCAATTAGCAAAGCTCAGCCTAGCTCAGCTCAGCCCAGTTCAGTGCAGCCCAATTAGCCTAGCAGAATATCACTCAGTCAGTCAAGCTCAGCATAGCTCAGTTCAGCTTAGCTCAACTCAGCTAGCCCAGTTCAGCTCAAAGCAGCCCAGTATAGCCCAACCCTGGTTAGCATAGCTCATTCCTGCCCCATTACATCCTGTCCAGCTCAACTCAACCCAGCCAAGTTTTCCATGATTGTAGTTGTTAAGTGCCATTGAGGTCGTTCCAACCCATAGTTCAAATCAGTCCAGTCCCACCTGCTACGTTCAGTCCGATTCAGCTTAGCCCAGCCTAGTTCAGTTCAGCTAGTCAGTCATACATGCTAACCCAACTCAGTCCAACAGAAACTGCTGCTGCTGTTAAGTACCATCAAGTTGGTTCCGACCCATAGTGACCCTGTATAGGGTTTCCGAGGAGCGGCTGGTGAGCTTGAACTGCCAACCTTGAAGTTCAAACGGCTTTGCAGCCTGGTGCATTAACCTACAGCGCCACACCAGGACTCCCCAATAGAAACTAGCCCAGCCCAAATAGCCAAATAGCTCTGGTCAACCTAACCCAGCCTGTCAGCAGAGTTTAGACCAGCACAACCATTTCATACCAGGACAGCTCAGTCCAGCTAACCTAGCTCATATTAGCTTAGCTCAACCCAACTTAACCCAGTAAACCCTAGCCCAGCCCAGTTAGCAAGGCTCAGCTTAACTTAGCTCAGCCCAGCTAGTCCAGCTCAGTTCAGCCCAGAACAGCTCAGATCACCGCAGCTTGGCAAGCTTAGTCCAGCTCAGTTCAGTTCAACTCAGCTAGCCCAGACCAGGCAAGTTAGCCCAGTTCATTCCATCCCAGTCCAGTTCAACTCAGCTTCATTCTGCCCAACTCAGCCCAGTTCAGTCTGATCCAGCCCAACTCAGTCCAGCCCTATTCTACCCAGCACAACCAAGTCCAGTCCATTCCCACAGTTCTGCCCAACTTTTTGGTCAATTCTGCTCAGTACACCTCACATCAGTCAAGCCATACTCAGTTTAGCCCACCCAGCTCAGTCTAGTTCAGTTCAATTTATCTCAGATAAGTCCTTCTAAGTTTATCACTTCTCAATCTAGCCCATACCTGCCCAGCTCTGACTTTCCTTTCACACCCACTTGGCTTGTGGGTCCTTCTGCTCTGTGTGACATCTTTTACTCCTTTTCCCATTAGTGTGGGTTTTCACAGTTCTCTTGCCTCAGGAATGCTCAATACTGGCCTAGCTGAGGTTGCAGAGACTCCTCATTATTCAGAGGTAAAGATAGAGAACTGAAAGTTTTTGCAACCTACCTGCTCAGGTTGCTAAAGTGTTCATCTTCTGCTGAGAGGGACCCAGGCAACCTTTAGGTCAGGTTGCTTCCCATATTGTACATTTATCCTCATGGTCCTCTGCTTTCTGGTTAGAGTTAGGTAGGAGGTTCAGACCTTGTCTAGGCCCTGACTTGATGGTCATGAGGTCTCAGCCAACCTCTTTGTAGGCTGTAGGACCAGGTGATGTTATATGGGGTGAGATTGGGCTGATGCCTGCTGAGAGATGCAGGATAGGGAAGGACTGTGTGACTGTGTGTCTGGTTCAGTGGGGTCACTTGACCACTTCCTGTCCCAGAAGACATGGCTGTACCCCCACGTCATGTCTAGTCTGTGGTCTGGCTGTGGCAGGACCAGGTGTGAAGCTTGGGCTCTGTAACTCCTCAGAAACCTGGCCTGACCTGAGACTGTGAGTTGGAGGGAAGGGACATGATGGGACAATTGTCCAGGTTGCTGACAACAAAATGGGGCTCAGGGTAAATGCCAGGAAGAGATGGAACTATAGAGGATTGGAAGTTCCGAGACATTATACAGAGATGAGCCCAAAGATGAATATAGAGAAATAGAGCAAAAGCTGAACAGGACCCTAGGAGGGTCAACAGAGACAGGGAATACAGAGGGACAGGGTTAGTCTGGTCTTTAAGGACAGGATCCCAGTGAGGTGGGGACAAAGGACTGGACCTTTCATGGAGGCCTCAGAGAAGACCTTCAGTGAGACCTTTAGAGTAGGACACTGAGTTCTAGGGTTATGGGGCTGGGACCACACCAGCCATGGCTATGACATGGTATTGCTCTTCTACCAGTGCCACCAGCAATTGTCAAGGACCCATCAACATCCAAGGGCAAATGGAGTCTGTACCTGTCTCAGAGGCTGGAGGCCCAGTAGGTGGGATGAGGTGTCAGAGCATGGCCTTTTCCTGTCTACAGTCTGCCCCACCCCACAATTTTCTATACAAGGTTTTCCTGATATTGGCCTTCATCATGAGGACCCCACAGAGGCTGCCTATGCTATTACTTGTCTGTTTGTGTGCAGACCATTCCTGGTCTCCTCTGATGGCCACCCTTATCTGGGCACACAAAGGGGGCATTTATACCTTGTTTACCCCAAAATTCACCCATCCATTTACCCATCCATTTTCCTTCCATTCATCTACTCACTCATCTATCTGTCCATCCATCCATCATTCATCTATCCTTCAATCTGTCCATCCATCCAGGTCATCTACCAATGAAGCTACCCATAATGCATCCAACTATCCATTCCTCCATCCATAAAGTTACCCATCCATCCATACCTAAAGCTATTAATCTATCCATCTGTCCATAGTTGAGATCTGAAAGCACACACAGGATCCAGATATTTCATGTCCCAGGAATGTCACCATAGGGAGAAAAAGTGAGTAGGTAGGTGTAATGGAGAGAGGTCAGTCCTTCCTAGGACTGAGTGATCAGATGAGGTTCAAGCTATTGCAAATCTTTCTGTGCTGTATGAGGAGGGTGGACTGAGAGTACCTTGGTCAGGAGGATAGGATAGATCCTGGGCAGTCTGTGTATGGTGAGCTCATTTCCTGGCTCTTTTCTGTCACTGTCCTCACATCCTCAGACTGGGTCTGCACCTGCCTCAGTGCCACAGGAGGGTCTACTTCAGGGTCACTAAGGATATGGGCACTTGTGGGATGGAGATATGGTCACTTGTTCTGGGTAGTGGCCCTAACAGCTCAGAAGCATTAGACAGTACCCCTCTCCTCAGTCTACTTCTTACTGTCATTTTTCTAATTTTTGGAACATTATCTTTGTGCTGCTGACCAGTTGGTCTCCTTTTGGGGAACCTACTGTCCTCAGGCCACTCTGTGTGTAAAGGAATCTTTGTCATGAAGTGATAATAAAGCATATTTTCCTGTGTTTATACCAGCTATGAAGACGCCTACCCCAAAGCATGCTCAGGTGTCCAAGAGAGAGGGTTGTGGAAAGGAACTTTACTAAGAATTCTAAGTGGAAGGAAGCAGAATTTCCAAGGCCAGGGGAGAGGATGGGTGATAATGAGTAACCTATGGACCTAATCTTAAAATCCACTTCTCCTGTGGGATGCTAGCTCTGCCCCTTCCACCCTCTAGGTCCTACCACAGTCCCAGACAGTTATGTGAATCCTCTCCAGAAGAGTTTCATTGACTTCTCCATCCAAAGTGATATTGGGCCAGGGGTGGACATCAAGAAAGGTGGGTGGGAGGGAAAAAGGAGGGGTGAGTAGTCACAGGGGCCAGGAGATATGGACATGAAAGGAAGGGAGGCCTGATTGACACAGGGGAGCAGGGTCATAATCTTGAATTGGGCTGGAATCTATGTTCTGGATTTGGTTCTGGATTCTGGGCTGGGCTCAAGATTCTAACTGTAGGTCCTTGGTCTGGGTCTTGAGTTGGGCTGTGGATTGTAGGCTGAGTGGATCCTGGATTGGTCTTTAGACTCTGGGTCTTGGGTTGAGTCCTAGACTATTGGATCTGGGTCTTACATAGGTTCTAGATTCTGGGCTCTGGGTACATAGATACTGAGTTGGACTGTCGGTCCTGAGTTGGGCTCCAGACTCTGGACTCTGGGTCCTCCATTGGACTGTGGACTGTGGGCTTTGGATGGTTGGCTGGGGGATAGGGGATCTTGGTGGTAGATTGGGCTCTGGATCCTCATGTGTTAAGATGGTTGTTCAATCAATACAGGAATGATTGAGTGGAATCCAATGTGATCAAAACTCTTGACCCCTAGCCAAGGTCACTCCATAAAAGGGACAGGAACTATTCTGGAGCCTGTCTCAAAGTGAGGGACATGAGGGCTGTCATTGGAGGATCTTATAGGGTACCTTGAGCCCTGAGGCTGGCAATCAGTCTATGAGAGGCCTTTTGGGGTTTTGACTGCTCCCATTTTGTCCTCTTCCCGCCATGGTGAAGTAGTCAGTCTTTGGGCAGTTGAGCAGCCCTTGGGTTCAGACAGAGAAGGAAAGAGTTGAATGGAATGTCACTGGCCCCAGTCATCATTCTAGTTGTCTGGCACCAGTTAGGTTTTCTGGTCCAGGTAACAGGCTACATGACGTTATTATAATCATGTGAATTCTGGAGCTTCCTCTGCAACATGGCTGAGAAGACCCATTGTACCTGAAAGGGAGTAGAATTGAGATCAGTCCATTAGATAGATATTCCTCTTCGCTTCCCTTCCCTTCCCCAGTCCAGTTGCCTGTGCCTGACCTTGAAGACTGTGATCATGGCACTATAGCTCACACTGAGCAGGAAGAGAGTGATGAAGATGCAGGTACTGGTCCAAAGCTCCTCTAATTCCTTGCTCTCAGTCTCCTCCACACACAGGTCCTGAAGGTCTACCTCTGGGGGACAGATCAGTTAGCCCCAACCTCAGCACAATGATGAAAGAAGGAAGACCTGAGTTACCCCCAGGAGGTAAAAATAATTGTGGCCTGATGTCCTCACTGTTTAGAGCCCAGAGGTAGGAGCACCCTGTTTGGCTTCCTTTGGAATCCCCAGAGTCACATCAAACTGTAATGAAAGCTCCCTGATTTGCTGTGCTCATGTAGGAGCGGTCTCCATTCCTGTCTTTTCCTGCAGCCTACCATTTCCTGAACTTCGGGTTGAACCTCTTCTCATATATCCTTCCTTGCCAGATAACCCTGTATCTTCTCTCCTTCTCTACTGCTAGTCACCTCCATTCAGCCCTGGCTCTTTCCCTTCCCAACCCCTTCTCTCCTTGAGAAGGGCTCTGCATCACCCATGGCAGGAAAGTCCCTCTACCCACACTATCCATGAAAGCTCCCAGGATCAATCATTCCTTTTACCTGTACCTTCCACCTCTGTCCTGTGCTGCCTCAGCTTTCACCAACCTCAAGTACCCTAGAAGGCACACAACCAACTCTGGTCTCAGTAGTAAGCATGAGACTGTATAGCACACTTACAGGACATGGGACAGGCTCTGGCCCCATGAATATGGAGTTAGGATTTTGGTGGGACTGGATCTGTCCCTTAGGGCATTGGAAATGCATACTGAGTAGGACCAAGGCTGGATTTTTGAGTAGATATCAAAGCCTGGGCCATGGCCCATACTGCCCCTGCTGCCCCTTACTCCTATGGCCCTGTGTGGGGCCTGGACATCCTGCTCTAGCCTGCTCCTTCCAATACCATTACCCATAGAAGCATCCTCTACTGGTTCTCTCCTCTTGTCTTTCCCCTCATAATCAGCTCTCATCAACATGGGCTAAGACTGAGGGGTCAACCAGTAGGCTGTCCTATCAGGCCAGACCAAGGCCTTCCCCCTGCTTCTCCTGGCTCAGGACTGTGGGGATCTCTCTTCTGGCCCAGGGTGTTTCTCCTCTCCTGGCTCAGGGTGGAGTGAGAAAGCCGAGATCTCGGTTATGAGGAATGCGGGTGTGCATAGGTCCTGTGGAGTTCATTCTCTGAAGAGAGTGAGATAGAATTTTAGTGCATGTTCCTAGACCTGTGCATGATTGAAGTTTCCAGAGTGAGCAGTGTATATGTGGTGCATGCTCTGTTGCCCTCATGTGATGAATGTGGTTGTTTCTGCTATGTGGTGGGTTTATTGTCTCTGTGTGTCATGGGTAGGGGTATGTGTAGTTCTAATGGGCTTAGTGTATGCATTTTTGCATGGTTTATTATGTATGTAATGAGATCACTGTGCGTGTTTGGTATGATAGGTCTAGGTTTTATGTGTATAGGTTTGAGGTGAGTAATGGATTTGGGGTATGGATTTGTGGTGGGTATGGCACTTTGGGTTAATGTGCTGGACTGCAATGTCAGTTTGAACTGCAAGCTCACCAACTGCTCCTCAAAAACTCTATACAGGGTTGCTATGGGTCAGAACTGACTCGATGACACTTAACAACAACAACATAATATGTGTGTGTATATATAATATATATATGTGTGTGTGTGTTTGGTGTTTGGCATGTGTATGTGTGATAGACTTGGCATGTGTTTATGTATAATGGGCTTGGTGGTGGTGGTGGTGGTATGCTGTGGAGTTGGTTCTGACTTATAGCGACCCTGTATAGGTTTCTGAGGCTGTAAGTCTTTACAGGAGCAGAAAGCCTCATCTTTATCCTGTGAAACTGCTGGTAGTTTTGAACTAACTGACCTTGAGGTTAGCAGCCCAACTCATAACCACTATGCTACCAAGCTCCTGTAAAGGGTTTGTCATGTGCTTATGTGATGGACTTGGTGTTCATGTTTGTGATGGTTGTTGGGATTTGTTGTAGAGGCTGTGTATGTGTGTGATGGTGGTTGGGTGTGTATGTAATTAAGTATTTACGAGTGTGATGAGTTTGGGCTGTGCTTCTTTATCGGGTCATGTGTGTCGGGTGGGTGGTCATGAAATATATGTGTGACGATGTATATGCATATGTAGGGGAGAGAGGTTTGGCATGTGTTTATGGGTGGGTATGATAGTATGGCTATATATGTCTGTGTTTTGAGTATGTGTGATAGATTTTGGCTATGTCTGTGTGGTGGGTCTAGTATGTGTGTATATGTCTGTGGTGAAGGGCTTGGCATGTGTATGTATGAAAGACTTGGTGTGTGTGTGTGTTTGCATAGTGGGTCTAAAGTGTGTGTGCATGATGGTCTGGTGTATACATTTATGATAGGTCTAGGGTATGTGTGTGCTTATGATTGGCTGAGTGTGTGTTTGCATGTGATCAGTTGGTGTGTTTGTATGTATTTGTGTATGTGCATAATGGGTTTGCTATGAGTGTGATGGTCAGGAGTATATTTGTATGATGAGTCTGGTATGTGTGTCTTGGAGGTGAACTCAGGTTGGGTTGTGGGTATTAGTGCCCTTGACCCCTTAGCGCTGGTCCATAGGAGATAGCATAAAACTTAACCCCTGCTCTAGGATGGTTTCCTTGTTTCTGTGTACACACTCAAGGCCCAGACAAAGCTGGCTGTGTGCATGTGTGTGTGTCTTGTAAAGTGCAGATGACAGGAGCAGTGTGCATGTGTGACAGACTTGTGTTTGCTAGGGGAGGCGGCGGTCACAGTAAATATTTGTGTTAGAATCGTGGATTTCAGACTGGTTTGAGGCCTCTGTAGTAGGGAGTTGTTGGCTGTGTGTGTGTGAGACCACTGCATGGGGGTGTATGGGTGCAGCTGTTGGTGCTGCAGAAGGAGGGACACAAGGTTCAGTGTGGATGTGGGGACATGTGTAGCATGAGGGGGAGGGTTTGACCGTGGTGACAACTGCTGAATACTGGTGTGGGCTGGGGTGCACATTCAAGGCCAATTCTGTACTTGGGTGAGGCCTAGGCAGCTGGATAGGCTCCTGGGTGATCATTCTGTGAGTGGAACAGGATTGGAGGTTACCTCCTGTGCTAAGGCTGTGTGGTAGGTTTGTTGTGTGTGTATCTAATGGGTCTGGGGTATGTGTGTGTACGGTAGGTTTGCAGTATGCATATGTGCTTGTGTGATGTATGTAGATGTGTAGTTGTGCACACAGGTGGGGAAATGGATGAGAGTCCCTGTGTGTCTACATCTGTGAGGGGGGTCTAACTTTCTGACTTTCCCTAACCCACAGGGTTTGTTTTTGTGTACTTTGACTGGGCAAGACCCCAGTGAGTGGAAAATCTTGCTTGTGTCTCTCAGAGATGTGCAGCAATCTGTAGCTGAGGATGAGACCCAGGGATTTCCAGCAGAGAGAGAAGCCTCAGCGGTTGGGCTAGGCTTCCTGAAGGAATATTCTCTCTGGCCCTTAGGAATCTTGTGAATAGACCAGGACCAGAATAGAGTGGGGGAGTATAACCCCATGGACATAGCAAGATAAGCACTCTCAGACACACAGGTATACAGATGGAGCATATTGAGCCCCTTGCGTTCCTCCCCTGTGGACCCCTTTATCATGGGGTCCAGGGCCAAGGCCATCCTGTGCCTTCCTCCTCCCTCTGTAAGAATGGCCCTGGGCTCCAGGCAGGCTCTGGGTATTTATTGGAGTGGCTTCAAGAGTTATTACACAGCTGAGGGAAAGTCTGATCAGTCCCTTTCTCCTCCCCAGGAGATAGCGCCCAGGAGGATTAAAGGTAGGAAGTATCAGTTACCGGAGTTTTTTGACACCATTACATCCTTAATCCTCCCATTGGACAGTGCCTCATGGACTACACGGCAGATGAACCTGTTCTTCTCCCACTCAGACTTCTGGACCTCCAGGACACTAACAGTGAAGAATGTTTTTCTAGAGTTGCTGGTCGGATAGGGCCCAGTGGTGTGGATCCGTTCTGACTCTATGAGATTCTGGTTGCTCAGCCACTGCACTGTGATGTCGGAGGGGAAGAAGTTCTGGGCTAGACAGGTAAGGATGAACCTATCTCCCTGCTTATCTTCAGGTGGTGAGAACACGTAGATATCAGGGGTCAAACGCTTGCCTGTGGGAGGGAACATGGAGTCAGAAGGCCTGTCCCATTAAGCCTACCTAATCCATCACCACCCCAATCTGCCCCTGCCTCACCCTGGGGCTTAGAGATAGATTGCTCGATTTCCCTGGGCAGATGTGGGTGGGACACCACACAATGGTAAGTCTCGCCCTGGATCCAGTCCTTGGCGTCCACTGGCAGGGTAGATGTGATGGTGACTGTTGCATTCATTTGCCTCCTGACATTGAACTTGTTGTCATTCACAAAATTCTTGCTCCATGACCAATTTACACTCACCCCCTTCTCACTGGCCAAGTCGACCACTAGGCAGGTGAGCCTAGGTGAATTTTTTATGTAAAGGTCAGTGGGGCTGGGAGGGCTGAGATAGACACTCACTCCTCTGGATTCAGGATCTGTGGGTGGGAGGGGCAGGATGAAAGACATATGAGATCCTGACCCATCGCAGAAAGTAAGCATCTGTGTAAATGTTGGGTTCATACCTAAGCACATCTGGGTAGTGGATTTATAGGACCTGCCGTGGGAGGTGACCTCGCAGGTGTAGTTCTTTTCTGGTATCCACTGGTCCTTGGTAATTATGAGCTTACTGTAGGTGGAGGCCAACTTGCCATCCTGCTTGAGTGGGGCTGTGATTGAGTTGAGGTTTTGATCTTTCTCTCCATTTACTAGCCAGGTGACTTCAACATTCCCCGGGGCAAAGTTGGTAATGAGGCAAAGCAGATGGATGGTGGCCTGGGAATAGCCACGGTGATCACAGGCTGCATGGTAGATCTTCACAGTGGGAGAGGTGGAACAGGGTGAAAGTGAGAGGGTTGGGGCTGTGGAGGGAAAGTGGATGCTAAGATCATCAGCTAGTTTTAATGATAACCCCTTGAGTTCTGTGACCCAGCCTGTGTTCCCTTCTATCAGTCCCCCAGTCCACCCCTAGGTACCAGCTCAGGACCCAGAACAGCAACAGTAGCATTTGGGCCCATTATTTCCTGCCTCTACTAGGCAAGTCCAGTCTTCTCTTGGCCTCATTGAGACAAACCCTAGAGGTGCCTCAGTATCAGCTTGTTAATTTGTGGTAGGCTTTTCTTGTCTGCAACTCTGGCTTCTCTTACTATGATTGTCATGACCCAGCCCTTGCTCACCTGTAATGGTCTTCTTGATGTTACTGTTGGACAGTTCATGCTTCACGCTGCAGGTGAACTTCTGTTTGGACCACTCACCAGACACAGTCACGAGACCCACAGCGATGTTGGATTTGGAGGTCTCACGGAAGGTGGCAGGGAAGGACACAGTACTGCTATTCAGGGAACCAGTGTCCCAGTCAATGGTCACTGGCTCTGGGATGAAGTCAGTTGCCAGGCAGCCCAATGTCACAGTGGGTTTATCATTACAGCATAAAACCAAGGGAAAGACAGAGGGGCCTTTGATGGATTCTGTGTGGACAGGATTGAAGATCAGCATTAGATGGGAACATCATCCTCAGGCGCCAGGATGACTGTTCCCTGGGTCTGTGTGTAGGGTGAGAGGAGGACCTGGGGTGACTGTGACATAGTGAAAAGGTTAAGGCATGTACACTTGGCTCCAATCAAGGGGTCATTTTGGATTATTTTCCCACTGTCTGATGCTGCTTCTTTCCGCACAGGTCCCAGGTCCTGGATACTTTGTCATTACCTTCAGGTCACACGCAAGAACAAGGGCATTCTTGGGACATACCCACCCTTGGCACTTAAGTGAGAAGCAGAGGTACTGGTCCATTCACCAGGACTGAGGCTCAGAACTCAGGTCCAGAGGCCACCACCTTAGGAATCACCAGGCTGTTTCCTCTGACCACCCATCTGTAGACCCCCACTGGTCTGAGGACACACACCAGACTCTCTCCTTTGTCCTCTACTCTCATAATCCATCTTCAGTAGGGAGCAGGGACCAGAGAACCCCCTGAAGGATCACCATATGTCCCCTATGTGCCTTCACTCCAATGTCCTTCTAGGACTAACTGTGGTCAGGCTCCGATCCTGCCCATTCTGGGTCTCCTGCATGCTGACACCTTCAAAATCAGCTTCTTAGTTTCCTGACTGCTTTTCCATGAGCAGCCAAATCTCCAGTGCTCCACCTTCTGTATTGGCCTCTCAGGGGCCCCAGCTATGTTTAAGAAAGGGGCAGACCTGACCTTGGAACCCATGGATAGAGGGCAAAGACCCAACCAGCACATATCATAAGTATTATAAATCTCTCTCCCAAATAGCCAACTAGTTGGTATACATGTCTGCCACCATCTCCTGGTCTTGGAGCTTCCAATATCCTGGCCCATCCTAGTCCTGGTTCCCAGATCAGCCTCGTATTGTACTGGCTACAAGTTAAAAACAAAACAAAAAACAGTACAGCTCTGTTAACTATGCTCCGATCTGTCTAGCCCAACAGAGCCTGGTCAGCTCAGGCCACCTCAGCCCACATCAACTTAACAAATTTAAGTTAGTCTAGTACATCCCAGTCAAGCCAGGCCAGCTCCAACCTGCCCAGCCTAGGTCTTCCCAAGCCATCACAGCTCAGCTCAGGCCAGCCTAGCTAAGCTCAGCCCAGTCAAGCTTTGCCCAGGCCAATCTAGGCCAGTGAAGCTAAACCAAGTCAAGCCAAGCAAGTCCAGCTTTGTTCAGGTTGGCCCAGCCAAGTCCAGTCTAGCCTAATACAGGCTAGTCCAGCCCTGGCCAGTCCAGTTCAGTCCAGATCAGCACAGCCCAGCCCAACCAAAGAAGGATGGTCAGGTTATCACAGACCAGCCCACTCCAACTGAGTATAGTTTAGACAAGCTCAGATCAACCTAGACCAGCCTAGTTCAGCTTGGATCATCCCAGCTTTCTCCAGCCCAAGTCAGTCCATCCCAGCTAAACCAAATAAATGCATGTTCTGCCCATTCAAGCAGAATCCTTTCAGTCCAGTGCTGTCCAGGTCAGTTCAGCCCAGCTAAGCACAGACCAGCTCAACTCAGCCCAGACCAGATCAGAGAAACTAACCATAGTACATTCCAGGCAACCAGATATGCACCAATATGACCAGCCTAGATCAGCCCAAACTTTCCCAGCTAAACCTAGACCAGCTCATGTGTTCCCAGCTAAACCTAGTCCAGCCCAGCCAGGTCCTGCCTAACCCAGCCCAGCCCAGCCCAGGCAAGCCATGCCAAAACAAATCAAGTCCAGTTCAGCTCAGACCATCCCAGCTAAGCCTAGCCAAACCAAATCTACGTCAGTCCAGCTCAGCCTAGCAGAACTCAGTCTAATTCATCCTTACTCAATTCAGTCTTATACTAAGCCCAGACCAGCCCAATCATGCCAGCCCAATTCAGTGCAGTCTAAGTCAATTTAGTCTAGTTTAGTTCAACTATCTTCAGCTCTGGTAGCGTAGTGGTTACGAATCGGGCTGTGAACCCTAAGGTCAGCGGTTCGAAACTACTGGCGGCTCCGTGGGAGAAAGATGAGGCTTTCTACTCCCGTAAAGATTTACAACCTCGGAAACCCTGTACAGGGTCGCTATGGGTCGGAACCGACTCGATGGCACTTAATAACAACAACAACATCTTCAGTTCAGCGAATCCCAGTTTAGCTCAGGCAAGTCCATCTCAGTCCAGCAGGCCCATTCCAGCTCAGCTTATTCTAACCTGGGCTAGTCAAGTTTAGCCTAGTCCAGTCTAGTTAAACCTACCTGAGTACAGTTAGCCCAGTCCAGTCCAGGTTAGCCTAGTCTAGAATAGCATATCCCTGTCCAACCAAATGGAATCAAATCAGCCTAGCTCACTTAAGCCTCATTTTCTCAGCCCAGCCAGGCAGAGACTAACAGAGTGTAGCTTAGCCTAACCCAGGTCAGGTCAGTCCACTTTAGTGTAGCTAGCCAGCCCAGTCTAGCTCAGTTTAGTTGGCACTACCAGAGCCCAGATCAACTAACAAACCCAGACCAACCCAACTCAGCTCACCCTAGCCCACCCCAGCCCAGCACAGGCTAACTCATCTCAGCAAAGAAAAACCAAGATCAATCAACCCAGCTCAGCCCAGTCCAACCCAAAAGGCCAGCCCATCCCAGTTCAGCCCAGCTCAGCCAAGAATAACCCAATATAATTCATCTTAGATCAGGCAGACAAAGGCAGTCCATTTAGCCCATCTAGAACTGCAAGGTTGGCAGTTCAAGCTCACCAGCTGCTCCTTGGAAACCCTATACAGGGTCACTATGGGTCAGAATCGACTCGATGGCACTTCACAACAACAACAAATTCCTATTTAGCTGTACCCAGCTTCTTCTGATTCAGCTCAGTGCAGCTCAGTTTAGATCATCCTCATTTAGTTCAACTCCGAATATTTCAGCCAAGCCTCAGCTCAGCTCTTCCTGTACCAGCTTCACCTTGCCTCACTGGTAGTCCAGACAGCCCACCTAACCTAGGGAAATCTAGCTCCCTCAGCTCAGTCCACCTCAGTTAAGCATGGTTTAGAATCATCCAGCTTAATCTGGCTCAGCCCAATTGATGATAGACAATTTAATTCCTCTTAGCTCACCCTAACATCACAACCAGGTGGATTCCAGCTTCTCCCAGCTTGGTCCAGCCCAGACCATCTCATATCAATTCAGTCTAGGATAGTTTAGCTTAGGCACTTTAGCCAGGAATAGCTGAGGACTGCCCAGATTGACCAGTTTGACCCACTTAAGCCCAGGACAGCCTATCTCCCTTCACACATCTCACTCAGTGCACTGCAGTAGCCACATTGAATCCAGCCAGCTCAGTCCTGTCCAACTGGATCAATCCAACCCATTCCTATTCAGTCCAGTCATTCAGCCTAATCCAGTTCAGCCCGTCCCCGTAGAGAAGCCATAGTTTAGGACAGCCTTCATCATGCAGTCAGTACAGCACAACTCCCTGATCCTTCACACCCTGCCAGGACTCTGAAAAGGCACATCCCATTCCCATCCTGTTGCAGACAGATCCCTCCTCCCTGTTCCAGTCTAGCCATGGCCATTTAAGACCTTGGAGCTATCCTTAGCTGCCTCCGCATTGAACCCTTCCTGTTTTGTCTGAGACCTTGGCTACTTGCGATCTCCATGTTGGTCTTATACAGTCTCCTGCTTCCCTGCTATCCTGTGTCTCCAAACGGGGAAAGGATGCTGGGAGGAATCACAGTGACCAAGAGACTCAGTCCATGTAAAGAGGCAACCTGATTTTCTCCTCCCTTTCCAGTGACAGGTGGTCTGGTCCTTACTGCAGCTTAACCCAGCCCCTCTTTTAGGACTCATAGAGGTCCAGGATACCTGAGATGTGGGAATCCTAGGGCTGGAGTCCCAACTGGTCATGGTTGTCCCCAGGCTCCCAGAATACTCTGCCCAATCTCCTGCCTTGGGGAAGGCTCCTAGACAAAAGCAGATTGTTAGAAACCATCACAGTTATTTTTACATCCAGAGAAGAAGGTTGGGGGCAGGGAGCTCTGCCTCAGTGCTCTCAGCTAAAAATGGGGCGGGAACCCCCAGGGCTGCAGCAGCCCCGGAAGTTCCCTTTTCTTTTGGTTCCTGGGAAATCTATTGAGGGTGATGGGTCCAGGTGAGGCCCCTTAACTGGGAGTGCACAGGTGTCCTGGCGAGGTCTCCCTCTCTGCTCCTGTTGCTCCTGCCCCCTCATGCCCTAATCTTCTGTGTAGACTTGGTGATCCTGGTCTGCAAGCATGAATGGATATCACCCCAAACCTGGAAATCACTAACTGTGGTGGAGGAGGGTCTATCCTAGACACATCTGCTTTTCTGGGGTTCTGTAAGGAATGGGTAGGGCACTAAGAAATCAGGAAGTCACATGCACTACTCCCAAATCTTGCATGTAGGAATTTTCTTGGTGCTTTGGTTATGTTCCCATTATCAGGCTGCCCCAAGGATTGGCTGTAAGTGTGAGTTGTTGTTGTTAAGTGCCGTGGAGTTGGTTGTGAGTTAGCTGGGGGTAAATGCATGAAAGTCAGGCAGGCTCCTGAGGCACAAGTTTAGCATATGGCCTCACCCTGCATCCATGCAGAGGTGCATTCGCTGCTTTGCAGCCTGTCGTTCCCAGTTAGGTGGGATGTGCTGAAGGCACAGGGATGAGCAGAGAATATCAGGGCTGGAAGGTAAGTTGGGGCGGATTGGAAATCAGAGACAGTAAGCTTCAGGGGCACATGTATATTGTGGTGCAGTAGAGATGCTGCTGCTTGGAACTAGATTCAGTGGTCCTCTTGGGGACCTCCACAGTCTCTGGTGTGAATGCTCCACTAGTGTCTGGTAAGTGAATCATTGGTGAAAACCATTGATGTATTGCAGGCCTTGATCCTGGATACACCCTGGTAGAAAGGCCAAGGGAAACCTGCCAGGCCCAGTGAGCCAGAATGGGTTCAAACATGGACACTGGAGAAAGGAAGGCAGCTGGGTGATATCTGGAGCCTGTCCCTGAATCTGGGACACCCTGTGGTGGGTGGTTGAGCAGAGACAGCTTTCCCAGCCCTGCTATTTTGCAGGGGTGTCCGGAATCATTAGGAGACCCACTTGAGGACTGTCTACCTGCTGTGGGGTGGGCTGGGTGGGACTGACCCAACTGGATGACCCAGGAAGCTTTCCTGCTGGATGACAAGTGCTGTGGAACTGACCCTGCACTCTGACTCAGTCTGGGGAAACTGAAGCTGGAGAAAAATGACCCCTCTGCTTCCTTAGATTAAGCTTTCTTGATCTGTGTTGCCCTATTCCCATCCCAGGGACAGATGTGTGGGGAGCATTGTATTCCCTGGAAGGATTCATGCTTTTAGTGAAACTACAGAGGAGAGGGTGTCAGGCCTGCCCAGAGAGTATCTGGACTCAGGTAGGGGCCCCAGGCCCCAGCAAACACACACGTTTGTTTATAGAGTTGGGGGATGGTGGACACCCTTGGATGTCTCCTTGATTATTTTCCTCAGGACCATGAAAACTTCAAGGTCTCAATGTTCAGCATCCTGCCCTGGTCTCACACAGCAACTATTACATACCAACTTCTGCTGGTGGTGCTTTTTTTTTTTTTTGGTAGCAATGGTTGTGCCCTAAGGAACGTTTTCCACTCTGCTGCTTCTAGGAATCCTTCTCATTCCTGAAGAAAACATTTTAATCTCCCTTCTTTTTCCCATCAGGCCCAGGAGAGACACTCAATTCTGTACCCAAACTCCTGGTGCTGTGGGTTTACCCAGGCTCCAGAAATATGCTTTTGTCTGCCCCTTTCCTATGCAGGGAGTAGGCCTTATTGCCTCCTTCCTGCCTGACATCTTCCTGGGCTAGTTCAGCAGTCATATGGTTCAGTCTTCCTTGAAACTTTGCTCTTGAGCTTTCCACACCCTTACTTGTGTGCACAACTGGAGCTAATGTCTGAGTCCCTGTCCAGTTGTCCCCATTCCTGTGGCCCACAGTACTGCTCCTTCACTCCAGTGTATCAGGAGAGATTCTGCCACTAAACATGTGTATGTGCATATGTGTGTGCACATGTGTGAATGTATGTATGTGTGTGTTTGAATACATGTGTCTGCCTTTCTACTCCAGGTCTTGGATAGCCCTATAAACTGAGTAGTAGTTGCAGTATGTGAGAGGAGGGTGCTGCTCTCACATTGGCATGTCACTGACTTGGGGAGATGTCACTGATACTGCCCACCACCGAACCAGAGGATATGATGAGACACAGATCTGGGAGACTGGGTTTGATCAGGCTCCTCCTTAAACCAGTCATCTCAAAGGGCTAGGAAATCTAGGAGGCTGAAGTCCATTAGGGAGCCTGAGTAGACAGCATTGGCAATAGAAAGCCATTCTTTCCTGTGCTCCTTTCTTCCGCCAGCCTCAATTCCTCTCTACCCAAGGGCAGGCTCAGCTTCCCATCCTTTAAGTGGTTCCAACTCCAGTTCCATATTTGCCTTCCCAGCAAGGATGTTCTTACACATTGATCTTTATAATCTTGGCATTGTGAAGTGTGTAGCATGGCATGTAACATGATACCTCTTCATTCGAATTCAAATGCTCCAATTACTAATGAACTTGAATGTCTCTTCAGAAATTGGGGGTCATCTGAATTATTATGCTTTGCTATTACCATGTTCCTATCAATTTTCTTGGCATTTTGCAACCATTCTCATTATATATCAGCATGCATGGTGCTGCTTGCTGTCAAGTTGGCTCTGACTCATGGTGACCCTGTGTCCAACAGAATGAAACTTTCCTGGTCTTATACAATCTTCACTATCATTGTTATGCTCTAGTCCATTGTTGTAGCCATTGTGGGTTTTAAGTAACTTCCGACCTAGGATGTCCATCTTCCATCCCTTTTTTGAATAGTATTCTATTGTGATTGATATGTTTTTCCTTGGCTAATTTTGAGAAGTAGATCACCTCTTTCCCTTATCTGTCTTAGTCTGGAAGATCCACTAAAACTTCCTCACCATAGGTGACCCTATACCATTTGGCATATGTGTTGGTAATATAGTTTCCAGCATCATAGCAACATGAAAACCACTAACAACAACAACAAAAAAGAGACAAATTGGCAGATAGGTGGTGGATCAGTATTCATACTTTCTGAGTTCTTCTTTTTGTTCCTTGGCCTTGTTTGTTCATGTGCTATTACCATACTTTTTGCTTTATTATAGTTTTGTATATGTAATATTTAGGTGGTAGTTTCCCTGAAACATCATTTTGTCAAATTTGACAACAGTATAGACATTTTGTTTTCCTGTGCAATTCTGTTTTCATAATTGTCTAAGCTATATATGGATTTCAAAAGGAATCATCTGGAGTTTTGATTGAGAATACATTGAGCATATTGTTTTGCAATACAAATAATAACTTCACTATGAAATACCACTCCATTCTTGGCCACAATATGTCTCTCCAATTATCCAGATTTCACTATGTCCTGTAATGGAATTTAATGCTTTAATTTTTAAACCCATAAAAGTATTGAGTATTCTTTCTCAGGTCATTTCTATTGCTGTGAATAGTGTCATGGTTTCCATTGCATTTTCCTACTAGGTCTTTGCTGACTTGGAAGAACACAGTTGCTTTTGGAAATTGTACTGATTTTTCTCACTAGGTATTTACCACGGATTGGATTGTATCCTCCCCAAAATACGTGACAACTTGGCTGACACATGACACATGACTCTCAGTGGTTTGGCAGCTATGTGGCAGTTATGCAATGTGGCAGTTATATGATGATCCCCCATTATGTGATCGGATGTACTAAACCAATAAGATGATTAAGGATGGGATGCAACACCCTTAAACAACCCTGATCTAAGGTAAAGGTAGTTTCCCTGGGATGTGGTCTGCAACAGCTTTTATTTATAAGTGATAGAAAGAAACAGAAGTGAGCAGAGACCAGACAGTCCTACTACCACCAAGAAGGAAGAGATAGGAGAATAGTATGCACTTTGGATCTAAGGTCACTGCACTGTGAAGCATGTATGAGGGTTAGTAAAACATTATCTGCACTCTGGCTGCAGAATTTATTTTAACCAATTAAAAAATGTTTTTATTGTGACTTGAGGGATAGTTTACATGAGAGAACATTGGTTTTATACTCATCCTATTGTATTTCGTTTCATTGCAATGATTGCAATCCCTTCCATACATCATCATTCAACAGTATTTGCTTCTATTCTCTCTGTTTTTTTTTTTTTTAATGTACACAAAAACACTCAGGACTATATAATCATTTAAACAACCAAAGGGCACATTCTTCAAGTCTGCCTCCTGGCTTTCAGCACACAGCCTTTATATTTCCACAAGTCTAGAGTTCTCGGGTGCTCTCTCTCTCCATGTCCTCATCTCTGCCACCATTTCTGGTGTTGCTGTTTCTCTGGATGGGGTCCCACATTCCACTCATGCTCTTCTTCCTTGATGGTCCTAGGGTCCTCTGTTCCTGGAACTCCCCCCTTTTTGTTACAAAACTTCTGTCTTTACAGTTGTGACAATCAAAATTACTCATTATTGAGTCATAAGAATCTTATCCCCATCTCCTTTCACTAGATTCATCTATACAGGATGAAAACTATTCAGTGGGGAGTCTACCTTCCCCCCACACTCTGAAACTGAACTTCCTCTTGAAAACTTGTAAGCCAGTCACTTTGTACCTTTATTGCCCCTCTATTTTAGATAGTGAATGTCTTATCGACCCTGTGTACAGAGGGTTGATCCTTGATGTGAAGATTCTTTCCCTCTTCGTTGGTATTTTGAGCTACTACATCCATAAGTATAAGTCAAGTTCCTCAAATTGTAGCAATTTACACTGTTTCCTTTATCTATTTTAATAAACTTTTATAAAAGACAAATACATCATTTTTTGGACATAATCTCCTTGCTTTTAAGTAACTTTGTCCATCTGTCAACAAGATTTCATAGTCCCTTATTAAAAAATGTTTTAGGCTGTGCTGTGAGCCACAACTTTACCGCTGTCTTCACCTCTTCATGAGAGGTGAATCTTCCTCCTCAAAGGGCTGCTTTCAGGGGATCCAACAGGTGAAAGTCCAGTGGAGAAAGATCAGGACTATAGGTAGGATGTTTTAACACCTCAAAACAAAATTTTTCCTGAGTGTTGACAGTGTAAACATGCACTGTCATGCAGATCACAATGCCCTTGGATAGCAGTCCTCTGTGTTTAGGCTGCAGCTCTTCAGTGAACATCTCACTGTAATAAGCAATATTAATTGTTGAACCATTTTCCTAATAGTGATTAAGTACTGGCTTGTGAGAATCCCACAAAACTGTAAACATCAAATTTCCAGCTGATGGTTGAGTTTTGAACATTTCTTGGTCAGCGATTGAGGATGTTTCCATCCCATACTGGGCCATTTACTCTCAGGCTTCTAGTGATGAAACCATGTCTCATCACCAGTAATGTTTTTTTTTTTTTAATGTTTTATTGTGAATTATATGGTAGTTTACATGGGGAAACTTTAATTTTACATTAATTCCATCGTATATCATCTCATTGCCATGGTTCCAATCCCCTCCATGCATCATCAACCACCCAAAGGGTATATCCCAGAAACCCACCCCCTACACTTCCCCCTCCTCCC
>NW_006408778.1:3098895-3099508 GCF_000296735.1 Chrysochloris asiatica | reverse complement strand
AAAAAAAAAGGATAGCCATAATTCTAATTTGACTTCATATTCTGCATATATTTCAGTTCACATATTTTTAAACCTTTGTGATAAGCAGTATAACAACAGTAATAGGATGCATCTTTATCTTATACCTGGTCTTACAGAAATGCCTTAAAGGTTCTTCACTCATTTCCACTTATATGGATTAATAAATTAAAATATCACCTCAATTTCTCTGTTGGCTTTTAGATGAAACTCTTTGCATTGTGATTTTAGCCATTGCCTTGAGGAATATAATATGCATACTTATCACAGTATATTTAGGTTTAATATTTCCCTTTGTTGTTGTTATTGTTAAGTGCTATCGAGTTGGTTCCGACCCATAGTGACACTGGGAAATGTTTCTAACGGGTGACTGTTGTTGTTTTGTTAGGTGCCATGGAGTTGGTACCCACTCATAGTGACCTGATGCACAGCATAATGAAACACTGCCTGAACTAGGGCCAACCTCACTACTGTTCCCACGCTTGAGTCCATCGATGGTGCCACTTCGCCAATCCATCTAATTTGGGGTCTTCCTCGTTTTCTCTGACCCTCCACCTTACCAAACATGTTATTCGTCTCCAGCGACTGGTCCCTC
>NW_006408778.1:3090460-3092418 GCF_000296735.1 Chrysochloris asiatica | reverse complement strand
ACTCTCATAGATTTCACTATGCTTCTCCCTTTAACTTGTAGGAGCTGTAGAAATACAGTCCTGAGTTTCATTACAAGACTCCTTTAGCTGGTAAGACTCAGGGTTCTTCTTGAATCCTAGTTACATGAGGCTGCATGGCCTTGACACCTTGACAGTACTTTCAGACAAATATTTAACAGGAAGAATACTCTGCAGTGTCTGTCTGCTTTTGGTCATATTTGTGCGTTCAAATAGTTGTTTTTAAAATAGTTTTCTTGGAGTTTATAACAGTTCTCTTTCAAAGGGTTAGTCTGATAAAATGTACTGTATCATTGTTGGAAACAGAACTACTTTCTCTATTGTGGTTTTTCATTTTCATTTCCCTGATAACTATTGTGGTTAAGCACAATATGATAACTATCATTTTCATATGTTTCATGGATATATAGATATCTTTTGTTAAATTTCTGTTAAATTTTCTTACCTAATTTCCTATGTAATTGTTTAATTTTTATAACTGATTTTCAGGAGTGGTCTATACATTATGGGCATATTTTAGTCCATTAGATATGTTTGTAGAGAAAAATTGTGAAAGACTTTGAAATGGACCAAAAGAATACTGGGTGTCTTCAGTGGAAAACAAGGCACTGTTGTGTACATCCTTCCAGGTTATCTGATTCTGTGGGGCTTTAAGCCTGCCTTTCATTGTCTTTGAGTTACTTGAGAATTCCATTTGAGTTACTTTAGGAATATAAATTAAAAAAACAAAACAAAACCTTTTTATTGTGAATTGAGTGAAGGTTTAAAAAGCAGATAATCAGTTTTATATTCAACAAATCATATACTTTGCTTCATTTTATGGTTGCAATTCCCTTCATGCACCAACAGTTAACAGCATTTACCTCTATTAACTCCAACCCCTGCATTCTTTCCTGTGTTTCCTGCCACCCCCATCTTTCTTCTGCCAATCTCCCTCTGGTTGTATATTGCCTGCCCCATCACCTGTGTCAATGTGTGCCTACCCTCTAGCACATGTATAATCTCCTCCCCCCAAAACCATCACAGATGGTTTCTTTTATCAAGAAAACCCCGCTCTCTTTTTTTTCCTTTGGTGTACAAAAGCAAAAACAAAACGAATAAGCATAAAAACCACTCAGTGCTATGTAATCATTTAAACAACAAAAGGGCACATTCTGCAAGCTAGTCTCCTGGCTGCCTGCCAGCAAACAGCTTTTCTTTCCATGAATCTAGAGTCCTCAGCTGTCCAATCTCTCCATGTTATCACCTTTGCCTCCATCTCTGATATCACCTCTTCTCTGGCTAGGGTCTCATGTTCAGCTCGTGCTCTTCTCTCTTGATGGTCCTAGGGTCCTCTGTTCCTAGAATGAAAGATTAACTACTTTCCCCTTTTTAGTTACACAACCTTTACCTTTACAGTTGTGTCTATTGCAATTAGGTATGATTATACCTACTCACTATTGAATCAATGAATCCCATCCCCATCTCTTCACTAGACCCATTTCTACAAGAGGAAAACTTTAGAGGATATTCTATCTTCCCCCGCACACTCTGAAACTAAACTCCTTCTTGAAAACTTGTAAGCCAGCCACTTTGTGCCTTTATAGTCCCCCCTCCCCCAACTCATTTTCAGTAGCTAATATCTAAGTTGTCTGTTCCTATCAACCCTGTGTACAGAGGGGATAGGTTTAATCCTTGATGGGAAGACTCCTTCCTTCTCCGTTGGTATTTTGAGCTACTACATCCATAAGTATAGGTCAAGTTCATCAAATTGAAGTAATTTACACTTGTTTCAGCTATCAACTTTCTTTATCTTCTTCTAGTCAAGTTTTGATCATCAAGCCATTGAAGCTAAGTCAAATGGGTACTATCTGCAAGTTTGGGCGTTCTTGTGCATCTCCCCTCACTTCATATCAGCTGCATGTACCACTCTCAGCTCTAGCCCTCCATGGCTAGGTCCT
>NW_006408778.1:3088155-3089687 GCF_000296735.1 Chrysochloris asiatica | reverse complement strand
GGGAGCAGAAAGCCTTATCTTTCTCCTGTGGAGTAGCTTGTGGCTTGAATCGCAGACCTTGTGGTTCACAGTCCAGTGCTTATTGAATGGAGCTACAATACTTCTGATATAAGTATGCTGTTGTTGTTTTGTGCCATCGAGTCAGTTCTGACCTATAGCAACCCTGTATAGGGTTTCCAAGGAGCAGCTGGTGATCTTGAATCACCGACCTTGTAAATCAAACTGACTTTGCAGCCCAGCACATTAACGCACAGCATGACACCAGGACTCCAGGATATAAGTATAGGACTTTGCATTTTACTTTGAATTGGGTGTAACATCCTAATTAATACATTAAATAAAACCCTTAAAAAGAGTTAATTGTGTTTCTATATGAGTGTCATGCCACTACTCATCTGTCAGTTTGTCATACTGTGGTGATTTATGTGTTGCTGTGATGCTGGAAGCTATGCCACCAGCATTTTAAATATCAGCAGGGTCACCCATGGTGGACAGGTTTCAGTGGAGCTTCCAGACTAAGACAAGTGTAGGGTGAAAGAAAGGCAGATTACTTCTGAATGCTTAACCACACATAACCTTATGAATAACAGCATAACATTATCAGATATAATGCCAGATGATGAATTCCTCAAGTTGGAAGACACTCAAAATACAACTGCCTCCTCAAAGTAGAATTGACCATAATGATGTGAATGGAGTAAAGCTTTTGGGACCTTCATTTGTTGAGGGGACACAACTATAAATGTGGAGACACAGCTGCAAACATCCATTAATAATCAGAACATGGAATGTAAGAAGTAGGAAAATTAGAAGTTGTCAAAATGAAATGGAACACATAAAGAAAGACTGATTGCCTAGAAATAAATGAACTGAAATAGACTGGTATTGGCAATTTTGGTTCAGACAAATGTATAGTTTATGCAAGAAAGTGGCATCAACCATGTCTCCGACAGCCCACTCTACTCAACTGGGTTTGATAATCTATCTTGCAATGGCCATACCATAATCACAGTTATGGGGTTTATTAGGCATGTTAACAGGTTAAAATTAATAACCAGACATGCTCAAAACACAGTTGTTTCAGTCAGATGCTAATAAATGCCCATAGGACTCACCACTCCATCATAAGCCTCAATCTGAAGGTCCTCAGCTCTAACTCCATGGGTCAGCAAACCTACCTCCCCCAGTTAAGTGCCTGGAGGCACCCTTTTCTACAAGCAACCTTCCAACCCAATGTCACTTAACTTTATGTGCTCTGTGGACTGGGAAGCCCACTGCTCTGTTTCATGCTCTTGTTCTTGGGTTCTGCAGGTGCTGCTCCTTGGATGACCCTCTGGTGTTACAGCTTTCTGCCCCTGGGACTAGGAGATTCCAATGCATAGGGATCTCTGGGTCCAAAGGATACACTTCACATCTAGTTCTTCTTCTTTGATAGTAGTCAGATTCCTCCTCCTGCTTCTGAGAAGTTTCATTTTAAAGCCACTCTAGAGTTTCAAGTTTTTACAATTACAATGAGATCGGCTAAAATCCAC
>NW_006408778.1:3084824-3086680 GCF_000296735.1 Chrysochloris asiatica | reverse complement strand
CTGCCCATCCTTTCAAGTGGAAATTTCCCACCTCTGAAGATTCTGGATGCTGTTCAGATTCCACCTATAGTCTTATGTAATGCATGGGTCCACAGGAAGCCTCCTTTACTGGGCACGTTGTATCCCCATTTTAGGTATTCCAATCAGTTATAGGCAGAAGACGGACTTACAAGCTTTCTATGATGATATTTCTGGCAATTCCTTTATCTCTCCCTCAAGTGTCTATTTTACAATATAATCAAGGAAAACCAAGATTCAAAAGACAGCCAAGCATCTTAACATTATTTCCCCCTTTTACTCATTTAAACCATGCCTCAATCCCTGTATCCCAGAGCCCTGTTTTTCCAAGGTTGTGCATACATCATTATTTACCTCTGTCCTACTTAGCACATAGGAACCTGCCTAATTGTTCTCCCATCTGCTTTGTTCTTCCATTCCCCTCTCCCTTCTTGTATATTTCCCCCCTCCCCAGCACCCAAACTATTCTGTTCTGTGTTCCACCTTCCCCTCTTTTTCCTCACTCCACTGCCCCACATCCAGCAAGCAGC
The DNA here is from genome assembly GCF_000296735.1 of Chrysochloris asiatica. NCBI lineage: Eukaryota > Metazoa > Chordata > Mammalia > Afrosoricida > Chrysochloridae > Chrysochloris > Chrysochloris asiatica. Next base: position 3,086,132 of record NW_006408778.1, on the reverse strand, counting down.
AAAGAATCCACCTCCCTTTAGTTTGGGTTCTTTTTCTTAGTCCTTTACAGTAGTGGTCCTATGCAGTATTTCTCTTTTTGTGAATGACTAATTTTAGTCACAGAACATAATATAATATCCTCAAGGTTCATCCATGTTATGCGGTAGCTTGCAGCTTCCTTGTTATTCTTCAAGGTAGCATAATAATCCATGTGTATATGAACCACAGTTGATGGGTACTTTGGCTGACTCCATCTTTTTGCTATTGTAAATAGTGCTGCTATGTACATTGGTGTGTATATATCTAATCGTGTTATGGCTCATATTTCTTGTGGGTAAATACCAAGTAGAGGAATTGCTGGATCATAAGGTATTTCTATTTCTAACCTTCTGAGGAAGCGCCATATTGCTTTCCAGAGAGGTTGGACCATTTTGCAGTCCCGCTAGCAATGCAGGAGTGTCCCAGTCTCTCCACATCCCCGCCAGCATTTATTGTCCTCTACTTTTTTGATCTTTGCTGTTATTGCTGGTGTGAGATGATATCTCATTGTTGTTTTGATTTTCATCTCTCTAATGGCTAGTGATGGTGAGCATTTCTTCATATGTTTGTTGGCTGCCCAGATCTCTTCCTTGGTGAAGTGTCTGTTAATGTCCTGTGCCCATTTTTATTTTTTTATTGTGAATTATGTGATAGTTTACATGGGAGATATCTTTCATATATCGTTTCATTGCCATGGTTACAATCCCCTACATTCATCATCAACCAACCAAAGGGTATACCCTGCAAGACTGCCCCTCACAACCCTCCCCCCTGTCTTTAGCACACAGTCCCTCTCCCTCTCTGGATCTAAATTCCCCAGCTGCTCCATCACTCTACTTCATCGTCTCTGCCTCCATCTCAGGCATCACTGCTTCTCTGGGTAGAGTCCCGCACTCTGCTCTTATCTGTTAATGGTCCTAGGGACCTTCGCTCCTAGACTGGAAAATTAATCACTCCCTTCCTTGCTATAAAACGTCTACCTTTACATCCCCAACCCTCACAATCAGTTCTGATAACAATTATTCACTATTGTATCACAAGAGACCCATTTGCATTTCATTTCATCAGCCCCACCTAGACAGATTGGTTACTACTCACTGGGGATTCTGCCTTCCTCCTGGCCCTCTGGCTCTAGATTCCTTCTTGAAAGCTTGTAAGCCAGTCACTTCTTGCCTTTGGAACCCCTCACCCCCATTTGGGTAGCCCATCCCTGTCTACTCTGAGTGTGGAGGGGGTGAGAATGATTCTTGCTGTAAGGATTTGTTCCCTCTTTTGAGCTACTGCATCCA
>NW_006408778.1:3056507-3060089 GCF_000296735.1 Chrysochloris asiatica | reverse complement strand
TTTCTTGTAGTAGTGTTTTGTAGTTTTCTTTGTATAGGTCCTTTGCCATGATGCAATCTTGTGTGATAAGCCTTGGTCTGCTGTCAATATCTTGTGTGTTGCAAATCCTCACTTGTATGAAATTTGTGAGGAAGGATGCAATCTACAGTATTAGGTTGTATCTTGAATCAATCTCTTTTGAAATATAAATAAAAGAGATTTTACAGGCAAATAGAGCTCAGGAGGACCTACTAGCAACAAGAAAGAAGAACCAGGAGTGGAGTGCATCCTTTGGGCCTGGGTAACCAACACTGTGAAGCTCCTAGATACAGCAAAATATTGATTCCAAGACACATTGATATTTCCAAGGAATGCTGAGCCCACAGATGCCAAAATGAGACAAAATCCTTTTCATAGAGTTGCTCCTAAACTGTGAGAGAATAAATTTCTGTTTGTTAATGTAATTTACTTGCAGTGTATTTGTTACAAGGAGCTTTGGTAGCATAGTGATTACAAGTTGGGCTGCTAATCTCAGAGTTAGCAGTTCAAAACTACAAACTGTTTTGGAGAGAAAGATGAGATTTTCTGCTCCTGTAAAGATTTACCATCTCAGAAACCCTATATAGGTTTGCAGTGAGTTGGAACTGACTCCATGGCACACTATCACTATCACCACCATATTTGTTATAAAAGCACTAGATAACTAAGACATATCCCCATACATTTCATTCATAACACTTACCTAAATTGTGTTTAATTATTTGTTTGTAGAATTATGTACTTGATGCCTACCTATTTTATCATACTGTAATTCCTTGAAGTCAGAAACTGTATGTGTTTGATGGCTAGAGGCATCTGGTACCAAGTCATCATTTAAAAATCTTTGTTGGAAAAAAAAGGACAATGCCACAGAACTTCCATTGTCTCTTATTTCTCTTCCACCATCTCTGGACTGGAGGAACCTCATTAAAGCATGGCTTTCAGTGGCTATGTTAAGTCTTTAGGGCAAGAAGCAGATCAGGATGGTGTCTGGAATCTCCTCAACTGAGACTTTCAGGAGAAGAAGGCACATGAACTTTGGTGTGAAAATACATGAGTTCAGGTTTTTGTATTCTACACACAAATAACAGGCTGAAACCTCTTTAAATACTTGGTTTCTTTACCAGCAAAATTGAGGCCGATTCATTCCTTGGGGAATATTATCATCCTGAAATGAGAGAAGAGTCTCTGTTTGGTTCAAACTGTATTCCCTGAAGGGATATTTTGAAATGATAACCGCTGTAATTGTGACCATTACCTTGTTTTAGGAAATAGGATTTTAATAATAATATATTATCAGTTAAGTCACACAGGAGTAGAGTGTGCCCTAGTCCTAATCCCTTCTGAGTGTTGGTCTAATAATTCAGAATAAATTACACAGAGACAGGGAGACAGAAACACTGAGCAGATGTGGTTGCAAGCCAAAGTATGTTATGGATTTCTGGAAGCCACTAGAAGCTAGGAGGGAAGTATGGAATTGTTCCTCTGTCAGCCATTGAACAGAATTGACATGATCAAGAGCCTGATTTAGACTTCCAGCCTTCAGAACTTGAATGAAAAAAATTCTATTCTTTGAAGCCACCATTTTGTGATGGCCCAAGAAGACTACATAGCCTTATAAACCTCTTTGCACATACCAGTTACTATTACATTTTAGTGATTATTTGAGTTACTTTTAGTTCTGGAAAAACATTTTGACAATGCTTGTCATCAGTCAGATTTTGTTAGTGCAGGATGTGGTAACAAACAACCCCCAATTGAAAATAACTTGCAGCACCACCGCTTCATTACTTGCCCATTTACATGACTCTTGCAGTTGTCTGTGATTGTGCAAGGATCTGTTCTCAGTGCCTTTTTGTTCTGGGATCCAGGAAGAAGGTGAAGTGCTTTCTGGAACATTCCATTCTCATGAAAGAGGAAAGGAGCAATGGAGGAGGAGCCACATGATGAACACAGTAGGTCACCAAGACCTATGTCAGTAAAGGTATGAATAGTTTCTTCCCATGGATGCAGCATGATCCCAGCAAGATGGGAGGGGGCACATTGAACAGTGAGGAGTGGTATTATGATTTACAGTCAGGATGGGGACATAGGTAAAGGGCTCACTACCGGTTTTCTGAGTACCAAAATGTTAACTGGGTCTTGTGTATCATGTCCCCCTAAGCCTCCTCATTGGTGTGGTCTTTTATGATAAATTTTGTGGACAATCTCTTACCTGCTTTTCTTGTCTCTTTCTTCTGTCTCAATCAGCTGCAGTAAGTATTTGAGCAGAGATTTGAGATAGCCATGTGTCGGGTGAGGTTACTAGCCTTCAGCCCATATTTCAAGTTTGGACCCACTACTGCACATGCTAGTGGGGTGACCTCAGTCACTTTATTTACTTTCACCATTAGTAGCTCAGCCCTTATCACATTCATGCTATCTCAGCCCTTATCACATTCATGCCAGTACATGAGTTTGGCCTGGGTTTAGAACATGAAGAAGTAGCCCCGTGGAGGCTCAATACTCTCTCCAGGCAGATGGCACACACCTTTATTTGCAAGGAGCTATAGACAAGGACACACCCAGGACCTTTTGCCCCTTATTTGCTGCTCTGCTGCATGGAATCCTTACATTTTAAAGGTCCATGGTTTGGCACCATCCATAAAGAACAACCATCCCAGTCTCAGGCTCTGGGACTAGACACTAAGTTTAATGCCAGGCCCGTCTGGTGGTGTTAAGGATGCATTTGTCTCCTGATAAGCTATATTGACTCTGTAAATGAAATAATTCTCCTTGGTGGTGATGTTCTTTGTAAGCATGTGATCTCCCAAATCATAGTGACTCAATACTCAATGGAACAAAACACTGGCTTGTCTTTCTCCACCTCCATAACTGGTTGTGGATCAGGCCGTTATAATCCATAGTATTTCCAAAAGTAGGTCACTGTGTCTGTCTTTCTAATTTATATTAGCCTGGAAGCTCCACTGAAAACTTTTCAATATTATGGTAGCAAGCAAGTCTCCAGTGACAGACAGGTGATATACTAACCAGGAATCGAAATTAAGTTCTTATGGAGCCCACTGTCTTGCACTTGATGTGATTCTGCCCTGGCCCTTTTCTGGTTATCTCATCTGTTTCTGGCCCCTTCTCAGCACAGCATGACCAATGCTGGACACACCTATGCAATCCCTCAGGACTCTGCTTCTCAGACCTTGGCAGACACTCTCAGAAGCTTCCTCAAACTTCAATCCACCCATCTCAGTTACAGAATTCACAGCTTCTGATCTGTTGTTCTCAAACATTTGGGACCATGGGAGTTGGCTGATGCTTTGTTACACACCATCCCTAACTTAGTAATGCCCAGTTTCTCCAGTGAAGGTGGAGATTATTTCTTAGACCACTTCATCCTGACTATGTTGAAGAGACACAGGAAGTGTACTGGGCAGGAAGTATACTGGAGAAAAAAGCAGTCTAGTGCTGACAAGCCTCAAATGTCCCTAGCTTGTGTTAGGCATATAATAGGCTCTCTGGGACTCATGGCTTAACTGATCTCACTGATGAGGCTGGTACTCAAGCAGCTCA
>NW_006408778.1:3052341-3054137 GCF_000296735.1 Chrysochloris asiatica | reverse complement strand
CCTGTTCTGTTGGGCAGTCCCATGCAACATTGGAGAGTATGGGATGAGGCTGCTGTGTCTGCTCATGTGGCTTGGTAACTGTGCTCCCCAGTACTCATGCAGAGGCATTGTGTAGTTTACCTTATGTGAGGCTCCAGTGTGTAAGGGCTGTGCATGCAAGTACATATGTACTTGTGTGCATGTATATGTAAATGTGTGCATGTTTAAGTATGTGTGTGCCTGTGTTTTTGTGTGTATGCCTTTGTGTATGTATGCACATGTTTGTACATATATGTGAAAAGGTGTGTGTGAGTAATTTCATGTGTGTGCATGCATGACCACGGGAATATGTGTATGCATGTGTGTGTTTGTGAGTTACTGCATGTATAAGTGACATGCATGACTTTGTGTTTATGTGTTTGCACATTTGTACTAGAGTGCATGTGTACACATGTGCCCATATGTTTACATGAGGGTGCTTGTGTGCCATGTGCCCATGTGTTTATGTATGCATGTATTTGTATGTATACATGTGTAGGTGTTTGTAAATGGCCAATATGAGAATGCTTATGTTCCATGTACTCATGTGTTATATGTGTATAGGTTGTTGATGTGTATAGGTTGTTGATGTGTGCTTAGTTCAATGTGTTTGTGTGTACATGTGTGCAAAATGTGTGAAGGTGACCAGTGGGTGTTGGAATTTTGTCTAGCATAAGGGCTTGTTTTCCATAGATCTGAGCTCAGTGTCCATTTGGGTGTCTGACCAGTGCTCTCCCTCCCTTGGGCAGACCCGCTACTGAGTTGTGTTGTGTGAACTGGACTGTTCTGGAAACCCCAGAGGAAAAGAAGGGCCTTTCCTCACATCCAGGAGCCTCCATGTGAACATAGAGCCACATATTGGGCCTCATAGACAGAGACCCCTGGGAAAAAGTTGTATAGTTTCTCCACCACCTCTCCTCTTTTTGGTGCATCTACCTAGAGTAGCTTCTGGTTGGAGGGGATGTCCAGTGAGGGGCACTACTGTTGAGAGATCTGTCCTTGTATCAGGCAGTTCCACAGCAGACCCTCTTCTGGGTGGCCTTAAAAGATACCCAACTCTCCTCCAATATTGACAGTGTAGGTCAGCCCAGCTTCTGCATGCAGCCTGGCAGAACCATGCTCAAATGGGCCTCAAAAAGAACCATGCCAGTTTTGCAGGACCCCAGGACAAAGCTGGGTGCTTTATTTTGGGTTGGATCTCCTGGGGAATTATTTACAAGTGAGATTTCAGGTGTACTCCGGGGCCCCAGTGAGTGGTAGTGGGTGGGAAGGGGTGGGAGGCACTCAAGAATTATGCTGATTGGTGCTCATTTACCAGGAGACTGAGAGACAGACTTCTGGGTGTAGTGATTGTGCAGTGCCTCATGCATCACCACACAGCTGTAATGGTTTCCTTGCTGCCAGTCGCTCTTTTGCACCGTCAGCTTGCTGTATAGGAAGAATGTCCCATCAGCCTCTGCCTTGGCATCAGTGTTCACGTAGTTGCTCTCAGGTTCTGGCTGCTCATTGCTTTTCCACTCGACAGCAATTTCATTTGGGTAGAATCCCAGTATCATGCAGGTGAGGCTGACCTTGTTCTTCTTGTTGGCCAGCTCATCACGGTGTGGGGGCAGGACATACACCTGTGGCTCCTGGGGCCTCCCTTGGGGATGGGAGTTAGAGGTGTTATTCCTACTGGGGAGGGTGGCATTGACCACCACTCTCCATCTACCCAATGTCTTACCTTTGGCCTTGGAGATGGTCTTCACTATAGGTGACGGGAGGGCTCCATTGTTGAC
>NW_006408778.1:3044864-3051081 GCF_000296735.1 Chrysochloris asiatica | reverse complement strand
CTTCATGATCACTGAGAGCTCTCAGTTCTTAACCTTGGGATCTCACAGACACAGCCTCCCACTATGTTCATTAATTAACTTCAGATACGAGTGGCGTCAGGACACTACTTTCCCTGAGTGTCAGATCTGGTCCTCTACTAGACCACACACTGTGGGCCCTTCTCCTACATCTTCTGTATGGTCCTCTTCCCTATTTTAGCCCTATCCTTGGTTGCAAACCCTTGTCATCTCTATTCCCTGAGTAGAGAGACTGATTCATGTCTCTCTACCCAGAGCCCCTTGCTGCCCCACTCTCTGCATTTCCTGCAGATGGGATTTTCTCTGCAGTGAAGGCTTCCCAGGCCCAGTGTCAGGTCAGTGAGTGCCACCTGTCCCTCCTTGTCCTGGACTAGCTCTTTGGGATCATGGGAGTGCCTTTCTCTGCTGCTTACTGCTTGACAGACCCAGCCCAGGCTTCTTGGTCCTGAGCACCTAGGTTCTACTGGTATTGTTCTTGTGGCGCTGCCAATGAAGCACCTCTACTCCTCCCAGTGCAGTCCCTGTTCCATTGTAGCCTGCCTGTGCTTCTTGACCACTGTCCAGTTCTTTGTTCATCCAGCCTAAACTTAGCCCTACCTCCTCCATCCACCACAACTCAATCTCAGCATACCTTTCTGTCTCTACCTCTGTCTACCTGGACCCTAGGTTTGTTATCTCAGATTGAGTCCCATTCATCCTCAGACACTGCTGAAAGCAGGACACCCCAACCCATCCTCAATCTAGAGGAGCCTGCACTTGTCCTTGGGCCCCCTTCTTTCCTACTTGTGCATATATTGTGAGCTCTTGGTTGAGGTATACCCCCTGTCCCTGAGTCCTCAGACTATGGAAACTTAATCCCATCCCCTGCTCCCTTAGACCCTGTCCCATCCACTGGTCCTCTCTCACCTCTTCCCATCTCTCACCCATGTATACTCCAGGTTCCAAACAGTTTGTCTACCTTTTGACCCCACCCTGTAACCCCACCACCCATAGATAGACCTGGGCCCTTAGACAAAACCACTGGTTGCTCTTCAGTTTTGGAGTTTCCACCACGTGGGGTCTTCTACTTGTACCTGTGCTGTCCTCTCCTGCCCTTGAGTCCTGCCAGTTCAGTCTCCTGCCTCTGACGACCTGCTTCTTATCAGTCAGCTCAGGCCAGGCCTCAGTCCAGCCCAGCACACTCAGCACCGACCTGCCAGAACCCCATACAAGCTCCTGCAGGGTCCCTGTACCTCCTGCCCTCCAGCCTCAAAGTGTTTATGCACAGGCCCTAAGCCTAGATCTAGTTTCAGTTCACCAGGCCCATGGGTCCTTCTATAAGCCGAGAGCTGCCAGGATCCCTCATTTATTTATTCATTTCTCAGCAGTGGGTTTGTTCCCTGGGCTGCTAAGACAGTCACTGTCAGTACAGCTGCGTGGTTGCCAATGCCCTCAGTCTGCCCTGACAGAACAAGAAGTCCACATCTATAGCTCCTTGGCCTCAACTCCCCATACCCAATCCCCAAATCATAGCTCTAGTCTTCATCTTCCAACCCCTATCCCCAGTTGCCAGTTCTTCACAGCCTCAGCTCTAGCTCCTAACTTCTAGCCACCTGCTCCAAATTCACAGATCTTGACTCTCAACCCCTCACTCTTTAGCACCCAGTTCCCAGAACACAGCGCTCAGCCTTCAGCACCTAGCTCCCAGCCCTAGCAGTTACCTCTCAGCTCCCAGCATTCATTCACCAAACCCCAGCTTTCAGAGCTAGGTTCATGGCTAGTCCCAGCCCCAAACGCTCAGCTATTAGAACCCAAATCCCAACATCTAGTTCTTAGCAGCCGTTCTCTAGCTCTCACCCCCCCACCTCCAGCCCTCAGCTTCTTGCCTATACCTCTCAGTACCCATCTAGATCCCTGGTACCCACCCTATCCCCTAGTTCTTAGCACCTTGTCCTAGCCCCTAACTTCCAGTTCCCAGCCCCTTGCTCCTAATTCTCACCTCCTAATTACTATCCCTCAGTTCCTAGTCCTTAGAACCTAGCACTAAGACTCTAGCTCTCAGCTCCCACCACCTGTCTTCCAGCTCCAGCTCCTAGATTCCAGATCCCAGCACCCAGAACCCCCTCCTAGCTCCCAGCTAGCTCTCACCCTCTAGCTTTCAGTATGGAGCCCAAACTCCCAGGACCCAGCTTCTAGGGCCCAACTACTAGCTGTAAGCCCCCATCCCCCAACACACAGCTCTCAGCCTTAGCTCCCAGCCCACAACTCCCAACACAGAGCTCCCAGACCCAGCTCCCAGAACCTAGTTCCAATCACTTAACACCCATCTTCCAGTTTCAAACTCTCAGCAGCCAGTACCCAGCATCAAGCTCCCAGCACCCAGTACTCAGCTGCTAGCTCCCAGAACCAGTTCCCAGTCCTAGGTCCAAATTCCCAACTCCCATCCAATTTCCAGCCCCAGCTCATAGCTACCAGATCCCTGTACCCAGTTCCATCATCCAGAACCTATAACTCAGCACCTAACATCCAGATCCTAGCTTTCAGCTCTCAGCTCCCAGCTACAGCATCCAATTCTCAACCCAAGCCACAGCTCCCAACTCCGAGCCCTCACTTTCTAGCCTCAACACCCAGCATTCAGCTCCCATTTCCCAGCAGTTTGCATCCAACTTCCAACTCTCAGCACCAGTCTCCAGCACCCAGCACCCAGATACCAGCACTTAACACCTAGCTTCCTGCTCTTAGCACCCGCGTACCAGCTTCCAGACCCAATAGCTAGTACCCAGTTCCCAGTCCCCAGCACCCAGCTCCTAGCTTCCAGATTCCAGTGTCCAATACCCAGTTCTAGCACCCAGAACCCAACTCCCAGATCTAGCTTCCGGCTCTTAGTCCCTGCACCCAGATCCCTACCCCAGCTGCCAGTTTTCAGCCTCAGCAGCCAGCACTAAGCAGCCAGATCTCAGCCCCTAGCTCTCAGCATCCAGCCCAAAATTCAAGCACCCACCTCCCGGAACTCAGCCTCTACCTCCCAGAACTCAGCTCATAGAACCTAGCTCACAGCCTCTAGGTCCCATTTTCCAGCCCCAGCTCTCAGCTCCCAGAACCCAGCCCCTAACTTCCTGCATTCAGCTCCTAAGACCTAGCTCTCCATCTCAGCTCCCAGCACCCAGCCCCTGGCTCCCTGATTCGAGCTCCCAGCCTCCACTCCCAGCACCCAGCTCCAAAAACCCAGCTCCCAGCCCATATCTCCCAGTTCTTAGAATCCAGTTTCTAGAATCCAATCCTTAGTTCCCAGCACTCAGATTCAAGTACCCAGCTCCAAGAACCCAGTCCAAAGCTCCTAGATTCTAGTTCCCAGCCCCTAGTTTCCAGTTTCCAACCCCAGCTCTGAGTATCCAGTTCATTCTAGTTTATAGCTCATAAGCCATAGGGCCCAGTTCCTAGTAACCAGCATCTGGTTCTTAGCTTCTAGCCCCACAACCCGAACCCCTAACATTTGGCTTCCAAATGTAAGGACACAGTCCCCAACCCCTAACAACCACCTTCTAGACTATCTCCCAATCTACACCTTCTAGTTTTCAGCTTGTAGATCCCAGCTCCTTGTAGTCCCTTATCTCCAGTCCCTTGTTCCTTCTCAGATGAGCTCCTGTCTGTTTCCTGCCAGGCCTCATTCTGACCTTTACAACCTCCACATTGTCTCATGATCACCCTACTGGCAGGACCAGCACTGAGCCTCAGACATGGTTTGTTCTCTCCTTACAGCCCTATGTCTATTCCTGGATCCTGACATCCTGACACCCAACATTTACCCCCAGGACCCTGGCTATGAACTTCTCCTCCCAAAGTCCATTGTTTCCCACTCAATGCCTGCACAGGAACACCAAATATGCCCCTCCTACTCTCAGTTCTGGCTGTAGCCTAGGATGTCCCCCTTACCTCCACAGATTCTGCCTTGGGGATCCTATTGACTTTATGGATCTGGTCACTCCTGATCCCATATTTCACACTTGCTCTGTCTCTCCCTGTGTCTGACTCAGCTTTGGTAGTTCTGTCCTGTGCCCTCCAATACAATTTAGATATTGCATAACTCTCAGCCCCACCCATACCAGCAATGTCTCCCATGTCTCATGCAGTCCATTTCTGTCTGACTTCAGCATCCAATTCTGTTGGCATGACAGTATCTCTTCCATAGCTTTTTTGATCCCTGCAATGGACATCTCCCACTCTTGTGTGACTCAGTCTGAGCAACAGGTTGGTCTCTGACCCTGACGGCTTGGTCATCCTCTGCTCATCCTGGACCCTCCTTGGTATGACAACTCCCACAGATATCCCTCCACCCTCTCTCCTCCACAGAACCACTGCTCCTTGCCCACTGAACTCACTGAACTAGTGTCTTGAGCTGGTTCCTGCTCAGGGGGCTGCTGGCCCCTCCCAGCCATGGCCACTCCCAGTTACAGCCTATAAGGTGTGAACTCCTCTGAGAGCCACAGCAACTAAGAATGGGATTGAAACCTGGCTGGCACTTCTTGCTTCCTGAAGTTCCCTTTTTTTGTGTGTGATTTCTATCTTAGAGGCTTGTGGGGAGTACAGAGACACTAGGGCTCTCATGTGGGTATATGGGGGAAGGGTGTTGCCCCAGGACCCAGAGGAGCCCAGGGGCACAGATAGAGCCCCAGACACCATTTGGTGGCTGTATGACTGTCTCTACCTCACAGGATCCCCAGGTCAGTAGAGGACAGGCAGTTACTGTGAGCGTCTTAGCTCCATACCCTACCCCCAATACATATACCAGATAAAGTGCTGGGAAGATTGGCATCTCCGGGTCTCTCACCTTAGCCTCTTACTATACCTTGGCCAATGTACAGTGTGGGCAGAGTAGTTGCCCAGGATGACTTTGACCCTGGTCCATCTCAGACTCTCCAGTCCAGCTCTAAGCTCCATCTTAGCCACTCACAAACTTGGGCTCAGAAGGAAAACCTTGTCTTTTTGGTCTCTACCTCTGGTTTCTCTAGGTGGCTTCTCTGCTTTCTTTTTTGTCTCTCTTTGACACCATCCTTAGCTTATCTCTCTAACTTCAAAATGGCGATGTTGGTTTTGGGATTCAGCCTCAAGGGTACTTGTAGATGCTAGAGAAAAATATTGCGTCAATATCATCACTGGTCCGCTTATCCAAATTCATAACATTTGCAAAGCCTCTCAGAATGTTTCTTCCTTCCTAGTTTAGATCATAGAATCCACCCATCTTCCTGGAAGATGTGCTGGAAAATTGTACATAATATGTGTATGCCACCCTGTTTGGTTCAGATCTTGTGTTGGTTTCCTGTCTTTTCCTAGGATTACCCTCAATTTATGATGATATTAACTGATCTTGAAGAATACAAACAGCTCTTGAGATTATTACAGGATATGCTAGGGCCTACTCTCCTGGGAAAATTGGAAGTTGTTAAAAATGAAATGGAACATATACACATCGATACCTTAGGCATTAGTGAGCTGAAATGGACTGGGATTGGCCATTTTGAACCTGACCATCACATGGTTTACTATGCTTGGAATAACAAATTGAAGAGGAATGGTATTGCATTCATTGTCAAAAAGAACCTATCCAGATCAGTCATGAGGTACAACACTGTCTGTGATAGGATAATATCCATGTACCTACATGGAAGCCCAGTTAATACCACTATTATTCAAATGTATGCACCAACCATTAAAGCCAGTGAGGATGAAATTAGAAGAATTCTACCAACTTCTTCAATCTGAAATTGATCAAACATGCAATCAAGATATATTGATCATTACTAGTGTTTGGATTGCAAAGTTGGGAGCAAAGAGGAAGGATCACTAGTTGGAAAATATGGCATTGGTGATAGAAATGATGCTAGAGAATGCATGATAGAATTCTGCAAAATCAATGATTTGTTCCTTTCAAATACCTTCTTTAGACAGAATAAGAAACGACTATACACATGGATGTCACCAGATGGAAAACATAGAAATCAAATTGACTACATCTGTGGAAAGAGACTCTGGAAAAGCTCCATATCACCAGTCAAAACAAGACCAGGGGCAGACTATGGAACAGACCACCAATCACACATATGCAAATTCAAAATGAAGCTGAAGAAAATGAAAACAAGTACACGAGAGCCAAAATATGACCTTGAATATATCCCACCTGAATTTAGAGATCATCTGAAGAGCAGATTTGATACATTAAACA
>NW_006408778.1:3042536-3043643 GCF_000296735.1 Chrysochloris asiatica | reverse complement strand
AAGAGTGGTAACTGTTGTGAGGTTGTTCCAGGATTGGGCAGTGTTTTGTTCTGCTGTGCATAAGGTCGCTAGGAGTCAGTACAGACTTGATGGCACCTAACAGCAACAACTCTCCTGGGACCAGTGAGGGGAAAAGTTGCTTTATCTATTAGTGATTTGAGCTTTCAATGTACTAGACTTTAAACAGAATCTTTAGAAATGACCCCATTCCACTTATACAGGTTACAACTTTTTTTTCCATGCAAATTATTTCACATGAGAAACTTGTTGATACAGTGAATAACAGTGCTGAGGTTTTGCCAGGTGATGCAACAAACTTTGGATCTGGAATCTCATTCATCTTATGGCTTTGAGGGAAAATAAATGTTTTTAGGACACTGACAATTGCCTTCTTGCCCTCTGTCTTCATCTCTTTCTGAGATTCTCCTTCTTATTCCTTAGGTTCCAGAGCAGTGATGATATGGCAGCCCACCCCACAATTCTTGCAACCCTCATTTCTAACCTAACATATTCTTGCAACAATATTGGATTTCCCTAAACCTTGCAGTTCATTTGCAAGCAACTACAGTTGATCCTTTAAGGAACCCGATGGTACAGTAGGTTAAGAATTGGTATGCTAACTGAAAGATCAGTGGTTTTAACCCATCAGCTACTCCCATGGAGAAAGATGAAGCAGTCTGGGAAACCTTATGAAGCAGTTCTATGCTGCCCTATAGCATTGCTATGAGATGGAATAGATTTGATAGGAATGGGATTGTTGTGTTCTTATTTTATATGGTAGATGATCATTGTATGTATTCTAGGACTACTCACATCTCTTTTCCATGGTTGCATGACCATAATTTCCTCCATAATCAATCCTAATTCTTTATCAGATAAACCATCTCTGAGGTTTTGCCTCTTAGAATTACTTTGTTACCTAATGGTAAGTCAATGTTGAATCAAGAAAACATAAGCCCTTCTAGGTATATCAAGCATGAAGGGATGCAATATAGGCAACTAAATCCAAAAGAGTAGAATGTTGTTAGATAATCTGAGTGAATGAAGATAGGGAAAACCTGCTGCTATTCAGAAATCCTTAGGTTCAGGATTCCTAGGAAACACATG
>NW_006408778.1:3035013-3038501 GCF_000296735.1 Chrysochloris asiatica | reverse complement strand
TATACTGTTTCTTTAAATTTCGATGTCAATCTTGATACAATCCTGATATAATCAAGATACAATCAAGATGTTCTCTCCTAATCCTATCAATCCTGGTACAATCAAGATAAGCTCTCCCAAGATGGGAGACATTAAGGTAGATTATCCCTAGGATGCTGCTCAAAACCACCATGGAAGTAAAAATGGTGACCATTACGATGGGGACCATTCACTAAATAGCAAAAAAAGATTCCATCACTACTTTTCTTTGTGGTGTGGATCAGAAAATAATATTGAATTTTGGCATGATTGTGTGCACACATCCCATAAAAACAAGAATGTTAAAATAAGTCTCATCATCAATATTCACAGAGGGTTCTTTGGTAGAAATCACACCTTCCATGTGGGATACCTAGGTCTTATTCCTGACCAGTGCTCTTCATGTGAAACCACCTCCAGTCTGTCCATGAGGGCTCTCATGGTGCTATGCAGCCAATGATGGAGAGGGCTCAGGAGTGGACAGCATTTTGTTTTCTTGTGCATGGAATTTTTATGAGCTGAAACAACATCAAATCCCTGCACACAAGTTGGTTATGACTGGAACTACACACCCACTGGAAAGTTAATTGTTTTAGTCCCTTGGTTGTTTGGAAGCCCTGGTTAAAATCATGGGTCTCCAGCAATATTCTAGTTCTTGCTCTCAGGTAATGCAAAGCTGCATGTGCCTGCCCCTCTATTTGTGAATTAGGATGCTCTTCCAGAGATTGCAGTCGCCTTCCATGTGTCCATACCATGTTCCCAGGGGCTCTAGATCCTCATAAGATTCACTTTTGTCAACTGCTTGAGTCCAAGAATATAGTTAGGCTTTTTTGTAACTATGGGCATGAGCTCTGATTTCAAACCTTGTGTCTCCTAAGCCTTAACTATAGCCCCATGTTTCCTAAAGGGAATACCTGTGTGAATAGTCAGGCAGGATCCTAAATCTCTATGCTCTTAGTCTTGCTGACCTGTTTTCAAACCACCTTGTGGGTAGATTGGTGAGAGCAGAGTTTAAGAAAGCAATAGGGTGATCTTTCCTAGGAACCACTGTCCCAATCAGCATGCAGAAACTGGAACATGTTCTAACTATGCAGGGAGCTTAGAAGATTTTGAGTAAGTATGAAAACATATTCCCGAGGTTTATCTTGTGCTGAAAAAATAAATTTAATAATTAAGAACGAGCTTTGGTAGCCTAGTGGTTATGAATTGGCCTGCGAACAGCAAGGTCAGCAGTTTGAAACTACCAGCTGCTCTATGAGAGAAAGATGAGTCTTTCTGCTCCCTTAAAGATTTACAGGCTCAGAAACCCTGTTCAGGGTCGCTATCAGTCAGAACCAACTCAAT
This sequence comes from Chrysochloris asiatica, assembly GCF_000296735.1. Classification (NCBI taxonomy): domain Eukaryota; kingdom Metazoa; phylum Chordata; class Mammalia; order Afrosoricida; family Chrysochloridae; genus Chrysochloris; species Chrysochloris asiatica. The sequence goes on along the minus strand of NW_006408778.1, from coordinate 3,037,139 downwards.
GACACTTAACAACAACCTCTTTAATTGAGATACTTATTTGATCCACCAGTTCCATCTCAATTTTCTACCCTAAACCCTAAGGATACTGGACATATGTTTCCAACTTTCAAACCTTACTTTCCCTTTGGACAACTCATGCAAAGTGGTTGGTATTGCTTTGACCAGTCACTGTCCTGCACTATCTTTAATCTCAGAACAACCGGAGCCACCATGCATCTGTTTCTTCCCAGTCATAGTGAGTATAAACATCTGTGTATCAGGATGAGTGATATGGTCAGGCCAGCGGGACTAATGCATATTCTCCTGGTTTGGCCAGAAGGATATCTATGGATGTACACTTCCTAGCACCACTGGCCTCAGTGACAGGGCATTAATCCAGTTATTTTCCAGAACAACCCATATCCCCCAACGTCATGCTAAAAGTTGTGCCGTAATGTATGACTTCAGTACTCAATCTATCTTTGAATGAATATGAAATTTTCATTTGATTTTGCCCTACCTTAGTGACAAAGCATTGTAGAAGTGCCAAAGGAGCTCTGGCACAGGGTGTCCACCAGCGAAATAGCACTGCATGTTCAGTGGTAGAATTCTTATCTTCTATGCAGGAGACCTGTGTTTGATTCCTAGCCAATACACCTCATGTGCAAGACAATATACATTTGTCATTAGAGGCTTGCATGTTACTATGGAGATGAAGAGTTTTCACCAGCACTTCTAGACTAAAATGAACTAGTAATAAATGTCTGGTGGTATATTTCTGAAAATCAGCTAATGAAATCCCTTGAATCACAACAGTGATTCACAACACGTCATGGAGATGACACAGGACTGGACATTGTTTTGTAAAATTCTTCAAGGAGTGTCTATGAGTGGAAGATTGACTTAATGGTAACTAATCACAACAACCTTCCCAAATGTTCCTCTCTAATAGCTGGAGTCATGGTATGGTGCTGTGTCACTATGTGTGGTTTTCACAGTTAGCCTGGCAGCCCCAGCCTGCCTGGAAAGAAGGTCTCTAATGAGAATCTCCATTTCTTTTATGCTATTATCTCTAGAAGCCCCTTTTCACAGACCCTCTCTCTAGGTTTATTCCTGAAGGTCCTCTAGCTACCACCTGTTTCCCAGGTGTGGAGCCAGGAACTGCCTGCCTTGGCCAACATCCACAGGCAGGCCCTGGAATTTACTTTATGAATGATCCTGTTCCTTGGCTCCTCAGAGGGAGTGATCAGCTCATTGGAGAGCTGACAGGAGCTAAGAAAGAGGGAGGACACAGAGGTAGAAGACTTATCCAGTCTCTCCCTGTGAGTCCCTCAACACACTGATCTAGTTTTCAAGGTGACATCAACATCGCTTTATTTCTAGGCTTCAGTAACTGCCCCTACCTCTCTCCTCCTTCAGGACCACTCTGCTGGTTCCATCTCTGGAATCTGCAGTGGTTCTGCAGGTATTTCTGCTCACCCCAGTATCAGCAGGTGGTTTTCCAGGAAATCTCTCTTCAGGGATCTCAGATTGACCCAACTAGGAAGCAAAAAGTAAATTAAATGTTGGTAGCTAATAGTAGAACAATGGCTAATTCATACAAAAGTCCTACACTAAAACATAACTGCAGCAGTGAAAATAGTAAATAGGTACTGCAACTCAAAGGAACTCAGAAATTCACAATATCAGAGATCTTGACTAAAAATCTGAGACAAGTAACAGTAGCAGTAGCAGCAGCAGCAGCAGCAGCAGCAGGGTGCAGAGCCAGGAAAGCTACAGGAGTATGTGAAGGATGGGAAAATGTCTGGAAAATACATGCATTGGCCAGGCCACCTTTATTTGGGTATGCTACATTTTGTCAATAAAGGAGTGAATTCATCCCGCAAAGTGCAATGAGCTGGGATAACACAATAATTCTTATGAGAATCTGTGTATTTTTGTCTCTAACAGTGGAGAAGGACTCTGACTACAAGGACAACTGAAAATGTGTGCTTCTTGTGGCAACATCACATGCTAGCCATAGTCTTGAAGAAACACTGGTGTCATCAGTCACCTCGTGAATAAACCACAGCACAAAACTAGTGAAATTCACACATGTGTGTGCAATGCTCATAGTTTATTAGCAGGTATTTGACCCTTGTTTTATG
>NW_006408778.1:3016473-3034408 GCF_000296735.1 Chrysochloris asiatica | reverse complement strand
GCAACTTCAATCTTTTCTCCATTGATAAGAATGTTGTTTATTGGTCCAGTGGTGAGGATTTTTGTTTTTTTTACATTGAGACTCAATCCATACTGAAGACTGTACTCTTTGATCTTCATCAGTATATATTTTAAGTCTTCTTCACTTTCAGCAAGCAAGTTTGAATCATCTGCATATTGCAGGTTGTTAATGAGGTTTCCGCCAATCCTGATGCCACAGTTTTCTTCATATAACCCAGCTTCTTGGATGATTTGCTCAGCATACAGGTGAATAAGTGTGGTGAAGGAATACAACCCTGTTACACACCTTCCTTAATTTTAAACCATTCGCTGTTCCCGTGTTCTGTTCAAACAACTGCCTCTTGGTCCATGTACAGATTAGCTCTCTGTTATTATTATTATTTAAACTGAATTTGGTGAAGGTTTACAGAGCAGTTCATTAGTTTTATGTTCAACAATTCATTTACATTTTGTTTGATCTTATTGATTGCAACCCCCTCAATGTAACATTTTCTTTTCCCCACTTCCTTTCTTCGTTTCTTGTTTCCATTCCTTTTGTATCCTTAACCCTTCTGAACCTTGATGGAAGCCTTTAAATGTTATAGCCAAGAAATTACTATGGAGTAGTACTACTCTGCCATTGTGAGGTAGGCAGTTGTAATCGACTCTATGACAATAGGTGTCTTTTTTGGTTTGTCTTTAAATTTTTTTGGAATTGAGAGATGATCAATACAATTAATTTTTATTCTTTTACTTGAACTATGAGAGAAAACATGAGGAGAATGAAGGAGGTCAGCTTTATTTCTAACAAGAACTTGATTGAAGGATGTTCTCATAAGTGCAGCAGCAATAGTCTTCTAACACAGGATCTGAAATGACACAAGTTTGCCCATGCTGTCATAGGCAGAATACAGCTTTCTGCAGGGGAGGACATTTTATGTTCCTAAACAAATCAACCAGGTAAGTGTTAGTTTATTTTCAAGTTTGGGATGAAGTAGGGTAGGGATTGAAGGCTCAGGAGGAATAATATGAGTAGCAAGAGTGAGGCATATTAAGCAAAGTTTCCAAAGTTTAGACCTAATGGGAAAGTAAAATAAATATACATCGTTTCTCTTCAAGTACATGAAGAAAAAGACAAAAAAGGAGCAGTTTCAATCTTTTTCTTCTTCTTCTTCCTTTTCCTTATAACTGCCTTCCCAATAACCAGTTAGCATGGGTCTACACTCTAACCAGTAAACCATTCTCCCTCTCTTCCCACCTTGATAATTGTAAAAATATGTTTCTTATAGAATGAAAACCATTTCTTGACTTTTTACACTAGTGGTCTCATACAATATCTGTCTCTTTGCAACCAGCTAAATTCACTCAACATAATGTTATTCATGTTCCTCATGTTATGCAGTGTTTTGCAGATTCATCATTATTCTTAAATGGTGCATAATATCCTGTTGTATCTACCAAAGTTTGTTCAACCATTCCTCTGTTGATGAGCATCTAGACTGACTCCATCTTGTTGTTTTTGTGAATAGTCCTGAAATGAACATGAGTGTTCATGTATTTATTTGTGTCACAGCTGTTATATCTTTAGGATATATACTATCTTAGGCTGGGTTCTCTAAAGAAGCAATACCAGTGAAACTTACATATGCATATATACAAAAAGAAGTTTGCTGTTGTTGATAAGTGACATTGAGTCTGTTATGACTCATAGAGATCCTGTATAGGATTTCTGAGGAGTGACTGGTGAATTTGAACAACTGACCTTGTAGTTCAAACCATCCTTTCAGTCTAGTGCTCATCCTACAGCACCAAACTAGAACTGCAAGGAAATGGCTCACAATTGTAAAGGTAGAAGAGTCTCAAGTCCATGTCAGCAGGCTGACCCAGCAGGCAGATTAGCATACAGGAATCCTAAATCAGGACCAGGTGAGTCAGGATTGGCAGGTGAGCCCAGCAGGCAGTTGAGCAGAAAGGAGTTCGATGTCTGGGCTAGGTGAAATAAGATTGGTGGGCAGGGCCAACAGGCAGATGAGCAGACAGGAGTCCCAAGTGGGCCAAGGAACTAAGATTTGTTGGCTGGCCCAGTAGGTAGTTGAGTAGACAGGAGTCCCAATTCTGGGCAAGGTGAACCAATGTTGGTGGGTGGGTCCAGCAGGCAGTTAAGCACACAAACAGGCCAATGGCTCAGGTACAAAGATCTGGGGGTTTGGAGGACGACCCAGATATGAGATCAAAACCAATGGAAAAGACAGCAAGATTTTCCTGCATGTCCTTTATATCGGGAGCAGGTCACACTTTCAAGGAAACATTCCTTTCAATTGATCGACTGCTCATAGCCAATTATTATAGAGTTAACTATGCCTGTATTAGATTTCACCATGGGGATAAGTACATCTCAACTGCCACAAAAGTAGGAATCCTGGCCCAGTCAAATTGACACAAAATCTTAACTATCAAAATCTACCCCTTTTCTACATGGCACCTTTAAACCATATGCATAATCTCTAAATAAATGAAACTGTAAAGTCATACTTGCATCTAACATAACTAAAATGTATACAAGTGAAAATGCATTGGCTCCATTTACATCTTTTATTTAACAAATAAACAAATGAACAAAGCAAAATTATTTGATGCACACATATAAAACAAAACAAAAATATATATTCATAATAATTACAGACCTGTTCCTTTTTGCAATAGATAATGTGACCATAGCTGATATTTAAAACTACCTTTTCATCTACTCATTCCATATTCCCTTTGCCCTAAGCAAGTGTCTTGGTAAGGGTCTTTGTCTGGTGGTATGACACAAACCTTCATTCTTAAAGGGTCTAGTCTGTTGGTTGGAATTGGGTTGCTGTAGTTTACCATTGACTTTAATCACAGGATGTGGTAGTACTAAAAGGCATCCTTAGGAGTCTCCTGAATCCCACATACATTCTTCTTTACTTCCATCATGTAATGTCAAGCCAATTTCCTCTTGGTATCAGGATTAATCACAATGCCCAAAACAGTAACTCCATTCTTTGCCTGTTGTTTCAGAGGCATGAGGAATGCGAAAATTGTTATGGGGGCATTCTTAAATTCCAGTTCAGTGGAATCAGTGCTGTGTGTCCAGGTAGGAGTATTCCTCTCTTTTGAACAAAAACATCTAGATATGAAGAGCTTAGGGTCATGGGGACTGGAAGCAAAATTATTTCAAGTGGGCCACTAGGAGTAATAATGAGTGTTGCTACTCCAATTTCTACCCCTTGGTTCCTGAACTCACAGATTCTGGAAATTGGAGAAACAGCACCATAAATTGCACACAGGTTTAAGCCTGTACAACTTCCTGAAGTACGTTGCCTCAACACTGCAAGGTATTTCCACCTAATTTGTGCCTAATTGTTCAATTAGGAGTCCACTCCATCATTCAATTAACCCAGCTGTATCAGGATGATGAGGAACGTGATGGTATCAGTGAAATCCACGTGTATAGGCCCATTGCTGCACTTCATTTGCTGTGAAGTGGGTTCCTTGATCTGAGGTGATGCTGTGTAGATATGGCACTCTATAAGGCCATGGTTGATAATTTTGGCAGAGGCATTGCATGCAAGGAAGTTAACTCCATATCCAGAGCAAGTGTCTATTCCACTAAGAACAAATGCTGCCCTTTCCATGATGGAAGCGGTCCAATGTAATCAACGTGTGATCAGGTTTCTGGCTTATCTCCATGAGGAATGGTCCCATACCTGGGACTCAGTGTTGGTTTCTGCTGTTGGTAGGTTGGATATTAAGCAGTGGCTGTAGCCAAGTCAACATCGCTGAATGGTAGTCCATGTTGCTGAGCCCATTGCATGACCTCCATTGGCTGCTTTGTTTATGAGTCCACCGGGCAATGGCAGGAGTGGCCGGAGAAAGAGCATGATTAGTTTCCACAGAACATGTTATCCTCTCCACTTGGTTGCTAAAATCCTCGTCTGCTGAGATAACTCTTTGGTGAGGGTTTACAATAGACACAAATATCTTCATTATTTTTGGCCCATTCTGAGATGTCTACCCACATACCTCTTTTGTTGGGTTAATTTCCCACCCTCTAGCATGCAGCACCCTTGGAAACCCTGTACAGGGTCGCCATGGGTCGGAACCGACTCGACGGCACTTAACAACAACAACAACAAGCATGCAGATGGGATTCCTGGTATGACATTGTAAGATAAGCACTCTAACAGAATGTTAGTTTGAACCAAAAAGTGGGCAGTTCAAACTCACTAGCTAATCCTTGGAAACTCAGGGTCACTATGAGTCAGTTGATGGAACTTAATAACTACAGCACATAGATGTTTTATCAGTAAGTCTAGAGCCATTGGTATAGGTCCAATAAGCATAATATCATCAATGTAATGGATCAGTGTGATGTTTTGTGGCAGGAAAAGACAATCAAGTACCTGTGGACTAAATTATGACATAGTGTTGGAGAGTTGATGTACCTCTTAGGTAAGGCTGTGAAAATGTAATGTTGGCCTTGCCAGCTGAAGGCAAACTGCTTCTAGTAACTCTTAGAAACTGGAATTGAGAAAAGCATTGACCAGATCAGTAGCTGCATAGCAGGAGATGAATTAATTTTCTCAATGAAACAACGTTGGAAAAACAGCTAGAATTGAAGTCACAATCTGTTTAATTTCATGATAACATACTGTCATTCTTGAAGACCCATCTCTTTTTTGCATAACTCAGGTAGGTAGGTCAAATGGGGATGTGGTAGGAATCACTACTCCTGCATCCTTCAAGTCCTTGATTGCAGCACTACTCTCTGAAATCTCTCCAGTATTGCTTTTGTTTTTACCATTTTCTAGGTAAGTTAGTTCTAATGGTTTCCACTTAGCTTTTCAAATCATAATAGCCCTTATTCCACATTTCCGGGATCCAAATTATGATTGCTGAGCATGTCTATTCCAATGATGCATTCTGGAACTTGTGAAATCACCACAGGATGATTTTGGGTACCCTTTAGACCCACAGTTAGATGAACCTGAGCTAAGATTCCATTAATAACTTGGTGCCCAAATGCCCCCACTTGACTGATGGGCCACAGTGACATTTTGCATGTTCTGGAATTGGTGTCAGTTCTGAGTCAGTGTCCAATAATCACTAAAAAGTCTAATTATTTCCATTCCCCCAATGAACAGGCACCCTTGCAAAAGGCTGTAAAGCCCTTTAGGGAAGGCTGTAATAAATACTAAGAGCTGGCAGCATAGTGAGGTCCTTCCTCAAGAGAACCCAACTATCCCTTCATTCTAGGGGTGGTGGGTCTGTAAACTAGCTCAAGTCTGGGAATTGATTGAGAGACCATGGCTCTCTGATCTGGGGATTCAAGTTAGACTGTTGTTCACTTGACCAGGAATTCTTCCTCTTGTACAAATCAAGCAGATATTTAGTAGATTTCCCATCTATTTCATACCTACTGACACCCTGCCTCATTAGTTAGCATTGTAAATTCACACAGTCAGATTATTCTGGCTACTGCTTTGATTCTGCTGTCGATTGTCATAACCATGTCCACCTGCATTTGTTGATTAAGTGGACCCTACCACCACAGGGTCCAATCAGCCATATTTTGGTTAGGTGTCTTAATTCAATTAAGGCAGATCCCGCTGTGAAATCTGGCTTATATAATATTTTAATCACAGTCATCTTCAAGAATTGCAGGGGCTCCCTTCACAAATTTGTTCCTTATTGTTTTGGTGAAAGATGTGTCCTCTGGGAAATCCATGTGTGAACTTATGGGTTTCTCTTGATAAATTCATTATTATATGCCAATTTCTTGAAGCCTTTGGCTTTCTTCCTCTACAGAATACCGAAGCAGGTCTGGTACTTAATTTGATGTATTGTAGGTCCTGCATAAGCCATGCTTAAATGAACAAACAAATAGTCTTTCCTAACCTCTGGAGCTGAGGAACTGAAAGAAGAATATATGCATAGTAGGACCATATCAATAAACTCAGATTGATCCAATCTTATGCTCCCTGCACCAAATATATTCCACACCTTTAACAGCCCATAACACACATATTTTCCTGGTTTGTTTATACATATTAGAATCAGTTCTTATGGAGTGTAGCATGCTTTTTCTGGGTCACAAATTGTGCTTCACCTTTTGGGCTTGCTGGTCTAGGAGTAATAATTGGTGGAGGTGTTTTCTAGGAACATTCAGTAATGTCTTGCAAGATAGCTAGCTTAGGTGATGTCCCAGATAAAATCTCAACAGGCACAGATGAGTTAATCCCATCAAGAGTGGGCAATGGAGATGTTTCTACTGATGATGGAGTCTTCTCTTCAGTTGGGAGGTTGTACTGTTGGGAAGAGTGATTCAATATAATTTATGGACTCTATGTCCCCAGCTTCTTGATTAGCTGCAATAAATGTACCCATCTCAAGTTTCAGGATTCCATTTCCTTCTGATCAATGCCTTGACTTTAGCTTCAGTCACCATTTCAGGTTTGGAATTGAGCTGGTGTTGTACTTCAGTGACTCTTATAGAAAGACTCTGGGTGTGATTTTTAGCAATACCAGCTTTGCTACTCATAGAGCTTAGGTTTTCTTTCAGGGCACAAGTGGAACAAAGATGTGTTCCTAGAAGGCACATCTTTCTTTGAGGTCTTTTATGAGGCATTTGAGCTGTGACTTATCCCTGATTGCATCTCTTTCTTTAACACTTGCTCCTTTGTAAATATGACCAACCAATCCCTTTCTCTATATCTCTCATCCTGACAAAATTGCAGAAACGTATTCATACACACAATCACCCAGAGCTTCACTTCTCCCCAGTACATGATCTCTTGGTGGTATTTTGTGTATTAGTATTGTCAACTCATGCCATAGTGCCATGCAACACCCTTACTTTCTTTACTAGTGGAGGCAGATATCAGTGCCTTTAAAATTAGTCAGACTTGAGAACCAAATTAGAAAACTCATCCTGTGATTTTGTTTCTCTAGAACCACTCTAAGTATACAATATCTTAAGCTGAGTTGTCTAGAGAAGCAAAATCAGTGAAATTTATATATGTGTATATAGGAGCTCTGGTAGCGTAGTGGCTATGAATCGGGCTGTGAACCTCAAGGTAAGCAGTTTGAAACCACCAGCTGCTCCGTGGGAGAAAGATGAGGCTTTCTGCTCCAGTAAAGAATTACAGCCTCAGAAACCCTGTTCAGGGTCGCTATGAGTCAGAACCAACTCGATGGCACTTAACAACAACAACAACAACAACAACAACATATATGTGTGTGTGTGTATATATATATATTTGTATAAATAGAAGCTTATATCAAGGCAATGATTCACAACAGTAAAGGTGGGAGAGTCCCAAGTCTTGGTCAGCAGAGCCAAGATCAGCAGGCAGGCCCAGCAGGCAGTTGAGCAGAGAGAAGTCCTAAGTCACGTGAACTAGAATGGGGGCTAAAAGAAGAGAATACAAGAAAGACATTTACCTGTTTTGACTATATGAATCATGACAAACTATGGACAACATTACAGAAAATGAGTATTCTGGAACACTTATTTGTGCTCATAAGGAGTTGGTACATAAATCAAGAAGCAGTTATTCAGACCGAACAAGGGAACACTGAATGGTTTGCAATCAGGAAAGGTGTATGTCAGGGTTGTATTCTTTCACCATACTTATAATCTGTATGGTGAGAAAATTATCTGACAAGCTTGGATTATGTGAAGAAGAATGTGGCATCAGGATTGAAGGGATGCTCAATAACAACCTAAAATATGCAAATGATACAACCTTTTTTGGTGACAACAAAGAGAATTTAAAATACTGATGAAAACCAAAGACCACAGTCTTTATTGTGGGTTGCACCTCAATGTAGAGGAAACAAAAATCCTCACCACTGAACTAATAAACAACATCATGATAAATGGAGAAAAGATTCAAGTTGTCAAAGACTTCATTTTTCTTGGTTCCATTGTTAACACTCATGAAAACAGTAGTCAAGGAATCAAAGTTAGTATTGCATTAAACAAATCTGCTGCACAAGAGCTCTTTAAAGTGTTTGAGAGCCAAGAGATCAATTTGAGAACTAAAGTGTGCTTGACAAGCCATGGTATCAATAACTTAATATGCTTGTGAAAATTGTACAATGAATAAGGAAGACCATAGAAGAATTGCTGCATTTGAGTTATGTTGTTGGAGGAGAATATTAAAAGTACTATGGAATGCCAAAGAACAAATAATTCTGTGTTGGAAGACATACAGTCAGAATGTTCCTTAGAAGCCAGGATGGAGAAACTTCGTCTCTCAAACTTTGACTATATTATCAAGAGGCACCTACCAGTCCCTGGAGAAGGACATCATGCTTTTTAAAGTGGAGGGTCAACAAAAAAGAGGAATACACTCCCAAGATGGATTGACACAGTGGCAGCAACAATGGGCTCAAGCTTAACAATTGTGAAGATGGCACATAACCAGACAATGTTTTATTCTGTTGTGAATAAAGTTGGAACTTACTTGATGGCACATAATAACAAGAAAAGCAACAATAATTCATATTTGTCATTTTGCTGTGTGTGTTTTGTGATGCTATTGGTTTCTTTGTTCCATGAATTTTCTGCACTGCATTCATTTTATTTGTGGGTTTTATTTGAATTTTCTTCATTGTTGTTGTTTTAATGCTTAACAAATCTTTCTTATTTCCCTTTTTTTAAATAGTGATATAAATGTGTATTCCCCCACTTGTCTGTCAGTTTCTCATACTGTGGTGGCTTGTGAATTGCTGTGATTCTGGAATCTATGCCACCAGTATTTTAAATACCAGCAGGATCACCCATGGGGGACAAGTTTTAGATGAGCTTCCAGATGAAGACAGACTAGGAGGAATGAGTGACAAACTACTTCCAAATATTTAATCACTGAAAACTTTATGAACAGCAGAGAAACGATGTCAGCTATAGTGCCAGAAAATGGGAACCTCAGGTTGGAAGGCACTCAAAATGTGACTGGGGAAGAAATGCCTCCTCAAAGTAGAGTTGACTGTGATGAAGAAAATGGAACTAAGACCGTGGGATCTTAATTTGCTGATGGCACAACTCAAAATGAAGAGAAATAGCTGTAAACATCCATTAATAATTGAATCATGGAGTGTACAAAGTATGAATCTAGGAATATTGGAAATTGTCAAAGATTAAATGGAATGTATAAATATTGATATCTTAGGCATCAGTGAGCCAAAATGGACAGGTATTGTCCATTTAGAATCTGACGACCACATGGTTAACTATGTTGGGAATGACAAATTGAAGAGGAATGGTGTTGCCTTCATTGTCAAAAAGAACATATCCAGATCAGTCATGAGGTACAACATTGTCTGTGATAGGATAATAAATATCCATTTGCCTATTGGGAATACTAGTTAAAAACCACTATTATTCAAATTTACCTACCAACCATAAAGTCAGTGAGGATAAAGTAGAATTCTACCAACTTCTTCAATCTTAAATGGATCAAACATCCAATCAAGATGTATTAATTATTACTGGTGATTGGAATGCAAAGGTTGGGAACAAAGACGAAGGATCAGTAGTTGGAAAATATACCCTTGGTGATAGAAATGATGCTGGAGATCATATGGTAGAATTATGAAAACCAAAGATTTGTTCTTTTCAACTACCTTCTTTAGACAGCATAAGAGACGATTATACACATGAACCTCACCAGATGGAATACACAGTAATTAAATTGACTATATCTGCAGAAAGAGATGATTGAAAAGCTCTATATCATCAGTCAAAACAAAGCCAGGGGCAGATTGTGCAACAGACCATCAATTACTCATATGCAAATTCAAACTAAAGCTGAAGAAAATGAAAACAAGTCCACGAGAGCCAAAATATGACCTTGAATATATCCCACCTGAATTTAGAGATCATCTGAAGAACAGATTTGATACATTAAACACTAAAGACCGAAGACCAGAAGAGTTGTGGGATGACATCAAGAACATCATACATGAAGAAAACAAAAAATCATTGAGAAGACAAGAAAGAAGGAAAAGATCAAAATGGATGTCAGAAGAGACTCTGAAACTTGCTCTCCAGTGCTGAGATGCTAAAGCAAATGGAAGAAATGAGGAAGTACAAGAGTTGAACAGATAATTTCAAAGGTCATCTTGAGAAGACAAAGTCAAATATTACAATGAAATGTACAAAGATCTGGAGTCAGAAAATCTAAAAGGAAGAACATTCTCAGCATTTCTCAACCTGGGGAAACTGACCAAAAAATTCAAGCCTTGACTTTTGTTACTGAAGGAATCTCTGGGCAATTTATTGAACGATACAGAATATCTTCAAAAGAAGATGGAAGGGATACACAGAGTCACTGTATCAAAAGGAAATGGTTGATGTTCAACCATTTCTAGAAGTAACATATGATCAAGAGGCAATGATAATGAAGGAAGAAGTCCAAGGTGCATTGAAGAAATTGGCAAAGAACAAGGCACCAGGAATGGATGGACTAAAAATTGAAATCCTTCAAGAAAGTGAAGTAGCACTGGAGGCACTCACTCATCCTTGCTAAGAAAGTTGGAAGACAACTGTATTTGTGCCCATTCCAAAGAGAGGTGACTCAATAGAATGTGGAAATCATTGGACAAAATCTTTGATAGCCCATGTGAGTAAAGTTTTACTAAAGGTAATACAAAAATGGCTGCAAGAATATATTGACAGAGAACTTCCAGAGGTTCAAGCTGGATTCAGAAGATGTGGTGGAATGAGGGATATTGTTGCTGATGTCTGATTGATCTTGGCTGAAAATAGAGAATATCAAAAAGATGTTTGTTGTTGTTGTTAAGTGCCGTCGAGTCGGTTCCGACCCATAGCGACCCTGTACAGGGTTTCCGAGGGTGTAAGTCTTTACGGGAGTAGAAAGCCTCATCTTTCTCCCGCGGAGCGGCTGGTAGTTTCGAACGGCTGACCTTAAGGTTCGCAGCCCGATTCGTAACCACTACGCTACCAGAGCTCCTTAAAAGATGTTTACCCATGCTTTATTGACTACATAAAGGCTTTCGATTGTGTGGATGATGACAAGCTATGGACAACATTGCAAAATATGAGTATTCTGGAACACCTAATTGTGCTCATAAGGAATCTGTACATGGACTAGGAGGCAGTTGTTTGAACAGAACATGGAAACACTGAATGGTTTAAAATTAACATAGGTGAGTGATAGGGTTGTATTCTTTCACCATACTTATTCAATCTGTATGCTGAGCAAATAATCCGAGAAACTGGATTATATGAAGAAAAATGTTGTATTAGGATTGGAGGAAGACTCATTAACAACCTGTGATATGCAGATGATTCAACCTTGCTTGCTGAAAGTGAAGAGGACTTAAAATACTTACTGATGAACATCAAAGACCACAGCCTTCTGTAAGGATTGCATCTCGATGTCAAGAAAACAAAAATCCTTACCACTGGACCAATAAACAACATTCTTGTCAATGAAGAAAAGACTGAAGTTGTCGAGAACTTCATTCTTATTGGATTAACTATAAACTCTCATGGAAGCAGCAGTTAAGATATCAAACGATGTTTTGCATTAGGCAAATCTGCTGCACAAGACCTTTTAAAAGTTTTGAAGAGCAAAAATGCCAGCTTAAGAACTAAGGTGTGCCTGACCCAAGGCATGATATTTTCAATAACCTCATATGTATGCAAACGCTGTACAGTGAATACGGAAGATGGTAGAAGAATAATGCTTTTGAGTTATGGTGTTGGAGGAGAATATTGAAAGTGCCATGGGCTGCCAAAAGAACCAATAGATTTGTTTTGGAAGAAGTGCAGCCAGAGTGCTCCTTGGAGGCCAGGATGGCCAAACTTTGTCTCTCATACTTGGGACATATTGTCAGGAGGGACCAGTCGCTGGAGAAGGATATCATGTTTGGTATCCTTCATAGAAAAAGAGGAAGACCCCTAACGAGATGGATTGGCAAAATGACAACATCAATTGGCTCAAGAGTGGCAGAAATTGTGAGGCTGGCCTAGCACCAAAAATGTTTTTTTCTGTTGTGGCTAGGGTTGCTTTGAGTCACTACTTTATGGCACCTGAGAACAACAACAAATGTGTATTATTTTCTTTGAGTTGGTACTGTAATTTATTAATTTCTTCCCAGTTTAAAACAGATAAAATAGTCTGTTTTATCTAGAAATTTAGTTGAATTCATAGTTTGGAAGTTCATGTACACAACATTCCCTCTTTTAACTTTGTGTTTTTGTTCATTATAAATTTATATATCTGGTTTCCTGTTTTCAATTTTGTAGGCTTGTTTTTGTTTAAATACTTCTAAATTAGAATTGAATTTTGGATGGTGTTTTGTTTGTTGATCTTAAGTTGGTCACTGTTGTTGATCCTAAGTCCAAAGAATTTTCTTTTGTATTTAAAAAAAATTTGGTCTGGTTATTACAGATTCCTTTGTATGCAAATAACCATATTGTTCTTATTTCCACCATAGTATTTGAGGTATGAAACTGCTGGATATATGATTCATGGATGAACTTTTTTCCCTTTGTTTCAGAATTTTATATCTAGCCTTGTCTTCTTGCCTGCATGGATTCTGCTGAGAAATCCAAGTTTAGTCTCATTTATTATTCTTTCATAGATAACTTTTCCTTGTTTCAAAACTGCTCTCAAGTTTATTTCTTTGTCTTTTGTTTTAGTAAGTTTGATTATGATATGTCTCAGTGATTTTCTTTTGAGTGTTATCTGATTGGGTCATCTTTTGGTTTCTTGAACATCTATCTTTTCATCTATCATGATGTTAGAAAAGTTTCCTTCCAACAGACATTCAGCATATTTCTCTGTGGATTCTATTGTCTCTTCTTGTTCTGGAGTTCTTATCACCTGTAAGTTATTCCTTTACTTGGTATCTCACATAAATCTTAGGCTGCTTTTGCTCCATTTAATTTTATGGGTATTTTCCCACCCTCTTTCTAATCTCTGGCTGTCCTTTTACTTTAGTGTTGTTGAGAGATTTATCTTCAAGTTCACTAGTTCAGATTTCCATTGATGCAAATCTACTCCTTTGTCCTTTCAACATGTAGTTCATTTCTGAAACTATGGGTCGGTACCGACTCGATGGCACCTGACAACAACAACAACAACATCTGAAATTTAGTGCAGGTTTTGTATTGTTTCAAAATTTTCACTTTTTTTTTGTATTTATTCTTGTAGTGTTTTCCTGAAAAAAATTTGTATGTTCTCCTGCTTTCTTCAATCTTCCTTTTAGGTACTTGTTAAAAATACCTAAATATTACTCTTCTGATTTCTTTCTCAGATAGTTCCTTTACTTTTTCTTACTCAGAAACATTTTCTGGCTCTGCATCTTAGGCATTTGTTTGAGCCATTCTTTCTTGTTTCTTCATGTGAACTGAAATTTTCTGTTTTTCATGAGACATTGTGTACTTGTATTTAGGATTTAATTCATGATTGTATGTTGGTGTGTTCTTTCTCACTAACTGGCTCCTGTTGGGTGTAGTTAGGAAATGTAAGTGTGTGCTCAGTTCTCTATTTTCCTTTCATTCACCTTGGTTTAAGGTGGATTTGCCTGCTTGTGACTGCTGATCAGTTTGTATAGAAGCTGGTAATTGCTCTTGCCCAGTTGATGGAGTTGTAGAGGATACCATTGTGTCTGGGTTATTTGGACACAATTTCTGTCTCATCTTGAGTGGGGCAAGAAGAGAAAATACAAACACATAAAAGAAAATAAAGCAAAGCAAACAAGTAAATAGCAGTGAAAAAGAAAATAGTAAAGGAGACAAAAACATTAAAAAACTAAAAACAAAACAAAACAAAAAACCAACTCAGGCAGCAATAAGGAAAAAGAAAACATCCAAGAGAAAAGAAAGACAGTAAAATAAGGTTATGTAAGAGAAAAATAAGACAGAATAATCAATGGGGAAAAAATCCAAACCTAGACAAAGGCAGGGAGAGGGAAGATGAAAAGAAAAAGAGACTAGAGAGTAGTAAAGAAGGTCAAGAGAAACCAACCAACCAAACAACCAAACCAAAAACAGCAAGAAGGGATGGAAGAGAGAAACAGAAGAAAAATCAAAATGAAGGCAGAGAAAACGTAGGAAAGGAAGCGAGAGATAAAAGGAGAAGTAATAGAAAAAAACAAACAAAACAATGCAGTTACTGAACCCAGGAGAGAATTGTGGTGGCTTCTGGTAATCTAGAAGCTGATTAGGTGGTTGGGAGAGGGATGAGATGGCAGTGTTCCTGGACTAAATGGATATCCTATAGGCCTAGGCATTGTGAGTCTGGAACATAGGGACACTAGGGTCTGGGAGGTCAGTCAGGGAGGTTCCCACCAGTTTTAGGTCAGGCAGTACTGAGGTCTCTGTATATATAGAGCAGAGTTTACTTCAATCCAGGTTCCAAGTTCCACAGTTGATACTCACCTCAATTTGACATAGCCCGCAACCTCAAAGCTGTGAACTCCTTGACAGCATGGGACTGCACTTGGGTGGATAAGGGTGAGGGTTGGCCATACCTCTTGTCACCAGAGTAGTTTAGAGGAAAAGAAAGAAGTATATCTTTCTTGGTGTCAGTCCCTTGTGTGAATCTGTGTTGTAGACAAAATTTCAAATTGGCCATTCTCAGTCTGACTAGGAGATCATTCACCAATCTGTCTTCCTCCTCTGTCACCGCATGCTCAACCTTTCCTCTCAGTAAGTGTTCAATTCACTTTTTCAACCTTTCCTATGAAACTCAGGGGTCTTTTTTTTTTTTTTTCTTCTCTCCCTTATCTTTGTTATAGAGGGTCTACCTAGTTAACTATTTTGGTTCCTTTCTCTGTTTTATGTGTTCTTGATGATAATTTCTTGAAATGTTTACTTATATCTCCTTGTTCTTATGGGTTGATGACTTTACTTACTCTAGACCAGTATTCCAGTACATCTTCTTCAAAGAGCTGAGATGGTTAAAGAGTTCAGAAGGACTAAATTTTGTGACCAGCTATCTGAGTACTGATATTGAAACTACCATGGACTGCCAAAAGAAGAAATAGATTTGTGTTGGAAGAAGTACAGCCAGAGTGCTGCTTGGAAGCCAGGATGGCCAGACTTCATCTTTCATACTTTGGACATTTTGTCAGGAGGGACCAGTCACTGGAGAAAGATACTGTGTTTGGTAAAGTAGAGGGTCAGAGAAAAAGTGGAAGACCCCCAATTAAATGGATTGGCACAGTGGCAGCATCAGTGGCCTCAAATGTAGCAGTGATTTTGAGGTTGGCCCAGGATTGGGCAGTGTTTTGTTTTGTTGTGCATAGGATTGCTCTGAGATGGTACTGTCTCAATGGCACCTAACACAACAACAACAACAACAATCTGAGTACTTTGTGTTCATTGCTGTAAGTCAACTCATGCTGAATAATAGTTCCAAGTACCAGAAACTTGAACTATTTACTTGTGTAGCAGATTTGCCTAATGCAACATGTCATTTGATTTTGTGGCTGCAGCTGGCATGAGTATTGATTTTTGATCCAAACAAAATGAAGTACTTGACAAGGTTAATCTTTTCTCTATTTAGCATGATGTTATTTATTGACCCAGTTATAAGAATTTCTGTTTTCTTTATGTTGATGTGCAGCTCATACTGAAGACTGTGGTCTTTGATCTGCATCAGTATTTTAAGTCCATCTTGTTTTCAACAAGCAAGGTTGTGTCATTTGCATGTTGAAGGTAATTAATGAGTCTTCTTCCCATCCTGATGCCATGTTCTTCTTCATATAATCCAGTTTGTCAGATTATTTGCTCAGCATACTGATTCAATAAGTATGGTAAAAGAATATAACCTCGGCACACACCTTTCCTGATTTTAAAACTTTCAATATCCCCTTGTTTTCTTCTAACAGTTGCCTCTTGGTCTATATACAAGTTCTTTATGAGCAAAATTGAATGTTCTAGAGTATTATCCATATCTTATCATGATCCACACTTAAACATTTTTGCACAGTTAATAAAGCACAAGTAAACATTTTTCTCCCTCTGGTATTCTCTGCTTTTATCCAGTATAAATAGGATCCATCTGCTATTCCTTGTTCCATGTCTTCTGAATCCTGCTTGAATTGCTGGAAGTTCTCTGTTGATGTACTGTTGCAGTCATTTTTTAATTATCTTCAGAAAAATTTCACTTGCATGTGATATTAATGGCATTTTTTTGATGATTTTCTCATCGTGTTTGGTCACCTCTCTTTGGAATGAGTACAAATATAGATCTCTTCCAATCAGTTGCCCAGGTAAGCTATCTTTCAAATTTATTGGGACAAATGAGAGAGCACTTTCAGTGCTATATCACTTTGTTGAAAGATTTCAATTTGTATTCCATCGATTCCTGGAGGCTTGTTTTTCTCTAATGTCTTCATTGCGGTTTGGACTTTTCCCTTCAGTATCATCAGTTCATGATCATATACTAGCTCTTGAAATGGTTGAAAATCGACCATTTCTTTTACATACAGTGACTCCGTGTGTACCTTCCATCTTATTTTGATGTCTTCTGCATCATTCAATATTTTGCACAATAAATCCTTAAATATTGCAAGTCAAGACTTGAATTTTTTCTTCAGTTCTTTCAGCTTGAGAAAGGCTGAGCGTGTTCTTCCCTTTTGGTTTTCTAACTCCAGGTCTTTGCATATTTAATTATAATACATGACTTTGTCTTCTCAACCTGTCCTTTCAAATGTTCTGTTCAGCTCTTTTGTTTCTTCATTCCTTCCATTTACTTTAGCATTTGAAAACTGGAGAGCCAGTTTGAGTCTGTTCTAACATCCATTTTAGTATTTTCTTTCTTTCCAGTCTTTTCAATGACCTATTGCTTTCTTCCTGTTTGATGTTCTTGATGTCATCCTGCAGATTTTTAGGTCTTCGGTCATTAGTGTCTATTGCATCAAAGCTTGCACGGTCTAAATTCAGGTGTGATATGTTCAAGGTCATAATTTGGCTCTCATGAAGCTGTTTAAATTTTTTTCAGCTTCAGCCTGAACTTCCATTTGAGTAATTGTTGGTCTGCTCCACAGTCAGCCCTGGCCTTGTTTTGGCTAATAATATTGAACTTTTCCATTGTTCCTTCCCATTGTTGAGGTCAATTTGATTCCTGTGTATTCCATCTGCTGAGGTCCATGGGTACACTCATCTTTTATACTGGTTTTATATTTGTTTTTTAATGTTTCATTGTGAATTATATGATAGTTTACATGAGAGAACTTTAGTTTTACATTCATTCCATCGTATATTATCTCATTGCCATGGTTCCAATCCCCTCCATGCATCATCAACCAACCAAAGGGAATATCCTAGAAACCCGCCCTCTACACTTCCCCCTCCCTCCCTTCCCGCACCCCCCAGTTTTCGGCCCTAAGTCCCTTTCCCTCTCTGGGTCCAAAGTCCCCAGCGGCTTCATCACTCCACGTCATCGTCTCTGTCTCCATCTCAGGCATCTCTGTTTCTCTGGGTAGGGTCCCGCTCTTGGCTCTTCTCCATTGATGGTCCCAGAGACCTCTGCTCCTAGCCTTGAGAATTAATCCCTCCCTTCCTTGTTACATAACATCTACCTTTGCATTTCCAACCCTCATAATCTGTCCTGATAAGCATTATTCACTACAGTATCACAAGTTACCCATCTGTATTTCTTTTCATCAGCTCCACCCAGACAGATTGAATTATACCCACTGGAGATTCTGCCTTCCTCCATGCTCCTTAGCACTAGGTTCCCTCTTGAAAGCTTGTAAGCCAGTCACTTCTTGCCTTTGTAGTTCTCCCCTCCCTATTTGAGTATCCAATGTCCAAGTTGCCCAGCTCCGTCCACTTTGTGTGTGGAGGGGGTGGGAATGTTTCTTGCTATAAGGATTTGTTCCTTCTTTTGAATTGCTGCTCCGTAGGTATAGGTCAAGTT
>NW_006408778.1:3004037-3006969 GCF_000296735.1 Chrysochloris asiatica | reverse complement strand
CTTTTGAGGATGTTAGAGAAATTTTCTTCCAGTAGTTCTTCGACTATTTCCTCTGTGGACTTCTGTGATTCATTTTGTTCTGGAGTGTCAATAATTCTTAGGTTATTCCTCTTCATGTTGTCCAACATGAATCTTAGACCTTCCTCTGAATTTTTTACCCTTTTTTGTTTTGTTAACATTTTTTTTTGTTAACACTAACACTTCTATCTTTTTTGTTTGTTAACACCAACTAATGATCCTTCTTTTCTGTTTTTAACTAACCCATTCCAATCACCAGTAATCATGTATGCATCTTGATTGCATGTTTGATCAACTTCAGACTGAAGTTTTTGTTGTTGTTAGGTACCATCGAGTGGACACTGTTTCATATGACCCTATGCACAACAGAACATAATACTATCTGGTCCTGTGCCAACCACAAAATCATTGCTACGCCAGAGCCCATTGCACTTCCACTGTGCCAATCTATCTCTTTTTGGAGTCTTCCTTTTTCTGTCTGACCCACTAGTTTACCAAACATAATAACCTTCTCCAGGGACTGGTCTCTCCTGATAATTTGTCCGAAGTTTGAGAGAACAAATCTGGTCATCCTGGCTTCCAAGGAGCACTCTGGTTATACTTCTTCCAATACAGATCTGTTTGTTCTTTTGGCAGTCCATGATACTCTCAATATTCTCCTCCTACAACATAACTCAAATGCATCAATTCCACAGTCTGTATTCACTGTCCAACTTTTGCATGCATATGAGATTATTGAAAGTGCCATGGCTTGGGTCAGGTGTACCTTAGTCTTCAAGCTGACAACTTTCTCTTCATCACTTTAAAGACCTCTTGTGCAGCAGATTTGCTCAATGCAAAACATTGTTTAATTTTTTGACTACTGTCGGGGACCAGCCTCGACACAAGTGTTTGGTTCATGAGGAGGGGATATCTGGCAGTTTTAGGGATAGCAAAAGAATACACAGAAAGACAAAAAGAGGGAGACAAAGAGACACCCCAAAACCAGGGTGGAAGCATTACTGGCGTCCAGCAGGTCAGGCGTGGTGAACATATTAGCCAGGAGGGCGGTAATATCCCACATGGTATCCATCTTAGGTAAGCGGGTAGTACGCACCCCTTACTAGCTGGTTAGTAACACATGCCTAGTCAGCCGCACAGCACGTTATCCAATCTGTACTGCACACTTTCACCGCCTGCCTATAATGCACACCTGGACTGGCCTGCGTCTCCATTTTATTTAGGGGAGAAGCTTCACACCAAGCTGGGAGGGACCAAGACAAGGTACAGCTAGCATACGTAATTCTCCAGACATTCAGGCAAGTTTACATCATACTTCGCTGGTTCGAATCCCAGGCCCACAACTTGGTTTCTCAGATTCAATTAACATATCTATAGCCCCTGAGCTCAGTTGGGGGAAGGTGAAAGAGAAGGACAAAAGGCTTGGGAGGAGTCCCGCTGTTTTGGCTTCCTGAGCCAGGTTTTCAGTAACTTTGGCTGAATAGCCTGCACCTGGGACAGGTTTAGGGAGGATGTCCTTTTGTCTATAGAACAAAGAACCGGGAAGTAGCTAAGCTATTTTTAGTTAATCCTTTGGAGAAAGGTTTAACCTTGAAATCTTTACAGTCTTGGCTTTAGGAAAATATTACATTTATCTGTGGATATTAAGGGCTTATGTTTGCAATTAAATAAAAAACATAACTGAACACTAAGATGAAAAACAATTTACTATGACTGCCCGGTGGCCAGAATGTTTTCCTCAGAGCCTGTGGCCTGCATTGTCTGCAACACTTGGGCCCAGTGGGCCTCGAACTTCTGACCAGCTTTACATGGTCTGCAACAGACTACTGCTTTCATGAGTGTTGATCTGAGCAAAATGAAGTCTTTGACAACTTCAATCTTTTCTTCGCTTATAAGGATGTTGTTAATTAGTCCAGTAGTGAGGATTTTTGTCTTCTTTACATTGAGATGCAACCCATACTGAAGGCTGTGGTCTTTGATCTTCATCAGATGGTATTTTAAGTCCTCTTCACTTTCAGGAAGCAAGGTTTTATCATTCGCATAATGCAGATTACTAATGAGTCTTTCTCTAATCCTGAAACCACGTTTTTCTTCATATAATCCAGTTTCTCGGATTATGTGCTCAGCATACAGATTGAATAAGTGTGGTGAAAGGATACCACCTTGGCACACACCTTTCCTGATTTTAAACCATTCAGCGTTCTCTTGTTTTGTTTGAACAAATGACTCTTGGCCTATGTACAAGTTCCTCATGAATACAATTAAGTGTTCCAGAATACTCATTCTTTGCAATATTGTTCATAGCTTGTCATGATCCACACAGTCAGAAGCCATTGCATAGTCAATAAAGCACAGGGAAACATCCTTCTGGTATTCTCTACCTTCAGACAAGATCCCTCTGATGCCCGCAGTGGTATCCCTTGTTCCATGTCCTCTTCTGAATCCAGCTTGAATCTTTCAAAGTCTCTGTCAATTCATGATTGCAGCCATATTTTGTACTATCTTTAGTAAAACTTTACTTGCTTGGAATATCAATGATATTGTGTGATGATTTCCGCATTCCTTTGGGTTACCTCTCTTTTGAATGGGCACAAATACAGATCTCTTCCAGTAAGTTGGTCTTCCACATATCTTGGCATAGGTAAGTGAGTGCATCCAGTGCCACTTCAGTTTATTGAAAGGTTTCAATTTGTATTCCATCTATTTCTGGTGTCTTGTTCTTTGTCAATACCTTCAATGCACCTTGGACTTCTTCCTTCAGGATCATTGATTCTTGATCATATGCTACCTCTTCTTTGGATTTTTTAAATCCTTTTTTGTATTTCTTCTTCTATCTTAGTAGTGTTGAGAGATTTATCTTCTAGCTCACTACTTCTAGCTTCTATCTCTTCAATTCTACTCCTTTGCTCTTTCA
>NW_006408778.1:3002422-3003937 GCF_000296735.1 Chrysochloris asiatica | reverse complement strand
GTGATCCTTACCCGTCTCTGGCCACACGTCCAGCATAAACAGCTGCCATCCGAGGAAGGCAGGGAGGGAGGAGATCTTTCTTCTCCTGGTTGAGCTCTGATCATCCAGTCATCTGGTCCAGGTCACATGGGTATCATCTGCAAGTGTGGGCGCTCCTGTGCATATGTCCTCTCTTCCTGTCAGCCGGAAGCTCCACTCTCCTCTCGAGTCCTCCGTGGCCACGCCACTGACTCTGGGCCAAGAGTCCCCAGGTCTCCTTACACTGCTTGCCAATCAGGTCCCCAACTGGGTTCACAGAAGTCCATTGAACATTGTGGGGCTTAGCTTGCTGCTTCATTGCTGCTTTTACCCCACTATTCCCAATCAGTGATGTATGTGGTCACCAATCAGAGCATGCATTTCTGTTGAGTATTAGTCTTGGAAGGGGGTTTGCGTTAAGAGTGGCCACTTGCCTTGATGTTTCCTAGGGAAGCGATTTGTTTGTTCTTGTAGTAACAGTCCATCTGCCTCCATTTTTCCTGAAGGTCTTTCTTTCAAGAGGTATCTTTTATTCTTCTAGCCACTCCAGGCTGGTCTGTTCGTCCTTTCAAGTGGAGATTTCTCATCTCTGGAGATCTGGATGTGGTTCTGGTTTCTACCTATAGTTTTATGTATTGCAAAGGCTCCGCAAGAAGCCTCGTTCACTGAGTATGCTGTAGCCCCATTTTAGGTATTCCAATCAGTCAAAGGCAAAAGACAGACTTAAAAGCCTTCTCGTGTGATGTTTCTGACTATTCCTTTCTCTCCTTCTCCAGTGTCTACTCTATATTATAATGCAAGGGAAACCAAGATTAAAACAAACAAACAAACAAACAAAAAATAGTCAAGCATCTTAACATGTTTCCCCCCCACCCCATTCCAACCATGACTCAATCCCTGTATCTCAGAGCCCTGTAGTTCCACGGCTGTGCATGTATCATCCTTTATCTCTGTCCCATTTAGCCCTTTTGAACATGCCCAATTGTTCTCCCATCTGCCCCGTTTATCCACTTACTTCTTGCTCTCTGTATCTTGCCCCCCTCCCCAGCACCCAAGCTCTCCTGTGTCCAATCCCTGCCCTGTGCTCCACCATCCCCCCTTCCCCACACCCATCAGCAACTTCTCAACAACCAACAACGACGTCCCCCTAACCCCCTTTATTATAATTTCTTTTTCTTAGTCTTTTACAGTAGTGGTCCTATGCAGTATTTCTCTTTGTATCTGACTAATTTCACTCAGCATAATGTCCTCAAGGTTCATCCATGTTATGTGGTGGCTTGCCGCTTCCTTGTTATTCTTCAATGTAGTATAATATTCCATTGTGTGTTGTTGTTGTTAAGTGCCGTCAAGTCGGTTCTGACCCATAGCAACCCTGTACAGGGTTTCCGAGGGTGTAAATCTTTACGGGAGTAGAAAGCCTCATCATTCTCCCCAATTTGTTTATCCATTCTTCAGTTGATGGGCACTTTGTGGCTGTCTCCATACTTTTGCTATTGT
>NW_006408778.1:2983947-2990367 GCF_000296735.1 Chrysochloris asiatica | reverse complement strand
TAGGAATTCCTTCTCAGGCATTTCCAAAGCCTGCCCATCTTCCAGTATGGAGTGTAGGTCTCCTTCCAGCTCATTTTCCTCATTCACTTTATCTTGATTCTGGACATGTGCAGATATGGTCATCTGCTTCTGTTTTTTTGGCATCTTCAGGGGTTATCTGAGGACTTAGTACTTAGTTGGGTATTTTTTATGTATTTTGGTATTTTTTATGCTTTCTGAATGCCTCCAGGTAGATGTGATCAGGATATGGGCTTCCCTTTCCACTCTTCTTCTTGAGAAGTTT
This sequence comes from Chrysochloris asiatica, assembly GCF_000296735.1. Lineage (NCBI taxonomy): Eukaryota > Metazoa > Chordata > Mammalia > Afrosoricida > Chrysochloridae > Chrysochloris > Chrysochloris asiatica. The sequence continues at coordinate 2,990,084 of NW_006408778.1, read as the reverse complement.
CAAGATACCACTGTTGGTCGTTTTGATGTAACTTAGAATTTAATTTTTGGCTTATTTCCTTTTTTGTCTGCTTGGCCCACTCCACAATTCCCATTCAGGCCTTCATCTAGTTGGAAACAGTTCAGGGCTGGCTGTGGTCATTTGGTTTTAATTGGACACTGTCTCTTCAAATTTCGAGAAGCTCTGTGTGCATGCATAGTGGAGCCCTCCGAGGGTGGGGCTGGGGTGTCCACTAGCTCAGGCACCCCTATAGTCACCAGAATGGAGGTGTGCAGACAGCAAGGGGCCAATGAACAGATACCAAAAGAAAAGAATGTGCATACCTTAACCTCCGTGGTTCTGCAACGCATCTGTGGCCGCTCCGATCCTTCCCCCACTTGGTCTCACCCAAGATGGCAGCTTCTGGAGCAATTGAGCATCCAGGACTAGAAAGCAGTAGATTTCTTGCTTCTATCACAAATTCCCTCAGCTGTGAGCCTTCCAACCTTCTAAATATTCCTTTATATGTGGTTCAGAGTTCTGGGACTGTCCCCTGAGCCTGCTTGGTTGGGTATTCTGTGTTGTTGTTGGCAGAGCTCCTTTACTGTACTTTCACCTTATCCACCATCTTGTTTGTTCTCCCATATGCTACCTCTTGAAATGACTGAACATTGATCATTTGTTTTTGGTACAGTGATTGTGTGTATTCCTTCTATGTTCTTTTAATGCTTTCTGCATCATTCAATATTTTGCCCATAGAATCCTTCAATACCACAACTAAAGTTTGAATTTTTTCTTCAGTTCTCTCAGTTTGAAAAATGCTGAGCATGTTCTTCCCCTTTGGCTTTCTAACTCTAGGCCTTTGAAGATTTTGTTATAATATTTGATTTTGTCTTCAACTGACCTTTGAAATTTTTAGTTCAGCTCTTTTACCTCCTCACTTCTTCCATTTCCTTTAGCATCTTTATGCTGGAGAGCATGTTTTAGAGTCTCTTCTGACATCCATTTTGGTCTTTTCCTTATTTTTGTCTTCCTAGTGGCCTTTTGCTTTCTTCCTGTATGATATTATTGATATCATCCCACAATTCTTCCGGTCTTTGGTCTTTAGTGTATATTGCATCAAATCTGTTCTTCAGATGATCTCTAAATTCAGGTGGGATATATTCAAGGTCATATTTTGGCTGTTGTGAACTTGTCTTAATTTTCTTCATCTTGAGCCTGAACTTGCATATGAGCAAATGATGGTCTGTTGCACAGTCTGTCCCTGGCCTTTGTTTTGGCAGATGACATGGGATTTTCCCACTGTCTCTTTCCACAAATATAGTCAATTGGATTTCTTTATTTTCCATCTGGTGATCAACTTCATGTTTGATCAATTTCAGACCGAAGAAGTTGGTTGAATTTTTAAATGTCATTGTCACTTGCTTTAGTGGTTTTTGCATGAGTTTGAATAATGATGGCATTAACTGGTCTTCCTTGTATGAATATTATCCTATCACAGACAGTGTTGTACTTTAAGACATATCTTGATATGTTCTGTTTGATGGTGAATGTGTCACCATTCTTCTTTAATTTGTCATTACTGGCATTGTAAACCTTGTGATCTTCAGATTCAAATGGTCAATACCAGTGCATTTCAGTGCAGTAATCCTAGAATATTGATCTTTATGCCCACCATTTCATTTTGAGAATTTCTAATTTTCTTAGATTCATACTTCAAACATAAATGTTCAGATTACTAATGGAAGTTTATAGTTGTATCTCCCATTTTGAGCTGTGCCACATCAGCAAATGAATGTCCCAAAAGCTTTGCTCCATTCACATCATCATTGTCAAGGCTACTTTGAGAAGGCAGCTCTTCCCCAGTAGTATTTTGAGTCCTCTCTAATCTCTAACTATCTCTATCTATCAACAGTCACAGAGCAGCAGTCAAGAGATCAGATGATGTATTGCATTAGGCAAATCTGCTGCACAGGAACTTTTAAAAAGTGTTCACGAGCAAAGATGTCAGCTTGAGGACTAAGGTGCACCTGACCCAAGCCATGGTATTTTCAATAACCTCATATGGATGTGATAGCTGGACAGTGAATAAGGATGATTGTAGAAGAATTGATGCCTTTGAATATGGTGTTGGAAGAGAATATTAAAAGTGCAATGGGCTGCCAAAAGAACCAATAGATCTGTTTTGGAAAGAGTGCAGCCAGAGTGCTCCTTAGAGGCCAAGATGGCAAAACTTCATACCTCATACTTGGGACATATTGTCAGGAGGGAACAGTCGTTAGAGAAGGATATCATGCTTGGTAAGATGGAGGATCAGAGAAAAAGAGGAAGACCCTCAAAGAGATGGATTGGCCAGGTGGCAGCATCGATGGACTCAAGTGTGGCAGCAGTAGTGAGGTTGGCCCAGGATCAGACATTATTTCATTCTGCTGTACAAAAGGTTGCTATGAGTTGGTGCCAACTTGATGGCACCTAACAACAACAACAACTAACCTGAGGGGCTTATCTTCAGGGACTTTATCTGGCAGCTGTCATTCATAAGGTTTCCATTGGATAGCCATTAAAAAGTGGCTTACCTCTCCTTCTTTCTAGTATGTCATAGTCTGGAACCGCCACTGAAATCTGTCCACCATGGGTCACCATGCTGGTATTTTAAATATCATGACATAACTTCCATTATCTCAACAACACACAAACGACCACAGTACAACAAAGTGACAGATGAGTAATAGAACTAGACAAGCAAAATCAGTGAAGTATAATACACAAATGTACACACATAGGCTTATATTGAGTGTTGTTGTTGTTAAGTACTGTCAAATTGTACTTGCTCAGAGCCACCCTGTATAAAGTTATTGAGTTTGTAAATATTTGTGGGAACAGAAAGCTGTATCTCTCTAGAATTATGTGCCATGAGATTTTCCAAATCTACATGTAGAATCTTACAAATTTGTTAAATAGTTAAAAATCTATTTTGACGTATTAGCCCACATAGCCTGATTTATTTCAGTTAGTCCATATTAGTTGACTCTGGGAAAGTCAAATTGTGATTAGAATGCACTGAATGGAAAAATCCACAAGGTTATTCAGTTTTGATTACAAACGAAATGGCTGATAACCTTTTAATAGAGACTCAAGATACCACCACAGAGTTATATGAAGTGATCCTTAAGGCTTTCACGCACAGAAATTTATTGTAGAAAAAAATACTTTTGCATACAAAGCAGAGATGAAAATACATGTGATTCAAGTATGATTATTCCAGAAGCATTATGGGTTAAACCATTATTATGAAGGAACTATGAGGTCTTTAATGCAGAATTTATATCTGGTCTTAAACCTGGAATTTCAGTCATAGTTCAGAGGTATCATTTAGTTTAGAAGGATGCTCACATAACACAATTAGTTTATTGTGTTTAGCTCACATAAACACAACTTATTGTGTTTAGCTCACATAACACAATTAGACCATAAAGTTGTCAAGATTTTGGGGACAAAGCTGACTTCTTCATCTTTAAAAAAATTTTTTTTATTGTGAATTGAGTGAAGCTTTATATTCATTATATTTATATGTCATGCATTTGTTTCATCTCAAGGATTACATCCCCCTCACATGCATCAACAGTTATTCAGCTTCCTCTCTATGGTTCCTATTTGCATTCCACCCACCTTCTTGTTTCTTCTTAACTTTGTCCCTAGGAAAATGATACCTTTTTGTTTTTGAATGATTGACCTTTCACGGTGAGGTTGTCCTTACTATAAATCCACTATAAATCCAGGGCTGTTGTCCTTACTATAAATCCACTACTTGGGTCAAAATTGGACTACAGGGTAAGTTCCACTCAAGATCTGAAGGGTGGTCGACAGCTATAGTCTCAGGTACCTGCAGCTTCTTTCTGACCAATAAACCCAATCTTTGTCTTCTTCTTTTAATTAAATAATTTTGAGTTTCATTCCACATTTTCTCCCACTCTATTCTGGACCCTCTAATGTGATCCCCTTCAGGGCATTTGGTAGTGGTAGCTGGGCATCGTCTAGTTCTTCTAGTATCAGAATCATGAAGACTGGTATTCACATGTTCCATTAGTCTATTGGACTAATTGATTCCAAACCTCTTCAATTCTTATCAGTCTTCTTTCTTTTGCACATGGAGAGACCAACAGCTAGCTGCACCTCAGATGGTTACTCATGGACTATCAAGATCTGATGGTACTCACCCAAGAAGGATGTAGAACATTGCCTTTGTGGACATATGTCTTCCCTGAGACTATGGTCCTGAGTCCCCAGTCCTATAAACTCCTTGTCTTAGGACATTGGATAATATATAGAAAGTTTTCATCATTTTGCCCACTATTTGCTTCACCACATTTATAATTGTGTTTACAGGAAAGGCAGATACTAGTGTTCAAATATGTTCTCAAACTCTTATATTTGTGGGATATTAAAAAAAAAAAAATATATATATATATATATCACTCTACCTCCAATACCCATTCAGCCTATATCTCAATCCATGCATCTCTGCACAGAGCACTGTTGTCCCAAGGTTGTGTATATATCACTAATGACATCTATAGCCTTTTGCCTATGCAAACATCCCTATATCATCAGTTTTTTAAAAAATATTTTATTGTGAATTACGTGATAATTTGCATGTGAGAACATTAGTTTTACATTCATTCTATTGTATATCATTTCATTGCCATGGTTACAATCTCCTCCGTGAATCATCAACCAACCAAAGGGTATACCCTCCAAGCCTGCCCCCACATACTTCCAGTCGTCAGCACACAGCCCCTCTCCCTCTCTGGATCTAAAGTTTCTAGCTGCTCCATCTCTCCACGTCATCCTCTCTGCCTCCATCTCAGGCATCACTGCTTCTCTGGGTAGAGTCCCACTCTCCGCCCTTCTCCATTGATGGTCCTAGGGACCCCCGCTCCTAAACTGCAAAGTTAATCACTCCCCTCCTTCTTATAAAACATCTACTTTTACATTACCAACCCTCATAATCAGTCCTGATAGCAATTATTCACTATTGTATCATGAGACCCATCTGCATTTCACTTCATCAGCCCTGCCTAGACAGATTCAATACTTCTCAGTGGAGATTCTACCTTCCTCCATGCCTTCTGGCTCTAGGTTCCCTCTTGAAAGTTTGTAAGCCAGTCACTTCTTGCCTTTGTAGCCTCCCCATCCCCCATTTTGAGTAGCCAATGTCCAAGTTGCCCATCCCCGTCTACTCTGTGTGTGGAAGGGGTGGGAATGATTCTTGCAGTAAGGATATGTTTCCTCTTTTGAGCTACTGCATCCATAGGTGTAGGTCAAGTTCATTAAATTGTATCAGATTATGCTTCTTTCTCTCATCTTTCTTCTCTTGGTTGAGCTCTGATCATCCAGTCATTGAAGCCAGGTCAAGTGGGTATTATCTGCAAGTGTCGGTGTTCTTGTACATATCCCCTCTCTTCTCAGCTGGATGCTTCACTCTCCACTCTAGTCCTCTAGTGGCTATGTCACTGACTCTGGGCCCAAGAGTCCCTAGGTCTTGCCAAACTGCTGGCTGTCCAGTTCTCCATCCAGGTTCACAGAAGACTATTGAACATTGTAGGGCTTAGCTCGCTGCTTCATTGCTGTTTTTCCCTCACTTCCCCTTATCGGTGACGAGCATGGTCACCAATTAGAGCGTGTATTCACATTGAGTCTTAGTCGTGGAAAAGGGTTTACACTGAGGGGACCCAACCACTTGCCTTGATGTCTCCTTGACAAGCAACTTGCTTATTCTTGTAGTAGCAGTCGGTCTGCCTCTATTGTTTTGTATTTTTCCTGTAGGTCTTTTGTTCAAGAAGTATCTTCTGTTCTTCTAGCCTCTCCAGGCTGGTCTGCATGTCCTTCCAAGTGGAAATTTCCCATCTCTGAAGATCTGGATGTGGTTCAGGCTTCCACCTATGGTCTTATGTAATGCAGAAGCTCCACAGGAAGCCTCCTTCACTGGGCACGTTGTAGCCCCATCTTAGGTATTCCAATCAGTTATAGGCAGAAGACGGATTTACAAGCTTTCTATGGTGATGTTTCTGGCTATTCCTTTCTCTCCCCCTCCAGTGTCTATTTTATAATATAATGCAAGGAAAACCAAGATTCAAAAGACAGCCAAGCATCTTAAC
>NW_006408778.1:2980911-2982532 GCF_000296735.1 Chrysochloris asiatica | reverse complement strand
TGTATGTAGATGGGTTAATTTCTGGATTCTCAATTCTGTTCCATTGATCTATGTATCTTTCATTGTACCAGTACCAAGCTGTTTTGACCACCGTAGCCATGTAGTAAAGTTTGAAATTGGGGAGTGAGAGACTTATTCTTCTTCTTAAGCAGTGCTTTGCTTATCCTGGGCCTCTTTCCTTTCCATACAAATTTGTAATTGTTTTTTCCATCTCTTTGAAGAATGTCGTTGGAATCTGGATAGGGATTGCAGTATATGTGTAAATTGCTTTGGCAGTATTGATTTTTTCACAATGTTAAGTCTTCCTATCCAGGAGCATGGTACATTCTTCTATTTTTGTAAGTCTCTTCTGGTTTCTTGTAGTAGTGTTTGGTAGTTTTCTTTGTATAAGTCCTTTGTGTCTCTAGTTACATTTATTCCTAGATATTGCATTCTTTGGGTGGCTATTGTAAATGGTATTGCTTTCCTAATGTCCTTTTCAACGCTGTCATTTTTGGCATAGAGGAATCCAACTGATTTTTATATCCTGCCACTTTGCTGAATCTTCCAATGAGGTTTAGTAGCTTTTTAACTTAGTTTTTGGGGGTTTCTATGTATAGGATCATATCGTCTGCAAATTGGGAGAGTTTTACTTCTTCTTTGCCAATTTGGATGCCTTTAATTTCCCTGTCTTGTCTCATAGCTCTTGCTAAGACTTCCAGCACAATATTGAATTATCATCACTTATTTTTATTATTCTCTGCCAACCTCCCTCTTTTTGTATATTGCCCTACCCATCACCAGAGCTAACCTGTGTCCACCCTCTATCTAATGAATTACTCTCCCTTCCCTTCCACCCCTGGTAACCATCAAAGGATGTTTCTTTTAGTCTGGAAACCTTTCCTTAAGCTTTTACAATGATGGTCTCTACAGTATTTTTCCTATTGTGATTTCCTAATTTCACTGAGCATAATGTTCTCCAGTTTCATCCATGTTATGAGATATTTCACAGGTTCATCATTAGTCTTCTATGTTGCTCATTAAACCATTGTGTGTATGTACCAATGTTTGTTTATCCATTTTTCCATTGTTAGACACTTATGCTGTCTCCATCTTTTTGCTATTGTGAATAACGCTGTGATGAACATCGTTGTGCATGTATCCAGTAATGACCTGACTTGTATTTCTTGTAGATATATACCAAGTAAAGGGATTGCTGGATCATAAGATGTTGTTATGTCTGACTTTCTGAGGAATTGCCATACCATTCTCTGGAGTGGTTGCACCATTTTACAGTCCCACCAGCAATGTAGGAAGATCCCATTCTTCCACACCCTCACCATCATTTGTTGTTGTTTTTTAAACTTTGCTAGTAATGTTGGTGTGAGATGATATCGCCTTGTTTTGATTTGCATCCTCCAAATCGCTAACGATTATGAGCATTTCTTCATATATTTGTTGGCTTCCTGGACGCCTTCTTTGGTAAAGTGTCTGTGTTCATTTTTTTTTTTTTTTCACTTCTCTGCTCACACTTCACAGTCAATCCATTTTTCTTTTTTTAAAAAAAATTTAATTTGGAGGGACTGAGTCATTATTGGAATGGGGGGGTATCATGTTAGGATGCTGGAATGTCTCTTTATTA
>NW_006408778.1:2954324-2969760 GCF_000296735.1 Chrysochloris asiatica | reverse complement strand
CCCCATATTTGCCTCCATCTCTCCTGTTGCTGCTTCTCTGGATAAGGTCCCACATTCTGCGTCTGCTCTTCTCCCTTGACGGTTCTAGGATCCTTTGATTCTGTACTGTAAGATAAGCTGCTCCCCCATTTTTGTTACAAAACTTCTACGTTACAATTGTGACAATCGCAATTAGTCATGATTAAGAATTACTTACTATTGAATCATAAAGACTCTTATCCCCATCTCTTTTAACCAGACCCATCTAACCAAGATGAAAACTATTCAGTGGTGAATCTTTCTTCCCCCACACACTCTTGAACTAATCTCCTTCTTGAAACCTTGTAAGCCAGTCACTTCATGCCTTTACCACCCCCTCATTTTAGGTAGCCAATGTCTAAGTTGCCCATCCCTATCTACTCTGTGTTACAGAAGGGTTAGCATTGATACTTGACTTGGAGACTCCTTCCCTCTCTGTTAGTATTTAGAGTTACTACCTAGATGAGTATAGGTGAGGTTTATCAAATTGTAGCACTTTACCTTTGCTTCCTGTGTGAAAAAAAATTTTTGTCCCTAATTAGCGTAGTGGTTACGAATAGGGCTGTGAGCCACAAGGTCAGCAGTTCGAAAGTACCAGCTGTTCCATGGGAGAAAGATGAGGCTTTCTGCTCCCGTAAAGATTTATAGCCTTGGAAACCCTATACAGGGTTGCTATGAGTTGGAACTGACTCCACGGCACTTAACAACAACAACAACAATTTTCTTCTAGTCGAGTTCTGAGTATCAAGCCAACGATAGGTCAAATGGGTACTATCTGCAAGTTTGGGTGTTCTTGTGCATCTCCCCTCACTTAATATCAGCTGTATGCTTCATTCTCTGCTCTAGCCCTCTGTGGTTATGTCTTTGTCCAGGGGCTTAGATGTCCCCAGGTCTCACCACACCTTGGACCAATGAACCCTTCCTCTTCTTTCTCTTATCTCCAGGTCAACAGGAGTCAGTGGACCATGGATGAACTCAGCCCATTTCTTCATTGCTGCCTTTCTCTCTTTCCACTCACCAGTAGATCAATGTGGTCACCAGCAAGCTTACATGGCTGCTCATGTGTTCTCTTTGAGTTTTAGTCTTACAGGGAAGTTTGTCCTGAAGGAACTTGATTGCTTGCATTGATGGCTTCCTGCCAAACAGCTTGCTTATTCTTGCAATAGCCAGTAATACTAACATTTTTGTTTTAGTTTTTTTTCCTAATGATCTTTCTTTGAAGATGTATCTTCTGTCACTCTAGCTGTTCCAGGTTGGTCTGCTTGTCCTTTCTAGTGTGAATGTCCCACCTCTTAAGGCTCTGGATGGGGCTTAGGATTCCACCTAAGGTCCTATACTCTGCAAGAGGTCTATTTTACTGGGCAAGTTCTAGAACCCCTTTTAGGTATTCCCATTAGTTATAGGCTGAAGATGGGCTTACAAGTTTTCTGTAATCATGTTTCCTGAAATTCCTTTGTATCCTGTTCAAGTGTCTATTTTACAACAGTAGGCATGGGAAACCAATATTCATAAGACAGTCAAGCATCTTAGTATGATTTCCCCTCTTCAAACTATGCCTCGATCCCTGTATCTCAGAGTCCTGTTATTCAAAGTTTGAGCATACATCACTATTTACATCTGTCCCACTTAGCCCATGCAAACCTGTTTCAGTGTTCCCCTATCTACCTTGTTCTTCCACCTACTCCCCCTTCTTATGTTGTCCTCCACAACACCTGATCTGTGATGTGTCTGCCCTTATCCTGTGCTCTACTGTCACCTCCCTTCACCTCCCCCAAACCTTTCACCCAACTCCACCATTGTGGTTACCTTATATTCCATTAACTTTTCCTTTCATTTAAGATAGTCTATTTTATCCTGCAATTTACATGTTCCTTTGTGTTTCACACTGTAATTTTTTTTTGATCATAGACGAGCCTTCCAAATCCTCTGAATTTGTTCTTATAGTTTTATTCTGTTCTCGACTCTTCCATTTGTCAACAGAGTTCCAGGTGATGCTGCCACATATGTCAATCTCTGATTGTTGTCTGTTCTTCTTAGTTCTCAGTCTACAGAACTACCTTTAAGATGTTTTTCATAGTAGGATTGGTTTTGGCAAAATCCCTTAGCTTCTGTTTATCTTCGAATGTTTTGATTACACATTGTATTTGATTGACAGCTTTGCTGGGTAGAGGTTTCTTGGTTGGCAGTTTTTTTTTTTTTTTTTTTTCTTTCAGGATTTTATATATGTCTCCCCATTGCCTCTTTTCCTGCATGGTTTCTGTTGAGCGATCCGAGCTTAATCTGATTTGCTTGCCTTTGTATGTTACACTTCTCTTTTCCCTAGCTGCTTTCAGGATTCTGTTCTTATCTTTGATTTTAGAGAGCTTGCTTATTATATGTCTTGGTGAATTTCTTTTAGGGTCTATCCTTCCTGGGGTTCATTGAGCTTCTTGAATGCTTATCTTTTCATTTTCAAGATCTTAGGGAAATTTGCTTCCAGCATCTCTTCAACTATCTTCTCTGTGGACTTGTGTGAGTCTTCTTGTTCCTGAATGCCAATAATTCTTAAGTTATTCCTCTTCATGTTGTCCAACATAAATCTTAGACCGTCCTTAGATTTTTTTACCCTTTTATTTGCTTGCTCTTCTGTCTTAGTAGTATTGAGAGATTTATCTCCCAACTCACTAGTTTTGGCTTCTATTTCTTCAATTCTACTCCTTTGCCCTTTCAGTGTATTATCCATTTCCGATATTCTTTTATTAATCATTTGGACCTCTTTCTGTAGGTTTTTAATAGTTTCCAATACTGTATGTACATTATTTGATTGTTCCTGTAGCACTTTCCTGACTTCTTCCTTAATTTTCTCAACTCCATTGTAAAGTGTTTTGATATATTTTATAACCATTTTTCTGAATTCCTTCCCAAACATTTCCAAAGCCTGCCCTCTTTCCAGTATGGAGTGTAGGTCTTCCAGCTCATTTGTATCAGTCAATTTATCTTGTTTTTGGGCTTGTGCTGATATGGTCATCTGTTTCTGTTTTTTAGGTATATTCAGTAGTTAGTTGTGGCCTTAATACGTAGATTGTTAGATGTTTTTATTTATTTATTTATTCATTCATTTATTTTAATGATTTCTGATTGCCTTCAGGTAGATGTGATCAAGAGATGGGCTTCCCTTTTCACTCTTCTTTCTGAGAAATTTCACGAAGCCGTTGTTGGTTGTTATGACATAACTCATGGTTTAATTTTTTTCCTTTTTAGTGTGCCTGTCCCACTCCACAATCCCTGTTCAGGCCTTTTTCCTGGTAATAAATAGTTCAGGGCTGGTAAAGGCCATTTTGTGTTGCCATTTGGCTTTAACTGGACTGTTTCTTTAATTTTTGAGGAGATCTGTGTGCATGCGTAACCCTCCGGGGGTGGGAGTGTCCTCTATATATTGGTCTCTGCTGTTATTGCTGGTGTGAGATGATATCTCATTGTTGTTTTGATTTGCATCTCTCTAATGACTAGTGATCATGAACATTTCTTCATATGTTTGTTGGCTGCTTAGATCTCCTCCTTGGTGAAGTGTGTGTTCATGTCCTGTGACCACTTTTTAATTGGGTTATTTGTCTTTTTCTTGTAGAGGTATTGTAGTTTCATATATATTTTAGAAATGAGTCCCATGTCTGATGTGTCATTGCAAAATATTTTTTCCCATTCTGTGGGTTCCCTTTTTACTATTCTGGTGAAGTTTTTTTGATGTATATAAGTTTTTAATTTTTAATATGTCACACTCATCTGTTTTTTCTACTTTTGTTTGTGTGGTTTTCAAAATGTTTGGTAGTGTGTGTACTCCCTGAATTAGTGCCGTCACATTTGTTACCAATATTTCATAGATGGCCTTCATAATTGTGGGATTCACATTTAGGTCTTTAATCTATGTTGAGTTGGTTTTTGTATAAGGTGTGAGGTGAAAGTCTTGTTTCAATCTTTTGCATATCACGGTCTAGTTCTGGAAGTACCATCTGTTGCAGAGATTATCACCTCCCCATGAGATATATTTTGGTGTTTTGTCAAATATCAGTTGGCTATATAGATGGGTTAATTTCTGGATTCTCAATTCTGTTCCATTCATCTATGTATCTTTCATTGTACCCATACCAGGTTGTTTTGACCACTGTAGCCATGTAGTAAATTTTGAAGTGAGGGAGTGAGTGGCCTCCAACAATATTCTTCTTATTCAGAAGTGCTTTTCTTATCCTGGAATTCTTTCCTTTCCATATAAAGCTTGCAATTGTTTTTTCCATCTCTTTGAAGAATGTTGTTGGAAACTGTATTGGGATTGCATTATATGTATAAATTGCTTTGGGAAGTATTGATATTTTCACAATGTTAAGTCTTCCTATACAGCAGAATCGTCTAGTCTTCCATTTTTGTAAGTCTCTTTTGGTTTCTTGTAGTAGTGTTTTGTAGTTTTCTTTGTATAGGTCCTTTGCCATGATGCAATCTTGTGTGATAAGCCTTGGTCTGCTGTCAATATCTTGTGTGTTGCAAATCCTCACTTGTATGAAATTTGTGAGGAAGGATGCAATCTACAGTATTAGGTTGTATCTTGAATCAATCTCTTTTGAAATATAAATAAAAGAGATTTTACAGGCAAATAGAGCTCAGGAGGACCTACTAGCAACAAGAAAGAAGAACCAGGAGTGGAGTGCATCCTTTGGGCCTGGGTAACCAACACTGTGAAGCTCCTAGATACAGCAAAATATTGATTCCAAGACACATTGATATTTCCAAGGAATGCTGAGCCCACAGATGCCAAAATGAGACAAAATCCTTTTCATAGAGTTGCTCCTAAACTGTGAGAGAATAAATTTCTGTTTGTTAATGTAATTTACTTGCAGTGTATTTGTTACAAGGAGCTTTGGTAGCATAGTGATTACAAGTTGGGCTGCTAATCTCAGAGTTAGCAGTTCAAAACTACAAACTGTTTTGGAGAGAAAGATGAGATTTTCTGCTCCTGTAAAGATTTACCATCTCAGAAACCCTATATAGGTTTGCAGTGAGTTGGAACTGACTCCATGGCACACTATCACTATCACCACCATATTTGTTATAAAAGCACTAGATAACTAAGACATATCCCCATACATTTCATTCATAACACTTACCTAAATTGTGTTTAATTATTTGTTTGTAGAATTATGTACTTGATGCCTACCTATTTTATCATACTGTAATTCCTTGAAGTCAGAAACTGTATGTGTTTGATGGCTAGAGGCATCTGGTACCAAGTCATCATTTAAAAATCTTTGTTGGAAAAAAAAGGACAATGCCACAGAACTTCCATTGTCTCTTATTTCTCTTCCACCATCTCTGGACTGGAGGAACCTCATTAAAGCATGGCTTTCAGTGGCTATGTTAAGTCTTTAGGGCAAGAAGCAGATCAGGATGGTGTCTGGAATCTCCTCAACTGAGACTTTCAGGAGAAGAAGGCACATGAACTTTGGTGTGAAAATACATGAGTTCAGGTTTTTGTATTCTACACACAAATAACAGGCTGAAACCTCTTTAAATACTTGGTTTCTTTACCAGCAAAATTGAGGCCGATTCATTCCTTGGGGAATATTATCATCCTGAAATGAGAGAAGAGTCTCTGTTTGGTTCAAACTGTATTCCCTGAAGGGATATTTTGAAATGATAACCGCTGTAATTGTGACCATTACCTTGTTTTAGGAAATAGGATTTTAATAATAATATATTATCAGTTAAGTCACACAGGAGTAGAGTGTGCCCTAGTCCTAATCCCTTCTGAGTGTTGGTCTAATAATTCAGAATAAATTACACAGAGACAGGGAGACAGAAACACTGAGCAGATGTGGTTGCAAGCCAAAGTATGTTATGGATTTCTGGAAGCCACTAGAAGCTAGGAGGGAAGTATGGAATTGTTCCTCTGTCAGCCATTGAACAGAATTGACATGATCAAGAGCCTGATTTAGACTTCCAGCCTTCAGAACTTGAATGAAAAAAATTCTATTCTTTGAAGCCACCATTTTGTGATGGCCCAAGAAGACTACATAGCCTTATAAACCTCTTTGCACATACCAGTTACTATTACATTTTAGTGATTATTTGAGTTACTTTTAGTTCTGGAAAAACATTTTGACAATGCTTGTCATCAGTCAGATTTTGTTAGTGCAGGATGTGGTAACAAACAACCCCCAATTGAAAATAACTTGCAGCACCACCGCTTCATTACTTGCCCATTTACATGACTCTTGCAGTTGTCTGTGATTGTGCAAGGATCTGTTCTCAGTGCCTTTTTGTTCTGGGATCCAGGAAGAAGGTGAAGTGCTTTCTGGAACATTCCATTCTCATGAAAGAGGAAAGGAGCAATGGAGGAGGAGCCACATGATGAACACAGTAGGTCACCAAGACCTATGTCAGTAAAGGTATGAATAGTTTCTTCCCATGGATGCAGCATGATCCCAGCAAGATGGGAGGGGGCACATTGAACAGTGAGGAGTGGTATTATGATTTACAGTCAGGATGGGGACATAGGTAAAGGGCTCACTACCGGTTTTCTGAGTACCAAAATGTTAACTGGGTCTTGTGTATCATGTCCCCCTAAGCCTCCTCATTGGTGTGGTCTTTTATGATAAATTTTGTGGACAATCTCTTACCTGCTTTTCTTGTCTCTTTCTTCTGTCTCAATCAGCTGCAGTAAGTATTTGAGCAGAGATTTGAGATAGCCATGTGTCGGGTGAGGTTACTAGCCTTCAGCCCATATTTCAAGTTTGGACCCACTACTGCACATGCTAGTGGGGTGACCTCAGTCACTTTATTTACTTTCACCATTAGTAGCTCAGCCCTTATCACATTCATGCTATCTCAGCCCTTATCACATTCATGCCAGTACATGAGTTTGGCCTGGGTTTAGAACATGAAGAAGTAGCCCCGTGGAGGCTCAATACTCTCTCCAGGCAGATGGCACACACCTTTATTTGCAAGGAGCTATAGACAAGGACACACCCAGGACCTTTTGCCCCTTATTTGCTGCTCTGCTGCATGGAATCCTTACATTTTAAAGGTCCATGGTTTGGCACCATCCATAAAGAACAACCATCCCAGTCTCAGGCTCTGGGACTAGACACTAAGTTTAATGCCAGGCCCGTCTGGTGGTGTTAAGGATGCATTTGTCTCCTGATAAGCTATATTGACTCTGTAAATGAAATAATTCTCCTTGGTGGTGATGTTCTTTGTAAGCATGTGATCTCCCAAATCATAGTGACTCAATACTCAATGGAACAAAACACTGGCTTGTCTTTCTCCACCTCCATAACTGGTTGTGGATCAGGCCGTTATAATCCATAGTATTTCCAAAAGTAGGTCACTGTGTCTGTCTTTCTAATTTATATTAGCCTGGAAGCTCCACTGAAAACTTTTCAATATTATGGTAGCAAGCAAGTCTCCAGTGACAGACAGGTGATATACTAACCAGGAATCGAAATTAAGTTCTTATGGAGCCCACTGTCTTGCACTTGATGTGATTCTGCCCTGGCCCTTTTCTGGTTATCTCATCTGTTTCTGGCCCCTTCTCAGCACAGCATGACCAATGCTGGACACACCTATGCAATCCCTCAGGACTCTGCTTCTCAGACCTTGGCAGACACTCTCAGAAGCTTCCTCAAACTTCAATCCACCCATCTCAGTTACAGAATTCACAGCTTCTGATCTGTTGTTCTCAAACATTTGGGACCATGGGAGTTGGCTGATGCTTTGTTACACACCATCCCTAACTTAGTAATGCCCAGTTTCTCCAGTGAGGGTGGAGATTATTTCTTAGACCTCTTCATCCTGACTATGTTGAAGAGACACAGGAAGTGTACTGGGCAGGAAGTGTACTGGAGAAAAAAGCAGTCTAGTGCTGACAAGCTTCAGATGTCCCTAGCTTGTACTGAAAGTTAGGCATATCCTAGACTCTCTGGGACTCATGGCTTATCTGAGGTTGGTACTCAAACAGCTCAGAGTGTCACATAGGAAGACTATCTCCAAAGTAAATGGTATTATTTAAGGCCATTTTATTGTAAGTGAAAAACAACACATTTACATGCAAGAATTATAAACGGGCTTCAGACAATTAAAAAGAAATAAGAAGCTTCAAAGTTGACTGTTGTGACATTTATTTGGTGTCATTCTTCTTTCTACCTTAAGATGTGGGCTGGGCATTCTGGTTCCTCTGAGAGCATTTGCTCCAAGGGATGATGGGAGACACAGAGCCCAAGAGCCCAGAAAGGTGATCAGATTTGTCATTGAAACTTCCATTAGGGCCTTGCTAACCCACACACCCCCTCTAGGCATTTAATCACTTCTTGATATCCTTGGTCTCTTCTGTCCAGGGGCTCATGAGGCTGCTTCCCATGACACATCCTGACCACTGGCATCACTGGTCACTAGAAGGCTGTTTTGCTCCTTCCCCTCAGACCTGATGCCCTTCTTAGTTGAAACAGATACCCACCCTCATCCTCAGGCCTTGCCCTTGAAACCCACCAGACCCTACATATCCATACAAGTAACCCAGATCTTCTCAGGTGTCTCATATGAAAGAGAGGGTGGCCCTTGGGTTGGAGCTGGGTAGATGGTTGGCATATGGCAGGTGTCCTGGAGTGGGGCCTTCACCTGGCCTCCATGCAGAGATTGGTAACATTTGTCCCTAGGGTTGAATTCCTCGTCTGCAATTGGCTGAGATCATATGGAAAGCCCTTTTTTAAAACCTGGAGACAAACTTCCAGTTCAAAATGAAAATAAGTCTGTTCTTCAGGTTAGGGGCCAGAAAAGTGATGATGGAGGATCCCAGTGGTCTCTCAAGATAGAACTGGCTAGGTGAGTGCTGAGAGGATGGGCATTGCAGTGCATAGGAAGTGGTCCTGTTGGAGTGATGGTGGGTGGCCCCCTTGCCTTGTTTGGTGCAGAATGTTCCCACTAAGGCTCTGAGATTCTACATCTCTGGGAGCCAGGCTTGGGGAAAGAGATAGCATCTGAGCCCCTGTTCCAAATGAACACAAATGGCTGGCCTATACTGCCTGACTAATGATGCATATCTGACTCTGAGGGTTTCCTGGTGCACTGACTCCATCAGAGTTTCTGGTACTGCTGTAAATGCTATTTAGTTATGGGAAGAATCTGTCTACCAGGTTCTCTGAGAGGAGGGAGGCAAGGAAGCAAGGTCAGAGGGCACTGAGAGATTAGGGCAGTGGGATCAGATGGTGGGGCAGGTACTGAGTGGTGCATAGAGCCACCTGAAGCCAATGGCTATGTGTTCTTCTTCCAGCAACCCCTAAGCTGGCTGTCCAATCATATTCCTGTAGTCAGGGACAATCGTGCGCTTCAGCTCCACCACTGAGGAGAAGATCCACTTCACCTGTGGGTGACAGGGCAGTAACAGTGAGCCATGCGACCCCATTCATCTCTCTGCCCACCCACCCAGTCAGTGGATGGCAACCTTTATGGCAGAGAAGTCCCCTGTGGAGGAGGGTGTTGGGCTGGGAGCTGGTGTAAGACAGAGGCCCTGGTGCACAAACCTTGAAGAGGGTGATGGTGGCACTGTAGCATACGCTGAGTAGGAAGAGTGTAATGAAGATGGAGATGGTTGTCCACAGCCCATCTAGCTCCCCATCCTGGGCCTCCGCACAGCTCTCGTCCGGGTATAGTTCTGGGCAGGGAATATGGGTTTAGTGGGAGTGTCATTGATATGGGAGCAGTACAAAGATGGGGGCAGGGGGAAGGGCCCCATCATTGCAGAGGTGGCCTTGCAGTCCTCTCACAGGAATGGCTGGACCAGTTAGGCCTCAAGTCAGCTTTCCCTGGCCATGCTTGGGCTGCCATCTTCGATATGTCTAGAAAGTGCTGGGAACGAATTCCCAGTCTTGGGTAGTGTTCTCAATCCCATAATCTCTCTCCTACAGCTTGGGCTCCAGAATATCTGGGAATCCCTGACCCCTATCACTACCTGACCAACTGTACGAATCACACTCTTTTGCTTGACTGCCTGCCTGGGGATGGTCAGTGCAGTATAATGTGGTCATCTATGGACAGGTCATTCCAAGTCCCCCTGCAGCCTGTAACCCTCTCCACTGCCTCTTTCTATCCTGGGTGAAAAATACAGAGGTCAGAAGCGACAGCAGAGTCAATCCTCCATGGAGAAACACAGTGCTGAGAAGTGAGTCCCTGGTATTGGAGACAGTGAGAGGCTTTTGATCCTGTGTGTGAGAGGGTGGGAATGTGAGTGTGCAGGAGGCTTGTGATAGTCTTTATCATCATAGGTGGACTTTTATGTGAGGAGGCTGGGAGACCTGTCTCCTTGAGTGTGTCCAGAGTGTGGGTCCCTGCAGTTAGGCAGGCTTGTCTGAGCTGGTCAGGTTCAGATGAGCTGTAAGCAGCCTGTTCTGTTGGGCTATCCCATGCAACATCATAAGGTATGGGATGAGGCTGGTGTGTGCTCATGTGGCTTGGGGACTGTGCTCCCAGGGACTCATGCGGAGCCATTGTGTAGTTTACCTTATGTTTACCTTACACTGGTGCTCCAGTGTGTAAGGACTATGCATGCAAGTACATATGTACTTGTGTGCATGTATATGAAATTTGTGCATGTTTAAGTAAGTGTGTGCCTGTGATTTTATGTGTATGCCTTTGTGTATGTATGCACATGTTTGTACATATGTGTGCAAAGATGTGTGTGAGTCATCTCATGTGTGTGCATGCATAACCATGGGCATTTGTGTATGCATGTGTGTGCTTGTGAGTGACTGCACGTATGAGTGACATGCATGTCTTTGTGTGTATGTGTGTGCACATTTGTACTAGAGTGCATGTGTACATATGTGCCCATATGTTTACATGAGAGTTCTTGTGTGCCAAGTGGCCATGTGTTTATGTGTGCATGTATTTATATGTATACATGTGTGGGTGTTTGTGTATGGTCCATATGAGAATGTTTATGTGCCATGTACTCATGTGTTATAGGTGTATGTTTGTTGATGTATGCATAGTGCAATATGTTTGTGTGTACATGTGTGCACAAAGTATGTGAAGGTGACCAGTGGGTGTTGAAATTTTGTCTAGCATAAGGCTCTTATTTTCCATGGATCTGCGCTCCTGTCTGACCAGTGCTCTCCCTCCCTTGGGCAGACCCACTACTGAGTTGTGTTGTGTGGACTGGACTGTTTTGGGAACCGCAGAGGAAAAGCAGGGCCTTTCCCCACACCCAGAAGCCCCCATGTAAACATAGAGCCACATGTTGGGCCTCATGGACAGAGATCCATGGGAAAAAGATATATAGTTTCTCCACCACCTCTCCTCTTTTTGGTGCATCTACCTAGAGTAGCTTCTGGGTGGAGGGGACGTCCAGTGAGGGGCACCACTTTTGAGAGACCTGTCCTTATATCAGGCAGTCCCACAGCAGACCCCATTCTGGGTGGCCTTAACAGACACCCAACTCTCCTCCAATATTGACAGTGTAGGTCTCAGCCCTGCTTTTGCCTGCAGCCTGGCAGAACCATGCTCAAATGAGACTCGAAAAGAATCATGCCAGTCTTGCAGGACTCCAGGGTAGAGCTGGGTGCTTTATTTTGGGATGGATCTCCTGGGGGATTATTTACAAGTGAGATTTCAGGTGTACTCAGGGACCCCAGTGAGTGGTAGTGGGTGGGAAGGGGTGGGAGGCACTCAAGAGTTGTGCTGATTGGTGCTCATTTACCAGGAGACTGAGAGACAGATTTCTGGGTGTAGTGATTGTGCAGTGCCTCATGCATCACCGCACAGCTGTAATTGTTTCCTTGCTGCCAGTCGCTCTTTTGCACCGTCAGCTTGCTGTATAGGAAGTGTGTCCCATCAGGGTCTGTCTTGGTATCAGTGTTCACGTAGTTGCTCTCAGGTTCTGGCTGCTCATTTTTTTTCCACTCGACAGCAATTTCTTTTGGGTAGAATCCCATTATCATGCAGGTGAGGCTGACCTTGTTCTTCTTGTTGGCCAGCTCATCGCGGTGTGGGGGCAGGACATACACCTGTGGCTCCTGGATCGTCCCTGTTGGGATGGGAGTTAGAGGTGTTATTCCTACTGGGGAGGGTGGCATTGACCACCACTCTCCATCTACCCAATGTCTTACCTTTGGCCTTGGAGATGGTCTTCACTATAGGTGACGGGAGGGCTCCATTGTTGACCTTGCACATATACTCCTTGCCTTTGAGCCAGTCCTGGTGCATGACGGGGAGCACACTGACCATGCGGTAGGTGCTGTTGAACTGTAGCTCCTGTGGCCCATTCCTGGCTGTGTGTAACTTTGTACCATCCAAATACCAGCTGAACTCCACATTGGAATCATCCTGACCCACGTCCACTACCAGACATGTCACCTCAGGGTTTCGGGAGATCATGAGGATGTCCTTGGGCTTGGGTGGGAAGATGAAGACAGATGGTCCTCCCAGGAAATCTGCTGGGAAGAATTGAGCATTAGTGACAAAGTGGAGGATCTGGAGCATGGACTGGGCTTGTCCTCTCACTGGGGTAGGTTCTTCTTCGTACGGGTGGGGTTCAGTTTACCTGTACATTGTTGTGGACATGGTTTTGGGCCAGTTGTTGGTTCTGTAGAAAAAGCAGACAGATAAGGGGCGAGGTTACCTTGGTGGAGAAGACAGAAGCATCCCAGCCAGGAGAGATCAAGTCATGTTCTTTTATGTGACTTTAGACAGCTGTGAGACCCACCATCTGATTCTGAACCCAGGGGCTGAGATATGGACATCCAACCTGTGTCTTTCTTAGACTTGTGGGGCCCCTAGGAAACCACATTCCCTGAACCTGAGGGACCCCAAGGAGGAACAGGTAGAGCTCCTCCTGCAGAGACAGGTAGGGTGCATCCAGGGTCATAGAATGACCATGAGTCTGTCTGCTGTGGATATAGCTGTGGGTTCCCCCTTGAAACTCTGCCCATGGCTCACCAATGTCCCTTTTCACGTTGGTGTTGCTGGCAAGATGGGCCACGCTGCAGGTGTAGGTCTGGCTGTTCAACTTGCTGTAGGGAACAGTCACTATGCTACTGGAGGAGTAGAGGCCATTTGACTTCAGGATGGCTGGGAAGGTCATTTGGGTGCCAGAGTTCCAGGACACTGTCACAGGTTCCGGGAAGTAGCCAGTAACCAGGCAGCCCAGGGCCACATTGGAGTCAGATGTGCTTCCGCTGCAGGGCTTCAGGGGGAACACTGAAGGGGCCGTGGTAGTGGCTACAAGAAAGGAGACCCCAGGTGACCATGTGCCCAGGTCAAGTGAGCCTGTCTGCAGACCAGGTCTGTCTTCTGTTCTCATGGACACATACCTGGGCAATATGTTCCAGATTCTCCTGCTCCCAGCTTAGTAATCCTTCCCTGGAGGTCCCTAGACCTGGGACATCTTTGACCTTACCTCTTTCAAGGATCTCATTTATAACCCTGGGACCTTCATGATCACTGAGAGCTTTTAGTTCTCAACCTTGGGATCTCACAGACACAGCCTCCCACTATGTTCATTAATTAGCTTCAGATATGAATGACGTCAGGACACTACTTTCCCTGAGTGTCAGATCTGGTCCTCTACTAGACCCCTCACTGTGGGCCCTGTCCCTACAGCTTCTGTATGGTTCCTGAGCCAGTGTCTGTCCCTTGCTCCTCTTCCCTAGTTTAGCCCTTTCCTTGCCTGCAAGCCCTTGCTACCTCTATTCCCTGAGTAGAGAGACTGGTCCGTGTCTCTCTACCCAGAGCCCCTTGCTGCCCCACTCTCTGCATTCTGTGACTTGAGGTTTTCTGCAGTTTCCTGCAGATGGGATTTTCTCTGCAGTGAAGACTTCCCAGGCCCGGTGTCAGGTCAGTGATTGTCACCTGGCCCTCCTTGTCCTGGACTATCTCTTTTGGATCATGGGAGTATCTTTCTCTGCTGCTCACCCCTTGACAAACCCAGTCTTAACTCCAGCCCAGGCTTCTTGTAATTTGCTCCTCTGGGCCTGAGCACCTAGGCTCTACTGGTTTTGTTCCTGTGGCCCTGCCAATGCAGCACCTCCATTCTTCCCAATGTAGCCCCTGACCCATTGTAGCCTGCCTTTGCTTCTTGCCCACTGTCCAGTTCTTTGTTCATCCATCCTAAACTTAGCCCTACCTCCTCTCCCCACCACAACTCAATCTCAGCATACCTTTCTGTCTCTGCCTCTATCTCTGAACCCTAGGTTTGTTATTTCAGATTGAGTCCCATCCATCCTCAGACACTGCTGAAAGCAGGAGTCTCCAACCCACCCTCAGTCTAGAGGAGCCTGTACCTGCCCTTGGGCCCCCTTTTTCCCTACTTGTGCGTGTACTGTGAGCTCTTGGTTGAGGTATACCCCCTGTCCCTGAGTCCTCAGACTACGGAAACTTAATCCCATCCCCTGCTCCCTTACACCCTGATCTTATCCACTGGTCCTCTTTCACTGCTTCTCATCTCTCATCCATGTATACTCCAGGTTTCAAACAGTTTGTCTACCTTTTGACCCCTGTAACACCACCACCCCTAGATAGACCTGGGCCCTTAGACAAAACCACTGGTTGCTCTTCAGTTTTGGAGTTTCTACCACCTGGGGTCTTCTACATGTACCTGTGCTGGCCCCTCCTGCCCTTGAGTCCTGCCAGTTCATTCTCCTGCCTCTTATGACCTGCTTCTCATCAGTCAGCTCAGGCCAGGCCTCAGTCCAGCCCAGCACACCCAGCACCGACCTGCCAGAACCCCATTCAAGCTTCTGCAGGGTCTCTGTACCTCCTGCCCTCCAGCCTCAAGGTGTTTATGCACAGGTTCTAAGCCTAGGTCTAGTTTCAGTTCACAGGCCCTTGGGTCCTTCTATAAGCCCAGAGCTGCTAGGATCCCTCATCTATTTATTCATTTCTCAGCAAGGGGTTTGTTCCCTGGGCTGCTAAGACAGTCACTGTCTTTACAGCTGCGTGGTTGCCAATGCCCTGGGTCTTCCCTGACAGAACAAGCAGTCCACATCTATAGCTCCTTGGCCTCAAATCCCTGCACCAAAACCCCAAATCATAGCTCTAGTCTTCATCTTCCAACCCCTATCCCCAGTTGCCAGTTCTTCACAGCCTCAGCCCTAGCTCCTAACTTCTAGCCACTGGCTCCAAGCTCACAGATCTTGGCTTTCAATCTCTTGCTCTTTAGCACCCAGTTCCCCAAACACAGCTCTCAGCCTTTAGCAGCTAGCTCCCAGCCCTAGCAGTTACCTCTCAGCTCCCAGCATTCATTCACCAAACCCCAGCTTTCAGAGCTAGGTTCATGGCTAGTCCCAGCCCCAAACGCTCAGCTATTAGAACCCAAATCCCAACATCTAGTTCTTAGCAGCCGTTCTCTAGCTCTCACCCCCCCACCTCCAGCCCTCAGCTTCTTGCCTATACCTCTCAGTAC
>NW_006408778.1:2935661-2954224 GCF_000296735.1 Chrysochloris asiatica | reverse complement strand
CAGCTTCTTGCCTATACCTCTCAGTACACATGAAGATCTCTGGTACCCACCCTATCCCCTAGTTCTTAGCACCCTGTCCTAGCCCCTAAATTCCAGTTCCCAGCCCCTAGCTCCTAATTCTCACCTCCTAATTACTATCCCTCAGTTCCTAGTCCTTAGAACCTAGCACTAAGACTCTAGCTCTCAGCTCCCAGCACCCAACTTCCAGCTCTAGCTCCTAGCTTTCAGATCCCAGTACCCAGAATCCACTCCTAGCTCCCAGCTGGCTCTCACCCTCTAGCTCTCAGCATGGAGCCCAAACTCCCAGGATCTAGCTTTTAGTACCCAACCACTAGCTGTAAGCCCTCATTCCCCAACACACAACTCTCAGTCTCAGCTCCCAGCCCAAAACTCCCAACACTGAGCTCCCAGACCCAGCTTCCAGAACCTAGTTCCAAGCACTTAATACCCATCTTCTAGCTTCAAACTCTCAGCAGCCAGTATCCAGCATCAAGCTCCCAGCACCCAGCACTCAGCTGCTAGCTCCCAGATCCAGTTCCCAGTCCTAGGTCCAAATTCCCAACTCCCACCCAGTTTCCAGCCCCAGCTCCTAGCTACCAGATCCCTGTACCCAGTCCCATCACCCAGAACTTATAACTCAGCACCTAACATCCAGATCCCAGCTTTCAGTTCTCAGCTCCCAGCTAGAGCATCCAATTCTCAACCCAAGCCACAGCTCCCAACTCCCAGCCCTCACCTTCTAGCTTGCAACACCCAGCACTCAGCTCCCATTTCCTAGCACTTTGCATCCAGCTTCCAACTCTCAGCACCAGTCTCCAGCACCCAGCACCCAGATACCAGCACTTAACACCCAGCTTCCAGCTCTTAGCATCAATTCCCAGCATCCAATACCCGGCACCCAATTACCAGCACTTAACACTTAGCTTCCTTCTCTTAGCACCCAAGTACCAGCTCCCAGACCCAATAGCTAGTATCCAGTTCCCAGTCCCCAGCACCCAGCTCCTAGCTTCCAGATTCCAGTATCTAATACCCAGTTCTAGCACCCAGAACCCAACTCCCAGATCTAGCTTCTGGCTCTCAGTCCCTGCACCCACATCCCTACCACGGCTGCCAGTTTTCGGCCCTAGCAGCCAGCACTAAGCAGCCAGATCTCAGCCCTTAGCTCTCAGCATCCAGCCCAAAATTCAAGCACCAAACTCCCAGAACCCAGCTACTACTACCCAGAACTCAGCTCATAGAAACTAGCTCACAGCCTCTAGGTCCCATTTTCCAGCCCCAGCTCTCAGCTCCCAGGAACCAGCTCCCAGAACCCAGCCCCTAACTACCTGCATTCAGCTCCTAACACCTAGCTCTCAATGTCAGCTCCTAGCACCCAGCCTCTAGCTCCCAGCCTCCACTCCCAGCACCCAGCTCCTAAAACCCAGCCCCCAGCCCATATCTCCCAGTTCTTAGAATCCAGTTTCCAGAATCCAGTCTCTAGTTCCCAGCACTCAGAATCAAGTACCCAGTCCCAAGCTCCCAGATTCTAGCTCCCAGTCCCTAGTTCTCAGTTTCCAACCCCAGCTCTGAGTATCCAGTTCATTCTAGTTCATAGCTCATAAGCCATAGGGCCCAGTTTCTAGTACCCAGCGTCTGGTTCTTAGCTGCTAGGCCCACAACCCGAACCCCTAACATCTGGCTTCCAAATGTAAGGACACAGTCCCCAACCCCTAACAACCACCTTCTAGACTATCTCCCAATCTACACCTTCTAGTTTTTAGCTTGTAGATCCCAGCTCCTTGCAGTCCCCTATCTCCAGTCCCTTGTTCCTTCTCAGATGAGCTCCTGTCAGTTTCCTGCCAGGCCTCATTCTGACCTTTACAACCTCCACATTGCCTCATGATCACCCTACTGGCAGGACCAGCACTGAGCCGCAGACATGGTTTGTTCTCTCCTCAAAGCCCTATGTCTATTCCTGGATCCTGACACCCAACATTTACCCCCAGGACCCTGGCTATGAACCTCTCCTCCCAAAGTCCATTGTTTCTCACTCAATGCCTGCACAGGAACACCAAATATGCCCCTCCTACTCTCAGTTCTGGCTGTAGCCTAGGATGTCTCCCACACCTCCTCTGATTCTGCCTTGGGGCTCCTATTGACTTTATGGATCTGGCCACTCCTGATCCCATACTTCACACTTGCTGTGTCCCTCCTGTGTCTGACTCAGCTTTGGTAGTTCTGTTGTGCTCCCCAATACAATTTAGACACTGCATAACTCTCATCCCTACCCATACCAACAATGTCTCCCATGGCTTCTGCAGTCCATCTCTGTCTGACTCCAGCATCCAATTCTGTTGGCATGACAGTATCTCTTCCATAGCTTGTTTGATCCCTGCAATGGACATCTCCCACCCTCGTGTGACTTAGTCTGAGCAACAGGTTGGTCTCTTGACCCTGATGGCTTGGTTTCTTCTCTGCTCATCGTGGACCTTCCTTGGTATGGTAACTCCCATATATATCCCTCCACCCTCTCTCCTCCACAGAACCACTGCTCCTTGCCCACTGAACTCACTGAACTAGTGTCTTGAGCTGGTTCCTGCTCAGGGGCTGCTGGCCCCTCCCAGCCATGGCCACTCCCAGTCACAGCCTATGAGGTGTGAACTCCTCTGAGAGCCACAGCAACTAAGAATGGGATTGAAACCTGGCTGGCACTTCTTGCTTCCTGAAGTTCCCTTTTTGTTTGGGTGATTTCTATCTTAGAAGCTTGGGGGGAGTCCAGACACACTAGGGCCTCTCATGTGGGCATATGGATAAAGGGTGTTGCCCCAGGACCCAGAGGAGCCCAGGGGCACAGATAGAGCCTCAGACACCATTTGGTGGCTGTATGACCATCTCTACCACGCAGGATCCCCAGGTCAGTAGAGGACAGGCAGTTACTGTGAGCGTCTTAGCTCTATACCCTACACATATACCCTATACATGACTTTGATCCTGGTTCATCTCAGAATCTCCAGTCCAGCTCTAAGCTCCATCTTAGCCACTCATTAACTTGGGCTCAGAAGGAAAACCTTGTCTTTTTGGTCTCTACCTCTGGCTTCCCTAGGTGACTTCTCTGCTTTCTTTCTTGTCTTTCTTTGACACCATCCTTAGCCTTTCTATCTAACTTCAAAATGGGCATGTTGGTTTTGATATTCAGCCTCAAGGGTACTTGCAGATGCTAGAGAAAAATATTGTGTCAATATCATCACTGGTCAGCTTACCCAAATTCATAACTTTGGCAAAGCCTCTCAGAATGTTTCTTCCTTCCTAGTTTAGATCATATAATCCACTCAGCTTCCTAGAATATGTGCTGGAAAATTGTTCATAATATGTGTATGCCACCCTGTTTGGTTCAGATCTTGTGTTGGTTTCCTGTGTTTTCCTGGGATTACCCTCAATTTATCATGATATTAACTGATCTTGAGGAAAACAAACAGCTCTTGATATTATTACAGGATATGCTAGGGCCTACTCTCCTGGGAAAATTGGAAGTTGTTAAAAATGAAATGGAACACATAAACATCAATATCTTAGGCATTAGTGAGCTGAAATGGACTGGGATTGGCCATTTAGAATCTGACAATCACATAGTTTACTATGCTGGGAATAACAAATTGAAGAGGAATGGTGTTGCATTCATTGTCAAAAAGAACTTATCCAGATCAGTCATGAGGTAGAACACTGTCTGTGATAGGATAATATCCATTCACGTACAGGGAAGCTCAGTTAATACCACTATTATTCAAATTTATGCATCAACCACTAAAGCCAGTGAGGATGAAATAGAATTCTACCAACTTCTTCAATCTGAAACCAATCAAATATGCAATCAAGATGTATTGATCATTACTAATGTTTGGAATGTAAAGGTTGGGAGCAAAGAGGAAGGATCACTAGTTGGAAAATATGGCCTTGGTGATAGAAATGATGCTAGAGAATGCATGATAGAATTCTGCAAAATCAATGATTTGTTCATTTCATATACCTTCTTTAGACAGAATAAGAAACGACTATACACATGGATGTCATCAGATGGATAACATAGAAATCAAATGACTACATCTGTGGAAAGAGACTCTGGAAAAGCTCCATATCACCAGTCAAAACAAGACCAGGGCAAACTATGGAACAGACCATCAATTATGCATATGCAAATTCAAACTGAAGCTGAAGAAAATGAAAACAAGTACACAAGAGCCAAAATATGACCTTGAATATATCCCACCTGAATTTAGAGATCATCTGAAGAACAGATTTGATACATTAAACACTAAAGACCAAAGACCAGAAGAGTTGCGAGATGACATCAAGGACATCATGTATGAAGAAAGCAAAAAGTCATTGAGAAGACAAGAAAGAAGGAGAAGGTCAAAATGGATGTCACAAGAGACATGGAAACTTGCTCTCCAGTGTACAGATGCTAAAGCAAGTGGAAGAAATGAGTAGGTACAAGAGCTGAACAGAAAATTTCAAAGATCAACTTGAGAAGATAAAGCCAGGTATTACAACAAATTGTGCAAAGATCTGGAATCAGAAAACCAAAAATGAAGAACACACTCAGCATTTCTCACACTGGGGGAACTGAAGAAAAAATTCAAACCTCGACTTTCATTATTGAAAGATTCTCTGGGCAAATTAGTGAATGATGTAGAGAGCATCAAGAGAAGATGGAAGGAATACACAGAGTCTGTGTACCAAAAGGAAATGATTAATGTTCAACTATCTGAAGAAGTAGTATATGATCAAGAGCCAATGATACTGAAGTAGGAAGTCCAATGTGCATTGAAGGAACTGGCAAAGAACAAGGCTCCAGGAATTGATGGAATAAAAATTTCAATTTTTCAAGAAATTGAGGCGGCACAGGAGGCATCCATTAATCTCTGCCAAGAAATTTGAAAGACAACTATCTGACTGACTGATTGGAAGAGATTCGTATTTGTACCCATTCCAAAGAGAGGTGATCCAACAGAATGCAGAACTCATCAGACAATCTCTTTGACATCCCATGCAAGTAAAGTTTTATTAAAGGTAATACAGAAATGGCTGCAAGAATACATTCACAGAGAATTTACAGAGGTTCAAGCCGGATTCAGAAGAAGCCGTGTAATGAGGGATTATTCTTGATATCCGATGGATCTTGGCTGAAAGCAGAGACTATCAGAAATATGTTTACCTGTGTTTTGTTGACTACGCAAAGGTTTCCAATTGTGTGCATCATGACAAGCTATGGACAACATTGCAAAGTATGAGTATTCTGGAACACTTAATTGTGCTCATGAGGAATCTGTACCTGGACCAAGAGGCAGTTGTTCGAACAGAGTATGGGAATACCGAATGTTTTAAAATTAAGAAAGGTGTGTGACAAGGTTGCATTCTTTCAACATACTTATTCAACCTGTATGCTGAGCAAATCATCTGAAAAGCTGGGTTATATGAAGAAAAATGTGGAATCAGGATTGGAGGAAGACTCCTTAACAATGTGTGATATGCAGATGATACAACCTTGCCTGCTGAAAGTGAAGAGGACTTAAAAAATTTACTGATGAAGATCAAAGAGCACAGCCTTCAGTATGGATTACATCTCATTGTAAAGAAAACAAAAGTCCTCATCACTGAACCAATAAACAACATTCTCATCAATGGAGAAAAGATTGAAGTTGTCAAGGACATCATTCTTCTTGGATCAATTATCAATACGGAAGCAACTGTTAAGAAATCAAATCATGTATTGCATTAGGCAAATCTGCTGTACAAGACCTTTTTAAAGTGTTGAAAAGCAAAGATGTCAACTTGAGGACTAAGGTGCACCTGACCCAAGCCATGGTATATTCAATAATCTCATATGCATGCAAAAGCTGGACAGTGACTAAGGAAGACCATAAAAGAATTTATGCTTTTGAGTTATGGTGTTGGAGGAGATTATTGAAAGTGCCATGGGCTGCCAAAAGAACCAATAGATCCATTTTGGAAGATGTGCAACCAGAGTGCTCTTTAGATGCCAAAATGGCCAAACTTCGTCTCTCACACTTCAGACATATTGTCAGGAGGAAGCAGTTGCTGAAGAAGGATATCAAGATGGAGGGTCAGAGAAAAAGAGGAAGACTCCCAAATAGATGGATTGGCCAAGTGGCTGCATCGATGGACTCAAGCGTGGTAACAGTAGTGAGATTGACCCAGGATCGGGCAGTGTTTCGTTCTGCTGTGCATAAGGTCGTTATGAGTCAGTACAGACTTGATGACACCTAACAGCAACAAATCTCCTGGGACCAGTGAGGGGAAAAGTTGCTTTACCTATTAGTGATTTGAGCTTTCAAGGTACTAGACTTTAAACAGAATCTTTAGAAATGTCCCCATTCCAGTTCTATAGGTTACAATTTTTTTTCCATGCCAATTATTTCACATGGAAAACTTGTTGATACAGTGAATAACAGTGCTGAGGTTATGCCAGGTGATGCAACAAACTTTGGATCTGGCTTTCAGAAACATTCTCCTATAACCTCATTCATCCTATGTTTTTGAGAGAAAAGAAATGTTTTTAGGACACTGACAAGGGCCTTCTTGCTCTCTGTCCTCATCTCTTTCTGAGATTCTCCTTCTTATTCCACAGTTCCAGAGTAGTGATGATATGGCAGCCCACCCCACAATCCTGGCAATCCTCATTTCTAACCTAACGTATTCTTCCAACAATATAGATTTCCCTAAACCTTGCAGTTCATTTGCAAGCAACTGCAGTTGATCCTTTAAGAAATCTGGATGGCACAGTAGGTTAGGCATTGGTATGCTAACGGAAAGATCAGTGGTTCAAAGCCATCAGCTACTCCCATGGAGAAAGATGAAGCAGTCTATTTCCACAAAGATTTACAGTCTGGGAAACCTTATGAAGCAGTTCTATGCTGCCCTATAGCATTGCTATGAAATGGATTAGATTTGATAGGAATGGGATTGTTGTGTTCTTATTTTATATGGTAGGCGATCATTGGATGTATTCTAGGACTACTCACATCTTTTTTCCATGGTTACATGATGATGATTTCCTCCATAATCAATCCTAATTCTTTATTAGATAAACCATCTCTGAGGTTTTGCCTCTTAGAATTACTTTGTTACCTAATGGTAAGTCAATGTTGAATCAAGAAAACATAAGCCCTTCTTGGTATACCAAGCATGAAGGGATGCAATATAGGCAACTAAATCCAAAAGAGCAGAATGTTGTTAGAGGAGCTGAGTGAATGAAGATAGGGAAAACCTGCTGCTATTCAGAAATCCTTAGGTTCAGGATTCCTAGGAAACACATGGTTCATGACCTTGGACACCAAGGTGGATTATTCCCAGGATGCTGCTCAAAACCACCATGGAAGTAAAAATGATGACCACTAAGATGGGGTCCATCCACAAAATATCTCAAAAAAAGATCCCATCACTATTTTCTTTGTGGTGTGGTTCAGAAAATAATATTGAATTTTGGCATGATTGTGTGCACACATCCCATAAGAACAGGAATGTTAAAATAAGTCTCATTATCGATATTCACAGATGGTTCTTTGGTAGAGATCACAACTTCCATGTGGGATACGCAGGTTTATTCCTGACCAGTGCTCTTCATGTGAAATCACCTCAAGTCTGTCCATGAAGGCTCTCATGTTGCTATGCTGCCAATGATGGTGAGGGCTCAGGATTGAACAGCATTTTGGTTTCTTGTGCATGGAATTTATATGATCTGAAACAACATCAAACCCCTGCAGACAAGTTGGTTATGACTGGAACTACATACACACTGGAAAGTTAATTATTTAGTCCCTTGATTGTTTGGAAGCCCTGGTTAAAATCATGGGTCTCCAGCAACATTCTAGTTCTGGGAGATGCTCTCAGGTAATGCAAAGCTGCATTTGCCTGCCCCTCTATTTGTGAATTAGGATGCTCTTCCAGAGATTGCAATCACCTTCCATGTGTCCACACCATATTCCCAGGGGCTCTAGACCCTCATAAGATTCACATTTGTCACCTACTTGAGTCCAAGACCAAAAATATAGTTAGGCTTTTTTGTAACTATGGGCATGAGCTCTGATCTTCAAACCTTGTGTCTCCTAAACCTTAACCATAATCCAGTGTTTCCTAAAGTGAATACCTGTATGAATAGTCAGGCAGGATCCTAAATTTCTATGTTCTTAGTCTTGCTGACCTGTTTTCAATGGACTGTCATCAAACCACCTTGTGGGTAGATTTAAGAAAGCAATTGGGCGATCTTTCCTAGGAACCACTGTCCTAATTAGCATGCAGAAACTGGAACATGTTCTAACTATGCAGGGAGTTTAGAAGATTTTGAGTAAGTATGAAAACATATTCCCAAGGTTTTTCTTGTGCTGAAAAAAATAAATTTAACAATTAAGAACGAGCTTTGGTAGCCTTGTTGTTGTTGTTATGTGCCATGGATTTGGTTCCAACTCATAGCGACCCTGTACAGGGTTTCCGAGGCTGTAAGTCTTTATGGGAGCAGGAAGCCTCATCTTTCTCCTGCGGAACAGCTGGTAGTTTCGAACTACTGACCCTGAGGTTTGCAGCCCGATTAGTAACCACTGCGCTACCAGAGCTGTGAGCTGCAAGTTCAGCAGTTCGATACTACCAGCTGCTCCGTGAGAGAAAGATGAGTCTTTCTGCTCCCGTAAAGATTTACAGCCTCAGAAACTTTGTTCAGGGTTGCTATGAGTTGGAACCGACTCGACGACACTTAGCAACAACAACAACAACAACAACCTCTTTAATTGAGATACTTACTTGATCCACAAGTTCCATCTCAATTTTCTATCCTAAACCCTACGGATACTGGACATATGTTTCCAACTTTCAAACCTTACTTACCCGTTGGACAACTCATGCAAAGTGGTTGGTATTGCTTTGACCAGTCACTGTCCTGCACTATCTTTAATCTCAGGACAACCGGAGCCACCATGCATCTGTTTCTTCCCAGTCATAGTGAGTATAAACATCTGTGTATCAGGATGAGTGATATGGTCAGGCCAGCTGGACTAATGCATATTCTCCTGGTTTGGCCAGAAGGATATCTATGGATGTACACTTCCTAGCACCACTGACCTCAATGACAGGGCATTAATCCAGTTATTTTCCAGAACAACCCATATTCCCCAAAGTCATGCCAAAAGTTGTGCAATAATGTATGATTTCAGTACCCAATCTTTCTTTGAATGAACATGAAATTTTCATTTGATTTTGACCTACCTTAGTGACAAAACATTGTAGAAGTGCCAAAGGAGCTCTGGCACAGGGTGTCCACCAGCGAAATAGCACTGCATGTTCAGTGGTAGAATTCTTATCTTTTATGCAGGAGACCTGTGTTTGATTCCTAGCCAGTACACCTCATGTGCAAGACACTATACATTTGTCATTAGAGGCTTGCATGTTACTATGGAGATGAAGAGTTTTCACCAGCACTTCTAGACTAAAATGAACTAGTAATAAATGTCTGGTGGTATATTTCTGAAAATCAGCCAATGAAATCCTTTGAATCACAACAGTGATTCACAACCAATCATGGGGATGACACAGGGCTGGGCAGTGTTTTGTAAAATTCTTCAAGGAGTGTCTATGAGTGGAAGACTGACTTGGTGGTAACTAGCCACAACACCCTTCCTAAATGTTCCTCTCTAATAGCTGGAGTCCTGGTATGGTGCTGTGGGCTAATGCTCTGGACTATAAAATCAGTTTGAATCACAAGCTAGCTGGTTCAAGCTTGCCAGATACTCCTTGGAAACCCTATACACGGTCACTATGTGTGGTTTTTACAGTTAGCCTGGCAGCCCCAGCCTGCCTGGAAAGAAGGTCTCTAATGAGAATCTCCATTTCTTTTATGCTATTATCTCTAGCATCCCCTTTTCACAGACCCTCTCTCCAGGTTTATTCCTGAAGGTCCTCTAGCTACCACCTGTTTCCCAGGTGTGGAGCCAGGAACTGCCTGCCTTGGCCAACATCCACAGGCAGGCCCTGGAGTTTACTTTATGAATGATCCTGTTCCTTGGCTCCTCAGAGGGAGTGATCAGCTCAAGGGAGAGCTGACAGGAGCTCAGAAAGAGGGAGGACACAGAGGTAGAAGACTTATCCAGTCTCTCTCAGTGAGTCCCTCAACACACTGATCCTAGTTGTCAAGGTGACATCAACATCGCTTTATTTCTAGGCTTCAGTAACTGCCCCTACCTCTCTCCTCCTTCAGGACCACTCTGCTGGTTCCATCTCTGGAATCTGCAGTGGTTCTACAGGTATTTCTGCTCACCCCAGTATCAGCAGGTGGTTTTCCAGGAAATCTCTCTTCAGGGATCTCAGATTGACCCAACTAGGAAGCAAAAAGTAAATTAAATGTTGGTAGCTAATAGTAGAACAATGGCTAATTCATACAAAAGTCCTACACTAAAACATAACTGCAGCAGTGAAAATAGTAAATAGGTACTGCAACTCAAAGGAACTCAGAAATTCACAATATCAGAGATCTTGACTAAAAATCTGAGACAAGTAACAGTAGCAGTAGCAGCAGCAGCAGCAGCAGCAGGGTGCAGAGCCAGGAAAGCTACAGGAGTATGTGAAGGATGGGAAAATGTCTGGAAAATACATGCATTGGCCAGGCCACCTTTATTTGGGTATGCTACATTTTGTCAATAAAGGAGTGAATTCATCCTGCAAAGTGCAATGAGCTGGGATAACACAATAATTCTTATGAGAATCTGTGTATTTTTGTCTCTAATAGTGGAGAAGGACTCGGACTACAAGGATAACTGAAAATGTGTGCTTCTTGTGGCAACATCACATGTTAGCCATAGTCTTGAAGAAACACTGGTGTCATCAGTCACCTTGTGAATAAACCACAGCACAAAACTAGTGAAATTCACACATGTGTGTGCAATGCTCATAGTTTACTAGCAGGTGTTTGACCCTTGTTTTATGTCATAAAATCTAGGATGCCATTTCCCATGTGACAGAGTAGAAATTTCCCATAGTGTTTTCTAGGCAAAAACTCCTTACAGAAGTTCTGAGGAAATGCTGGGTAGGTTCTAACCTGGTAACATTTCAGTTGTTGTTAGGTACCATTGAATCAGTACTGACTCATAGCGACTCTATGCACAACAGAATGAAACACTACCCAGTCCTGGGCCAACCTCACAATTGTTGCCATGCTTGAGCCCATTGATGTTGCCACTTTGTCAATTCATATCACTGGGGGTCTTCCTCTTTTTCTCTGACCCTCCACCTTACCAAACATGATATTGTTTCTCCAGCATCTGGTCCCTCCTGACAATATTTCCGAAGTATGAGAGACAAAGTTTGGACATCCTGACAACCTAGGAGCACTCTGGCTGCACTTCTTCCAACATAAATGTTGGTTCTTTTGGCAGCCCATGGCACTTTCTATATTCTCCCCAACACCATAACTCAGAAGCATCAGTTTTTCTACGGTCTTTCTTATTCACTGTCCAACTTTTACATGCATATGAGGTTACTGAAAATACCATGACTTTGGTCAGGCACACCTTAGTCCTCAAGCTGATGTCTTTGCTCTTCAACACTTTAAAAAGGTCTTGTGCAGCAGATTTGCCCAAATGAAATACGTTGTTTGACTTCTTCACTGCTTCTCCCATGAGTGTTGATAGCTGATCCAAGAATGAAGTCCTTGACAACTTCAATCTTTTTTCCATTGGTAAGAATGTTGTTTATTGGTCCAGGGGTGAGGATTTTTGTTTTCTTTATATTGAGATGCAATCCATACTGAGGACTGTGCTCTTTGATCTTCATCAGTAAATATTTTAAGTGTTCTTCACTGTCAGCAAGCAAGGTTGAATCATCTGCATATTGCAGGTTGTTAATGAGTTTTCCTCCAATCCTGATGCCACATTTTTCTTCATATAACTCAACTTCTCAGATGATTTGCTCAACATACAGGTGAATAAGTGTGTTGAAAGAATACAGCCCTGTCAGACACCTTTCTTAATTTTAAACCACTCAGCGTTTCTCTGTTCTGTTCAAACAACTGCCTCTTGGTCCATGTACAGATTAGCACTCTGTTATTATTATTTAAACTGAATTTGGTGAAGGTTTACAGAGCAGTTCATTAGTTTTATGTTCAACAATTTATTTACATTTTGTTTGATCTTATTGATTGCAACCCCCTCAATGTAACATTTTCTTTTCCCCACTTCCTTCCTTTGTTTCTTGTTTCCATTCCTTTTGTATCCCTAAGCCTTTGAACC
Source organism: Chrysochloris asiatica (assembly GCF_000296735.1). Lineage (NCBI taxonomy): Eukaryota > Metazoa > Chordata > Mammalia > Afrosoricida > Chrysochloridae > Chrysochloris > Chrysochloris asiatica. The sequence goes on along the minus strand of NW_006408778.1, from coordinate 2,941,958 downwards.
TTGATGAAAGCCTTTAAATGTTATAGCCAAGAAATCACTATGGAGTAGTACTACTCTGCCATTTTGAGGTAGGCAGTTGTAATCGACTCTATGACAATAGGTGTCTGTTTTGGTTTGTCTTTTATTTATTTTTTTTAATTGAGAGATGATCAATACAATGTATTTTTATTCTCTTACTTGAACTATGAGAGAAAACATGAGGAGAATGAAGGAGGTCAGCTTTATTTCTAACAAGAACTTGATTGAAGGATGTTCTCATAAGTGTACCAGCAATAGTCTTCTAACACAGGATCTGAAATGACACAAGTTTGCACATGCTGTCATGGGCAGAATGCAGCTTTCTGCAGGGGAGGCCATTTTATGGTCCTAAACAAATCAACCAGGTAAATGTTAGTTTATTTTCAAGTTTGGGATGAAGTAGGGTAGGGATTGAAGGCTCAGGAGGAATAACATGAGTAGCAAGAGCGAGGCATATCAAACATAGTTCCCAAAGTTTAGACCTAATGGGAAAGTAAAATAAATATACATGGTTTCCCTTCAAGTACACAAAGAAAAAGACAAAAAAGGAACAGTTTCAATCTTTTTTCTTTTTCTTCTTCCTTTTCCTTATAACTGCCTTCCCAATCACCAGTTAGCATGGGTCTACACTCTAACCAGTAAACCATTCTCCCTTTCTTCCCACCTTGATAATCATCAAAAATTTGTTTTTTATAGAATGAAAACCTTTTCTTGACTTTTTACACTAGTGTTCTCATACAATATCTGTCTCTTTGCAACCAGCTAAATTCACTCAACATAATGTTATTCTTGTTCCTTCATGTTATGCAGTGTTTTGCAGATTCATCATTATTCTTAAATGTTGCATAATATCCTGTTGTATCTACCAAAGTTTGTTCAATCACTCCTCTGTTGATATGCATCTAGACCGATTCAACCTTATTGTTTTTGTGAATAGTGCTGCAATGAACATGAGTATGCATGTATCTATTTGTGTAACAGCTGTTATATCTTTAGGATATATACTATCTTAGGCTGGGTTCTCTAAAGAAGCAATACCAGTGAAACTTACATATGCACATATACAAAAAGAAGTTTGTTGTTGTTGTTAAGTGACATTGATTCTGTTATGACTCATAGAGATCCTGTATAGGATTTCTGAGGAGTGGCTGGTGAATTTGAACAACTGACCTTGTGGTTCAAATCATCCTTTCATTCCAGTGCTCATCCTATAGCACCAAACTAGAACTCCAAGGAAATGGCTCACAATTGTAGAGGCAGAAGAGTCTCAAGTCCAGGTCAGTTAAGCCAAGAGTAGCAGTCTGACCCAGCAGGCAGATTAGCATACAGGAATCCTAAATCAGGACAGGTGAACCAGGATTGGCAGGTGAGCCCAGTAGGCAGTTGAGCAGAAAGGAGTTCTATCTCTGGGCCAGGTGAAAAAAGATTGGTGGGTAGGGCCAACAGGCAGATGAGCAGACAGGAGTCCCAAGTGGACCAAGGAACTAAGACTTGTTGGCTGGCCCAGTAGGCAGTTGAGTAGACAGGAGTCCTAAGTCTGGACAAGGTGAACCAAAGTTGGTAAGCAAGTCCAGAAGGTAGTTAAACAGACAAACAGGCCACTGGCTCAGGTTCAAAGATGTGGGGGTTGGAGGACGACCCAGATATGAGATCAAAACCAATGGAAAAGACAGCAAGATTTTCCTGCATGTCCTTTATATTGGGAGCAGGCCACACTTTCAAGGAAACATCCCTTCAATTGATTGACTGCTCATAGCCAATTATCATAGAGTTAACTATGCCTGTATTAGATTTCACCATGGGGATAGCTACATCTCAACTGCCACAAAAGTAGGAATCCTGATCCACCCCTTTTCTACTTGGCACCTTTAATCCATGTGCAAAATCTCTAAATAAAAAAAACAACAACTGTAAGTCATACTTGCACCTAACGTAACTAAAATGTATAAAACTGAAAATGCATTGGCCCCATTTACATCTTTTATTTCACAAATAAACAAATGAACAAAGAAAAATTATTTGATGCACACATATAAAACAAAACAAAAATATATATTCAAAACAATTACAGACCTGTTCTTTTTTGCAATAGGTAAAGTGACCATAGCTGATAATTAAAACTACCTTTTCATCTAGTCATTCCATATTCCCTTTGCTCTAAGCAAGTACCTTGGTAAGGGTCTTAGCCTGATGGTATTACCCAAACCTTCATTCTTCTTCTTCTTTTTTTTAAAATAAGTGTTTTATTGTTAATTGTGTGATAGTTTACATGGGAGAACATTAGTTTTACATACATTCTATCATACATCATTTCATTGCCATAGATACCATCCCGTCCATGCATCATCACCCAACCAAAGGGTATAACCTGCAAGCCTGCCCCCCACCCCAATGGTCCTCAGCACACAGCCCCTTTCCCTCTTTGGATCTCAAATCCCCAGCCACTCCATCTCTTCATGTCATTCTTAAAGGGTCTAGGCTATTAGTTGGAATTGGGTTGCTGTAGTTTACCATCGACTTTAATCACAGGATGTGGTAGTACTAAGAGGCATCCTAAGGAGTCTCCTGAATCCCACATATATTCTTCTTTACTTTCATCATGTAATGTCAAACCAATTTCCCCTTGGTATCAGGATTAATCACAATGCCCAATATAGTAACTCCCTTCTTTGCCTGTTGATTCAGAGGCATGAGGAATGTGAAATTTGTTACGGGGCATTTTTAAATTCCAGTTCAGTGGAATCAGTGCTGTGTCTACAGGTAGGAGTATTCCTCCCTTTTGAACAAAAACATCTAGCTATGAAGAGCTTAGGGTCGTGGGGACTGGAAGCAAACGTTTTTCAAGTGGGTCACTAGGAGTAATAATGAGTGTTGCTACTCCAATTTCTACCTCTTGGTTCCTGAACTCACAGATTTTGGAAATTGGAGAAACAGCACCATAAACTGCACACAGGTTTAAGCCTGTACAACTTCCTGAAGAACATTGCCCCAACACTGGAAGGTGTTGCCACCTAATTGGTGCCATAATTGTTCCATTAGGAGTCCATTCCATCATTCAATTAATCTAACTGTATCAGGATGATGAGGAACATGATATATCAGTGAATTCCAAGTGTATAGGCCCATTGCTGCACTTCATTTGCTGTGAAGTGGGTTCCTTGATCTGAGGTGATGCTGTGTAGGATATTATAACAGTGGATAAGGCATTCTGTAAGGCCATGGATGATAATTTTGGCAGAGGCATTGCATGCGAGGAAGTCAAGTCCATATCCAGAACAACTGTCTATTCCACTAAGAACAAATGCTGCCCTTTCCATGATGGAAGCGGTCCAATGTAATCAACGTGCCATCAGGTTTCTGGCTTATCTCCATGAGGAATGGTTCCACATCTGGGACTCGGTGTTGGTTTCTGCTGTCGGCAGATTGGATATTAAGCAGTGGCTGTAGCCAAGTCAGCATCGCTGAATGGAAGTCCATGTTTTTGAGCCCATGCTTGACCTCCATTGGCTGCTTTGTTTATGAGTTCATCGGGCAATGGCAGGAGGGGCTGGAAAAGACCATGATTAGTTTCCACAGAACATGTCATCCTGTCCACTTGGTTGCTAAAATCCTCGTCTGCTGATGTAACTCTTTGGTGAGGGTTCATATGAGATACAAATATCTTCACTTTTTTTGCCCGCATACCTCTTTCCCATACCTCCTTGTCCCCAATTTTTCAGTCATGTTCCTCCCAAGTTCCTGGCCATCCAGTTAAACCACTGGCTACTGCCTATGAGCTACATGGCACACATCTGGACATTTTTCCTTCCAATCAAAATGAACAACCAGGTGCTGTCCTTCAGGGTAGTGCTGCTGCTGTCCACTTGCAAGTGGTGTCTGTATATCTTTCAGTCCCATCTATATACCAAGCATGAGTTTTCTCATACTCAGTCAACTGATCATAAGGTACTCCCCATGAGGCTATATGTGTAAACTGGGAGAGGGAAGGTAATGTGACAGAAGTGGAGACCAAGGGCATTTGGGTCACTTCTTCATGCAACTTACTTGTGCCTTCAGGTCCTGCTTGAGCCTAGTCTTGTATATATTAATTCCATTTAATGATGGAGTGCTGCTGTGCACATCCAACTTTATGATTCTGTGGATCAGACAACACTCAGTTCATAATGGATTACTGGTTGCATGGTGACTTGGTGGCCCATGGTTATGCATTCAGTCTCTGAGGCTCAGTAACAAGGCAAGAGCTGTTTCTCAAAAGGAGAGTAGTTATCTGAGTGGATGACAGGGCTTTGCTCCCAAATACCAAGAGTACGCACTATGATTCACCTATAGGTGCATGTCAAATAATCCAAATTGCATCTCTATCTGCCACTAACATTTTAAGCACCATTGCATATGCAAGTGGCTTTGCAGAGCAACTGAACCTGTTGTAGAGTCTTTTCTTCTTGTGGGCCCTACTAAAAATTAGCAGTTTTTTGAGTCACTTGATAAGTAGTCCAGAGTAGCACACCTAAATGAGAGCTATGTTGCCTCCAAAATCCAAAGAGGTCCACCAGTCATTGTGCCTCTCATTTTGTTGTGGGAGAGGCCAGATGCAATAACTTATCCTTCACTTTAATAGGACTATCTCTACATGTACCATTCTACTGAACTCCTAGAAATTTTACTGAGTTGGACCGTAGCTGGATTTTTGTTGGGTTAATTTACCACCCTTTAGCATGCAGATGGAATTCCTGGTATGACATTGTAAGTTAAGACTCTACCACAAAGTTAGTTTGAACTAAAAGGTGGGCAGTTCAAACTCACTAGCTACTCCTTGGAAACTCAGGGTCACTATGAGTCAGTCGATGGATCTTAATAACAACAGCATGTAGATGTTTTATCAGTAAGTCTAGAGCCATTGGTACTTCTTCCTTAATAGGTCCAATAAGCATAATATCATCAATATAATGGACCAGTGTGATGTTTTCTGACAGGAGAAGACAATCAAGTCCCTGTGGACCAAATTATGATATAGTGTTGGAGAGTTGATGTACCTCTTAGGTAAGGCTGTGAAAGTGTAATGTTGGCCTTGCCACCTGAAGGCAAACTGATTCTAGTAACTCTTAGAAACTGGAATTAAGAAAAGCATTGACCAGATCAGTAGCTGCATACCAGGTTCCAGGAGATGAATTAATTTTCTCAATGAAACAACATTGGAAAAACAGCTGGAATTGGAGTCACAATCTGTTTAATTTTATGATAACATGCTGTCATTCTTGAAGACCTATCTTTTTTTTTGCATAGGTCAGGTTTTTGTTGTTGTTGTTAAGTGCCGTCGAGTCAGTTCCGACTCATAGCGACCCTGTACAGGGTTTCCGAGGGTGTAAATCTTTATGGGAGTAGAACGCCTCATGTAGCGGCTGGTAGGTAAGTTAAATAGGGGGATGTGGTAGGAATCACTACTCCTGCATCCTTCAAGTCCTTGATTGCAGCATTACTGTCTGCAATCTCTCTAGCATTGCTTTTGTTTTACCATTTTCTAGGTAAAGTTAATTCTAATGGTTTCCACTTGGCTTTTCAAATCATAATAGCCCTTATTCCACATTTCTGGGATCCAAATTATGATTGCTGAGCATATCTATTCCAATTATGCATTCTGGAACTTGTGAAATCACCACTGGATGAATTTGGTGACCCCTTAGACCCACAGTCAGATGAAACTAAGCTAAGATTCCATTAATAACTTGGTGCCTATATGCCCCCACTTGACTGATGGGCCACAGTGACATTTTGCATGTTCTGGAATTAGTGTCAATTCTGAGTCAGTGTCCAGCAATCACTAAAAAGTCTAATTATTTCCATTCCCCCAATGAACAGGCTTTCTGCTCCTTGCAGTTAAACAGCCTTGGAGTCTGGTGCATTAACCCACAGCACCACACCAGGACTCCGAATCTTGCTGCTCCAAGATCTCGCCGTCGCTCCAAGATCTCGCCGCTGCTCCAAGATCTCGCTGTTTAACTGCAAGGAGTGGAAAGCCTCATCTCTCTCACGTGGAGGGCCTGGTGGATTTGAGCTGCTGACCGTGGGGTTTGCAGCCAGATTTTTAACCACTACACTACCAGTCCTTCCACCTTCAAGATGGCTGATGGGTAGACATGTAGTGAGGAGCTCGGTCAACAACAACACGGAATACCGGGCCAAGAGGACTCGAGATGATGTTGGAACTCTGCAACAAAAATAAAGGTATATTTGGAGGTTTGGAGGGTTTATAGCTGGGGGATTTGCAGGAGAATCCAGAAA
>NW_006408778.1:2912865-2932660 GCF_000296735.1 Chrysochloris asiatica | reverse complement strand
AAGGTGGCTAAGCTTCGTCTTTCATACTTTGGACATGTCCGGAGGGACCAGTCGCTGGAGAAGGATGTCATGCTGGGTAAGGTGGAGGGTCAGAGAAAAATAGGAAGACCCCTAACGAGATGGATTGGCCAGGTGGCATCATTGATGGACTCAAGTGTGGCAGTAGTTGTGAGGTTGGCCCAGGATCGGACATTGTTTTGTTCTGCTGTGCATGGGGTTGCTATGAGTCGGTTCCGAGTAGATGGCACCTGACAACAACAACAATGAACAGGCACCCTTGCAAAAGGCTATAAAGCCCTTTAGGGAAGGCTGGAATTAATACTAACAGCTGGCAGCATAGTGAAGCCCTTCTTCAAGAGGACCCAACTATCCCTTCATTCTAAGAGTTGTGGTTCTGTAAACTAACTCTAGTATGGGAATTGATTAAGAGACAATGGCTCTCTGATCTGGGGATTCAAGTTAGACTGCTGTTCACTTGACCAGGAGTTCTTCCTCTTGTACAAATCAAGCAGATATTTAGTAGATTTCTTTTCTATTTCACACCTACTGATACTCTGCTTCATTAGTCAGCATTGTAAGTTCACACAGTCAGATTATTCTGGTTACTGCTTTGATTCTGCTGTCGATTGTGGTAACCATGCCCACCTTGTATTTGTTGATTAAGTGCTGCCATTTGGTCCCTACCACCACAGGGTCCAATCAGCCATATTTTGGTTAGGTGTCTTAATTCAATTAAGGCAGATCCCGCTGTGAAATCTGGTTTACATAATATATTAATCACGGTTATCTTCAAGAATGCAGGGGCTCCCTTCACAAATTTGTTCCTTATTGTTTTGGTGAAAGATGTGTCCTCTGGGAACTCCATGTGTTACCGCATGGGATTCTCTTGATAAATTCATTCTTATATGTCAATTTCCTGAAGGCTTTGGTATCCTTCCTCTACAGAATATCGATTCAGGTCTGGTACTTCAACTCGATTTATTGTAGGCCACTGCATAAGCCATGCTTAAGTGAACAAGCAAATAGATTCTTTCCTATCCTCTTGAGCTGAGGAACTGAATGACGAATATATGCATAGTAGGCCCAAATCAATAAACTCAGGTTGATCCAATCTTGTGCTCCCTGCACCAAATTTATTCCACACCTTTAACAGCCATTTCCACACATATTTTCCTGGTTTGTTTATACACATTAGAATCAGTTCTTTTGGAATGTAGCATGCTTTTTCTGGGTCACAAATTGTACTTCACCTTTTGGGCTTGCTGGGACTTGTCTGGTTATTGGTCTAGAAGTAATAATTGGTGAAGGAGTTTTCTAGGAACATTCAGTAATGTCTTGCAAGATAGCTAGCTTAGGTGATGTCCCAGATAAAATCTCAACAGGCACAGATGAGTTAATCCCATCAAGAGTGGGCAATGGAGATGTTTCTACTGATGATGGAGTCTTCTCTTCAGTTGGGAGGTTGTACTGTTGGGAAGAGTGATTCAATATAATTTATGGACTCTATGTCCCCAGCTTCTTGATTAGCTGCAATAAATGTACCCATCTCAAGTTTCAGGATTCCATTTCCTTCTGATCAATGCCTTGACTTTAGCTTCAGTCACCATTTCAGGTTTGGAATTGAGCTGGTGTTGTACTTCAGTGACTCTTATAGAAAGACTCTGGGTGTGATTTTTAGCAATACCAGCTTTGCTACTCATAGAGCTTAGGTTTTCTTTCAGGGCACAAGTGGAACAAAGATGTGTTCCTAGAAGGCACATCTTTCTTTGAGGTCTTTTATGAGGCATTTGAGCTGTGACTTATCCCTGATTGCATCTCTTTATTTTAACACTTGCTCCTTTGTAAATATGACCAACCAATCACCTTCTCTATACCTTTCATCATGACAAAATTTCAGAAAAGTATTCATACACACAGTCACCCAGAGCTTCACTTCTCCCCAATACATGATCTCTTGGTGATATTTTGTGTATTAATATTGCCAACTCATGCCACAGTGCCATGCAACACCCTTACTCTCTTTACTGGTGGAGGCAGATATCAGTGCCTTTAAAATTAGTCAGACTTGAGAACCAATTTAGAAAACTCATCCTGTGATTTTGTTTCTCTAGAACCACTCTCAGCACATAATAGCTTAAGCTGAGTTATCCAGAGAAGCAAAACCAGTGAAACTTATATATATATATAAGCTTATATCTAGGAAATGACTCACAATAGTAGAGGTGGGAGAGTCCCAAGTCTTGGTCAGCTGAGCCAAGATTAGCAGGCAGACCAGCAGGCAGTTGAGCAGAGAGAAGTCCTAAGTCAGGTGAACTAGAATGGGGGCTAAAAGAAGAGAATAACAGAAATATGTTTTCCTGTTTTGACTTTATGAATCATGACAAGCTATGGACAACATTGCAGAAAATGAGTATTCTGGAACACTTATTTGTGCTCATGAGGAGCTGGTACATAAATCAAGAAGCAGTTATTTAGACAGAATAAGGGGACACTGAATGGTGTGCAATCAGGAAAGGTGGATGACAGGGTTGTATTCTTTCAGAATACTTATAATCTGTATGGTGAGAAACTGGAAGAAGAATGTGGCATCAGGGTTGAAGGAAGTTTCATTAACAACCTGAAATATTCAGATGATACAACCTTTATTGGTGACAGCAAAGAGGATTTAAAATACTGATGAAAACCAAAGATCACAGTCTTTATTGTGGGTTGCACCTCAATGTAGAGGAAACAAAAATCCTCACCACTGGACCAATAAAGAACATCACAATAAATGGAGAAAAGATTAAAGTTGTGAAAGACTTCATTTTTCTTGGTTCCATTGTCAACACTCATGAAAGCAGTAGTCAAGGAATCAAAGTTTGTATTGCATTAGACAAATCTGCTGCACAAGAGCTCTTTAAAGTGTTTGAGAGCCAAGAGATCAATTTGAGAACTAAAGTGTGCTTGACAAGCCATGGTATCAATAACTTAATATGCTTGTGAAAATTGGACAATGAATAAGTAAGACTGTAGAAGAATTGCTGCATTTGAGTTATATTGTTGGAGGAAAATATTAAAAGTACTATGGAATGCCAAAAGAACAAATAATTCTGTGTTGGAAGACGTACAGTCAGAATGTTCCTTAGAAGCCAGGATGGAGAAACTTCGTCTCTCAAGCTTTGAATATGTTATCAAGAGGTACCAGTACCTGGAGAAGAACATCATGCTTTTTAAAATGGAGGGTCACCAAAAAAGAGGAATACACCCCCAAGATGGATTGACACAGAGACAGAAGTAAAGGGCTCAAGCTTAACAATTGTGAAGATGGCACATAACCAGACAATGTTTTATTCTGTTGTGAATAAAGTTGGAACTTACTTGATGGCATATAATAACAAGAAAAGCAACATTAATTCATATTTGTCATTTTGCTGTGTGTGTGTTTTATGATGCTATTGATTTCTTTGTTCCATGAATTTTCTGCACTGCATTCATTTTATTTGTGGGTTTTATTTGCATTTTCTTCACTGTTGTTGTTTTGATGCGTAACAAATCTTCCTTATTTTCCTTTTTTAAAATAGTGATATAAATGTGTATTCCACCACTTGGCTGTCGGTTTCTCATACTGTGGTGGCTTGTGAGTTGCTGTGATTCTGGAATCTATGCACCAGTATTTTAAATACCAGCAGGTTCACCCATGGTGGAAAAGTTTTAGATGAGCTTCCAGATGAAGACAGACTAGGAGGAATGAGTGACAAACTACTTCCAAATATTTAATCACTAAAAACTTTATGAATAGCAGAGAAACGATGTCAGATATAGTGCCAGAAAATGGGAACCTCAGGTTGGAAGGCACTCAAAATGTGAGTGGGGAAGAAATGCCTCCTCAAAGTAGAGTTGACCGTGATGAAGAAAATGGAGTCAAGCCTGTGGGATCTTAATTTTACCTGATGGCACAACTCAAAATGAAGAGAAATAGCTGTAAACATCCATTAATAATTGAAACATGGAGTGTACAAAGTATGAATCTAGGAATATTGGAAATTATCAAAGATTAAATGGAACACATAAACATTGATATCTTAGGTATTAGTGAGCCGAAATGGACAGGTATTGTCCATTTTGAATCTGAGGACCACATGGTTAACTATGCTGGGAATGACAAATTGAAGAGGAATGGTGTTACCTTCATTGTCAAAAAGAGCATATCCAGATCAGTCATGAGGTACAACACTGTCTGTGATAGGATAATAAATATCCATTTGCCTATAGGGAAGACCAGTTAAAAACCATTATTTTTCAAATTTACCTACCAACCATAAAGCCAGTAAGGATAAAGTCAAATTCTACCAACTTCTTCAATCTGAAATTGATCAAACATCCAATCAAGATGTATTAATTATTACTGGTGATTGGAATGCAAAGGTTGGGAACAAAGACGAAGGATCAGTAGTTGGAAAATATACCCTTGGTGATAGAAATGATGCTGGAGATCACATGGTAGAATTCTGAAAAACCAAAGATTTGTTCTTTTCAACTACCTTCTTTAGACAGCATAAGAGATGATTATACACATGAACCTCACCAGATGGAATACACAGTAATTAAATTAACTACATCTGCCGAAAGAGACGATTGAAAAGCTCCGTATCATCAGTCAAAACAAACCAGTGGCAGATTGTGGAACAGACCATCAATTACTCATATGCAAATTCAAACTAAAGCTGAAGAAAATGAAAACAAGTCCACAAGAGCCAAAATATGACCTTGAATATATTCCACCTGAATTTAGGGATCATCTGAAGAACAGATTTGATACATTAAACACTAAAGACCGAAGACCAGAAGAGTTGTGGGATGACATCAAGAACATCATACATGAAGAAAGCAAAAAGTCATTGAGAAGACAAGAAAGAAGGAAAAGATCAAAATGGATGTCAGAAGAGACTCTGAAACTTGCTCTCCAGTGTAGAGATGCTAAAGCAAATGGAAGAAATGAGGAAGTACAAGAGTTGAACAGATAATTTCAAAGGTCAACTTGAGAAGACAAAGTCAAATATTACAATGAAATTGTTAAATTTCTGGGAATATGAACATTGTCTTAGTTACTGTTGTGGAAACAAAGACTATACACTCAAAATTTTGAACTACTTCATTATTTTCTAAAATCTGTGTGCAGCGAGAAGTGAGAGAGTGATCCCACCAGGTCCTCTTTCATACACAATTTATACAGGGGCACATCTCAAGACTTTCCAGCTTCTTCAGGGGTTTTTGGTGCACAGGGGAGAAAGGACCTGGTGCTCAGAAACAAGCAAACATCAAAAGGTTGTTTAAAATGTAAAGATGGACAATATTTATTTTTACAAAGATCAATCATTTTTAAGACAAGGGGAGTCAATTTTTTTTGTTGTTTGTTTGTTTAGATGAGCCAATGGAAATAGGGAGTTACAAATCAGGGCATAAATACTGAAGTTTGTTCAAAAGAGTAAATATTAAGGACTTTTCTGTTAGTTTAGTTTTTAAAGTTTAGAACACAAATTATATTCATCCTGAATAGTTGAACACTTTTTTCTTTTTAGCTTTTTATTGTGAATTGAGTGGCTGTTTACAGAGCTGATCATCAGTTTTACATTTAATGAATCATGCACTCTGTTACATATCAATGATTGCAGCCCCCTCAAAAAAAAATTATAATGAAATGTGCAAAGATCTGGAGTCTGAAAATCAAAAAAGAAGAACATGCTCAGCATTTCTCAACCTGGGGAAACTGACCAAAAAATTCAAGCCTTGACTTTTGTTATTGAAGGAATCTCTGGGCAATTTATTGAATGATACAGAATATCTTCAAAAGAAGATGGAAGGAATACACAGAGTCACTGTACCAAAAGGAAATGATTGATGTTCAACCATTTCAAGAAATAGCATATGATCAAGAGGCAGTGATAATGAAGGAAGAAGTCCAAGGTGCATTGAAGAAATTGGCAAAGAACAAGGCACCAGGAATTAATGGACTAAAAATTGAAATCCTTCAAGAAAGTGAAGTAGCACTGGATGCATTCACTCATCCCTGCCAAGAAAGTTGGAAGACAACTATCTGACTGACTGGAAGAGATCCGTATTTGTGCCCATTTCAAAGAGAGGTGACTCAACAGAATGTGGAAATCATTGGACAATATCTTTGATATCCCAGGTGAGCAAAGTTTTACTAAAGGTAATACAAAAATGGCTGCAAGAATACATTGACAGAGAACTTCCAGAGGTTCAAGCCGGATTCAGAAGAGGCGGTGGAATGAGGGATATTATTGCTGATGTCTGATTGATCTTGGCTGAAAGTAGAGAATATCAGAAAGATGTTTACTCATGCTTTATTGACTACACAAAGGCTTTCAGTTGTGTGGATCATGACAAGCTATGGACAACATTGCAAAGTATTAGTATTCTGGAACACTTAATTGTACTCATGGACTAGGAGGCAGTTGTTTGAACAAAACATGGGAACACTGAATGGTTTAAAATTAACATAGGTGTGCAATAGGGTTGTATTCTTTCACCATACTTATCCAATCTGTATGCTGAACAAATAATCCGAGAAGCTGGATTATATGAAGAAAAATGTTGTATTAGGATTGGAGGAAGACTCATTAACAACCTGTTATATGCAGATGATTCAACCTTGCTTGCTGAAAGTGAAGAGGACTTAAAATACTTACTGATGAACATCAAAGACCACAGCCTTCTGTAAGGATTGCATCTCTATGTCAAGAAAACAAAAATCCTTACCACTGGACCAATAAACAACGTTCTTATCAATGGAGAAAAGATTGAAGTTGTCAATCTTCTTAGATCAACTATCAACCCTCATGGAAGCAGCAGTTAAGATATCAAACGATGTTTTGCATTAGGCAAATCTGCTGCACAAGACCTTTTAAAAGTTTTGAAGAGCAAAAATGTCAGCTTAAGAACTAAGGTGCGCCTGACCCAAGGCATGATATTTTCAATAACCTCATATGTATGCAAAAGCTGTACAGTGAATAAGGAAGACGGTAGAAGAATAATGCTTTTGAGTTATGGTGTTGGAGAAGAATATTGAAAGTGCCATGGGCTGCCAAAAGAACCAACCGATCTGTGTTGGAAGAAGTGCAGCCAGAGTGTTCCTTGGAGGCCAGGATAGCCAAACTTTGTCTCTCATACTTGGGACATATTGTCAGGAGGGACCAGTCACTGGAGAAGGATATCATGTTTGGTAAGGTGGAGGGTCAGAGAAAAAGAGGAAGACCCCTAACGAGATGGATTGGCAAAATGACAACATCAATGGGCTCAAGAGTGGCAAAAATTGTGAGGCTGGCCTAGCACCAAAAATGTTTCTTTCTGTTATGGCTAGGGTTGCTTTGAGTCACTACTTACTCTATGGTACCTGAGAACAACAACAAATGTGTATTATTTTCTTTGAGTTGGTACTGTAATTTATTAATTTCTTCCCAGTTTAAAACAGATAAAACAGTCTGTTTTATCTAGAATTTTAGTTGAATTCATGTTTTGGAAGTTCATGTATATAACATTCCATCTTTTAACTTTATGTTTTTGTTCATTATAAATTTATATATCTGGTTTCCTCTTTTCAATTTTGTAGGCTTGTTTTTGTTTAAATACTTTTAAATTAGAATTGAATTTTGGATGGTGTTTTGTTTGTTGATCTTAGGTTTTTCACTGTTGTTGATCCTAAGTCCAAAGAATTTTCTTTTGTGTTTTTTTGAAATTTTGGTTTGGTTATTACAGATTCCTTTAATTTCTGTTTATATGCAAATAACTATATTGTTCTTATTTCCACCATAGTATTTGAGGTATGAAGCTTTGCTGGGTATATGATTCTTGGATGACCATTTTTCCCTTTGTTTCAGAATTTTATATCTAGCCTTGTCTTCTTGCCTGCATGGATTCTGCTGAGAAATCCAAGTTTAGTCTCATTTATTATTCTTTGATAGATAACGTTTCCTTGTTTCAAAACTGCTCTCAAGTTTATTTCTTTGTCTTTTGCTTTAGTAAGTTTGATTATGATATGTCTCAGTGATTTTCTTTTGAGTATTATCCAATTGAATCATCTTTTGGTTTCTTGAACATCTATCTTTTCATCTATCATGATGTTAGAAAAGTTTTCTTCCAACAGACATTCAGCATATTTCTCTGTGGATTCTATTGTCTCTTCTTGTTTTGGAGTTCTGATCACCTGTAAGTTATTCCTCGACTTGGTATCTCACATAAATCTTAGGCTGCTTTTGCTCCATTTAATTTTATGGGTATTTTTTCCCCCTCTTTCTAATCTCTGGCTGTCCTTCTACTTTAGTGTTGTTGAGAGATTTATCTTCAAGTTCACTAGTTCAGATTTCCATTGATGCATATGTATTCCTTTGTCTTTTCAACATGTAGTTCATTTCTGAAACTATGGGCTGGTACTGACTCGATGGCACCTGACAACAACAACATCTGATATTTAGTGCAGGTTTTGTATTGTTTCAAATTTTTCATTTATTTTTTTGTATTTATTCTTGTAGTGATTTCCTGAAAAAAATATCTATGTTCTCCTGCTTTCCTCAATCTTCCTTTTAGGTACTTGTTAAAAGTACCTAAATATTACTCTTCTGATTTCTTTCTCAGATAGTTCCTTTACTTTTTCTTACTCAGAAACATTTTCTGGCTCTTCAACTTGGGCATTTGTTTGAGCCATTCTTTCTTGTTTCTTCATGTGAACTGAAATTTTCTGTTATTCATGAGACATTTTGGTACTATTGTGTTTGTATTTAGGATTTAATTCATGATTGTATGTTGGTGTGTTTTTCTCACTAACTGGCTCCTGTTGGATGTAGTTAGGAAATGTCAGTGTGTGCTCAGTTCTCTATTTTCCTTTCATTCACCTTGGTTTAAGGTGGATTTGCCTGCTTGTGACTGCTGATCAGTTTGTATAGAAGCTGGTAATTGCTCTTGCCCAGTTGATGGAGTTGTAGAGGGTACCATTGTGTCTGGGTTATTTGGACACAATTTCTGTCTCATCTTGAGTAGGGCAAGAAGAGAAAATACAAACACACAAAAGAAAATAAAGCAAAGCAAATAAGTAAATAGTAGTGAAAAAGAAAATAGTAAAGGAGATGAAAACATTAAAAAACAAAACAAAACAAAACAAAAAACCAACTCAGGCAGCAATAAGGAAAAAGAAAACATCCAAGAGAAAAGAAAGACAGTAAAATAAAGTTATGTAAGAGAAAAATAAGACAAAATATTCAATGGGGAAAAAATCCAAACCTAGACAAAGGCAGGGAGAGGGAAGATGAAAAGAAAAAGAGACTAGAGAGTAGTAAAGAAGGTCAAGAGAAAACAAACAAACAAACAAACAACCAAACAACCAAACCAAAAACAGCTAGAAGGAATGGAAGAGAGAAACAGAAGAAAAATAAAAATGAAAGCAGAGAAAAGGTAGGAAAGGAAGAGAGAGATACAAGGAGAAGAAATAGAAAACAAACAATCATAACAATGTAGTTACTGAAAGGAGAGAATTGTGGTGGCTTCTGGTAATCTAGAAGCTGATTAGGTGGTTGGGAGGGGGGTAAGATGGCAGTGTTCCTGGACTAAATGGATATCCTCTAGGCCTAGGCATTGTGAGTCTGGAACAGAGGGTCACTAGGGTCTGGGAGGCCAATAAGGGAGGTTCCCACCAGTTTTAGGTTAGTCAGGCAGTACTAAGATCTCTGCATATCTAGAGCAGAGCTTACTTGAATCCAGGTTCCAAGTTCCACAGTTGATACTCACCTCACTTTGACACAGCCCACAACCTCAAAGCTGTGAACTCCTTGACAGTATGGGACTGCACTTGGGTGGATAAGGGTGAGGGTTGGCCGTAACTCTTGTCACCAGAGTAGTTTAGGGGAAAATAAAAAAGTACATCTTTCTTGGTGTCAGTCCCTTGTGTTAATCTGTGCTGTAGACAAAAGTTCAAAATGGCCATTCTCAGTCTGACTAGGAGATCATTCACCAATCTGTCTTCCTCCTTTGTCACCCCACGCTCAACCTTTCCTATGAAACTCAGGGCTCTGGTTTTTCTTTTTTTCTTTTTTTTTTTCCTCCCTTATTTTTGTTGTATAGGGTCTACCTAGTTAAGCATTTTGGTTCCTTTCTCTGTTTTGTGTATTCTTGATAATTTCTTGAAATGTTTATTTTTATCTCCTTGTTCTTATGGGTTGATGACTCTACTTACTCTAGACCAGTATTCCATTGCATTTTATTCAAAGAGCTGAGATGGTTAAAGAGTTCAGAAGGACTAAATTTTGTGACTAGCTATCTGAGTACTGATATTGAAACTACCATGGACTGCCAAAAGAAGAAATAGATCTGTATTGGAAGAAGTACAGCCAGAGTGCTGCTTGGAGGCCCGATGGCCAGACTTCATCTTTCATACTTTGGACATTTTGTTAGGAGGGACCAGTCACTGGAGAAGGATACTGTGTTTGGTAAAGTGGAGGTTCAGAGAAAAAGTGGAAGACCCCCAATTAAATGGATTGGCACAGTGGCAGCATCAGTGGCCTCAAATGTAGCAGTGATTGTGAGGTTGGCACAGGATTGGGAAGTGTTTTGTTTTGTTGTGCATAGGATAGCTATGAGATGGTACTGAATCAATGGCACCTAACAACAACAACAACAACCTGAGTACTTTGTCTTCATTGCTGTAAGTCAACTCATGCTGAATAATAGTTCCAAGTACCAGAAACTTGAACTATTTATTTATGTAGCAGATTTGCCTAATGCAACATGTCATTTGATTTTGTGGCTGCAGCTGGCATGAGTGTTGATTTTTGATCCAAACAAAATGAAGTACTTGACAACTTTAATCTTTTCTCCATTTAGCATGATGTTATTTACTGACCCAGTTATAAGAATTTCTGTTTTTTTATGTTGATGTGCAACTCATACTGAAGGCTGTGGTCTTTGATCTGCATCAGTATTTTAAGTCCTTCTTGCTTTCAACAAGCAAGATTGTGTCATTTGCATGTTGAAGGTAGTTAATGAGCCTTCCTCCCATCCTGATGCCATGTTCTTCTTCATATAATCCAGTTTGTCAGATTATTTGCTCAGCATACAGATTCAATAAGTATAGTAAAAGAATATAACCCTGGCACACACCTTTCCTGATTTTAAACCTTTCAATATCCCCTTGTTTTGTTCTAACAGTGTCCCTCTTGGTCAATATACATGTTTATGAGCACAATTAAATGTTCTAGAGTATTATCCATATCTTATCATGATCTACACTTAAACATTTTTGCATATTTAATAAAGCACAAGTAAACATTTTTCCCTCTCTGGTATTCTCTGCTTTTATCCAGTATAAATCGGATCCATCTGCTATTCGTTGTTCCATGTCTTCTGAATCCTGCTTGAATTGCTGGAAGTTCTCTGTTGATGTACTAATGCAGTTATTTTAAAATTATCTTCAGAAAAATTTCACTTGCATGTGATATTAATGGCATTTTAAAAATGATTTTCTCATCCTGTTGGGTCACCTCTCTTTGGAATGAGTACAAATATAGATCTCTTCCAATCAGTTGCCCAGGTAGCTGTATTTCAAGTTTCTTGGGATAAATGAGAGAGTACTTTCAGTGCTATACCACTTTGTTGAAAGATTTCAATTTGTATTCCATCAATTCCTGGAAGCTTGTTTTTCTCTAATGTCTTCATTGCAATTTGGACTTTATCCTTCAATATCATCAGTTCTTGATCATATACTAGCTCTTGAAATGGTTGAAAATCGACCATTTCTTTTTCATACAGTGACTCCGTGTGTACCTTCCATCTTATTTTGATGTCTTCTGTATCATTCAATATTTTGCACAATGAATCCTTAAATATTGCAAGTCAAGGCTTGAATTTTTTCTTCAGTTCTTTCAGCTTGAGAAAGGCTGAGCGTGTTCTTTTCTTTTGGTTTTCTAACTCCAGGTCTTTGCATATTTAATTATAATACATGACTTTGTCTTCTCAACCTGTCCTTTCAAATGTTCTGTTCAGCTCTTTTATTTCCTCATTCCTTCCATTTACTTTAGCATTTGGAAACTGGAGAGCCAGTTTCAGAGTCTGTTCTAATATCCATTTTGGTGTTTTCTTTCTTTCTAGCCTTTTCAATGACCTTTTGCTTTCTTCCTGTTTGATGTTCTTGATGTCCTCCTGCAGTTTATCAGGTCTTCAGTCATTAGTGTCTATTGCATCAAAGCTTGCACCGTCTAAATTCAGGTGTGATATGTTCAAGGTCATAATTTGGCTCTCATGAAGTTGTTTAAATTTTTTTTTTCAGCTTCAGCCTGAATTTCCATATGAGTAATTGTTGGTCTGCTCCACAGTCAGCCCTGGCCTTGTTTTGGCTAATAATATTGAACTTTTCCATTGTTCCTTCCCATTGTTGAGGTCAATTTGATTCCTGTGTATTCCATCTGCTGAGGTCCATGGGTACACTCATCTTTTATAATGTTTTAAAATATTTGCAGTGAATAAGTCTTTGGCCTTGCAACATTCTATGTCCAGCATTTCTATCAGCAAGGTCATATTTTCCAATTACTGATCCTTCTTCTTTGTTTCCAAACTTTGCATTCCAATCACCAATAATTGTCAATACATTATGATTGCATGTTTGAGCAAGTTGAGACTGAAGAAGTTGGTTGTTGTTGATGTTGTTAAGTGCCATCAAGTTGGTTTTGACTAATTGTGACCATGTATAGAGTTTCTGAAGCTTCAAATCTTTGTGGATGTAGAAAGCCTCACCTTTGTCCCATGGAGCTGCTGGCAGATTCAAACTGTAGACCTTGTGGTTCTCAGTCCACTGCTCATCATATGGAGCCACTGCACTCCCTGAAGAAGTTGGTAGAATTCTTCAAGTTCATCATCACGGGTTTTAGTGGTTGATACAGATACTTGAATAACAGAGGTATCAACTGGTCTTCCTTGTAGATGTATGTATATTATGCTATCACATACAGCATTGTACTTGAAGATAGATTTTTAAAAAATGTTTCATTGTGAATTATATGATAGCTTACATGGGAGAACATTAGTTTTACATTCATTCTATCATACATTATATCATTGCCATGGTCACAGTCCCCTCCATGCATCATCAATCGATCAAAGGGTATACCCTGCAAGCCTGCCCCCTACACTATCCACACCCCCCTCCACTCTTCCGCACACAGTCACTCTCCCTCTCTGGATCTAAGGTCCCCAGCTGCTCTATTGCTCCACGTCATTGTCTCTGCCTCCATCTCAGGCATCACTACTTCTCAGGGTCCCACTCTTGGCTCTTCTCCATTGATGGTCCTAGGGACCTCAAGATAGATCTTTTAATGTTCTTTTTGATGACCAATGCAACACCCTTCCTCTTCAATTTGTCTTCCCAGTATAGTAAACCATACAATTGTCTGGTTCAAAATGGCCAATCCCAGTTCATTTCAGCTCACGAATACTTAGGATATTGATGTTTATGCATTCCATTTCATATTTGACAACTTCCAATTTCCCCAGATTCATATTTTGTACACATCCTGATTATTAATGGAATGCATTATTATTATTGCAGCTTTTTTCACTAATTTTTAGCTATGTCCCATCAACAAAGAAAGGTCCCATAAGATTTACTCCATTCAAGCCATCATGGTCAACTTAACTTTGAGGAGGCAGAGCTTCCTTAGTCGTATTTTGAGTGTCTTCCAATCTGGGAGGCTCACCTTCTGTCACTATATCTAGCAATATTCTAATGTTTTCATATGACACTATTCTTGATGATATTTTACTACTATTCACACTTGACACTATACTTGATAATATTCCCCTACTATTCATAAAGTTTCCAGTGGCTAAACAGTCAGACACGCACTGGATTGCCAACCACCTACTGCTTCTTAGAAACCCTATACAGGGTTGCTATGAGTCAGAACAGACTCCACAGCACTTAACTACAGCAACAACAAATATTCAGAAGTAGTCTGCTTCTTCTTCTTTCCAGTCTTTCTTAGTCTGGAAGCTCCCCTGAAACCTGTCTATCATGGATGCCTCTGCTGGTATTTAAACTACTGGTAGAATAGCTTTCAGCACCACAGCAACACAAAAGCCACCACAATCTGAAGAGCTGTTAGATGAGTGGTATTTTTTTCAACTCTAAAGCAACTTCCAAGATCAAGATCTATAGGAAATGTACTTTATATCAAGTCCTCTATGGTGCCCTGTAATCCTTTGAACTGTATATAAACAAATACATTACAACCTCCACCTGTAACTGAAATAATATAACATGATGAGAGGCAGGGTCAAGAAAATGTATTTAGTAAGAATAGAAGACATGCAGGGTTTAATGGGCCTTGTTTTGGCTGATGATTCTGAACTTCTCTATTGTCTCTTTCAACAGATAAAGTCAATTTGATTCCTGTGTATTTCCCCTGTATGACCTAAGTGTATGGTCACCATTTATGCTTTTGAAAAAAGGTATTTACAATGAATAAGTAATTGTTTTTGCAATATTTTATCATGTGATATCCAGTGACATATCACAGAAGAAATATTTTCCAACTACTGATCCTTCTTTTTTGTTTTTAACTAACCCATTCCAATCATCAGTAATCATGTATGCATCTTGATTGCATGTTTGATCAACTTCAGACTGAAGTTTTTGTTGTTAGGTGCCATAGAGTCGACACTGTCTCATATGACCCTGTGCACAACAGAACAAAATACTGTCTGGTCCTGTGCCAACAACAAAATCATTGCTACGCCAAAGCCCATTGCACTGCCACTGTGCCAATCCATCTCATTAGGGAGTCTTCCTCTTTCTCTCTGACCCGCCACTTTACCAAATGTAATATCCTTCTCCAGGGACTGGTCTCTCCTGATAATTTGTCCGAAGTATGAAAGAGGAAGTCTGGTCATCCTGGCTTCCGAGGAGCACTCTGGTTATACTTCTTCCAATACAGATCTGTTTATTATTTTGGCAGTCCATGATACTTTCAAAATTCTCCTCCAACAGCAAAACTTAAATACATCAATTCTATAGTCTGTATTCACTGTCCAACTTTTGCATGCATATGAGGTTATTGAAAGTACCATGGCTTGTACCTTAGTCCTCAAGCTGACAACTTTCTCTTCATCACTTTAAAGACCTCCTGTGCAGCAGATTTTCTCAATGCAAAATGTTTGATATTTTGACTACTGCTTCCATGAGTGTTGATCTGAGCAAAATGAAGTCTTTGACAACTTCAATCTTTTCTTCGTTTATAGGGATGTTGTTAATTAGTCCAGTAGTGAGGATTTTTGTCTTCTTTACATTGAGATGCAACCAATACTGAAGGTTGTGGTCTTTGATCTTCATCA
Source organism: Chrysochloris asiatica (assembly GCF_000296735.1). Classification (NCBI taxonomy): domain Eukaryota; kingdom Metazoa; phylum Chordata; class Mammalia; order Afrosoricida; family Chrysochloridae; genus Chrysochloris; species Chrysochloris asiatica. The sequence goes on along the minus strand of NW_006408778.1, from coordinate 2,917,288 downwards.
GATAGTATTTTAAGTCCTCTTCACTTTCAGAAAGCAACGTTTTATCATTTGCATAATGCAGATTACTAATGAGTCTTTCTCCAATCCTGATACCACATTTTTCTTCATATAATCCAGTTTCTCGGATTATGTGCTCAGCATACAGATTGAATAAGTGTGGTGAAAGGATACAACCTTGGCACACACCTTTCCTGATTTTAAAGCATTCAGAATTCCCTTGTTTTGTTTGAACAAATGCCTCTTGGCCTATGTACAAGTTCCTCATGAATACAATTAAGTGTTCCAGAATACTCATTCTTTGCAATATTGTTCATAACTTGTCATGATCCACACAATCAGAAGCCTTTGCATAGTCAATAAAGCACAGGTAAACATCTTTCTGGTATTCTCTACTTTCAGACAAGATCCCTCTGATGTCAGCAGTGGTATCCCTTGTTCCATGTCTTCTTCTGAATCCAGCTTGAACCTTTGAAAGTTTTCTGTCAATTCATGATTGCAGCCATTTTTTTTTTTTTTTTTTTTTGTATTATCTTCAGTAAAACTTTACTTGCTTGGAATATCAATAATATTGTGTGATGATTTCCGCATTCCTTTGGATTACCTCTTTTTTGAATGGGCACAAATACAGATCTCTTCCATTAAGTTGGTCTTCCACATATCTTGGCATAGATGAGTGAGTGCATCCAGTGCCACTTCAGTTTATTGAAAGGTTTCAATTTGTATTCCATCTATTTCTGGTCCCTTGTTCTTTGCCAACACCTTCAATGCACCTTGAAATTCTTCCTTCATGATCATTGGTTCTTGATCATATGCTACCTCTTGAAATGATTGAACATCTATCGTTTGTGTTTGGTACAGTGACCGTGTGTATTCCTTCCATGTTCTTTTAATGCTTTCTGCATCATTCAGTATTTTGCCCATAGAATCCTTCAATACCACAACTAAAGGTTTAAATTTTTTTCTTCAGTTCCCTCAGCTTGAGAAATGCTGAGGTTGTTCTTCCCCTTTGGCTTTCTAACTCTAGGCCTTTGCAGATTTTGTTATAATATTTGATTTTCTCTTCAACTGACCTTTGAAATTTTCTGTTCCAGCTCTTCTGCACACGGAGAGACCAACAGCTAGCTGCACCTCAGATGGTCACTCATGGACTTTCAAGATCTTCTGATGGTACTCACCCAAGAAGGATGTAGAACATTGTCTTTGTGGACATGTGTGTTCCCTGAGACTATGGTCCTTAGTCCCCAGGCCTATAAACTCCTTGCCTTAGGATGTTGGATAATATATAGAAATTTTTCATCATTTTGCCCACTATTTGTTCCACCACATTTATAGTTGTCTTTACAGGAAAGGCAGATACTCGTGTTCAAATATGATCTCAAACTCATATATTTGTGGGATATTAAATATATATATATATCCCACTCTTCCTCCAATACCCATTCAGTCTATGTCTCAATCCATGCATCTATGCACAGAGCACTGTTGTTCCAAGACTGTGTATATATCACTATTTACATCTATCCCCTTTTGCCTATGCAAACCTCCCTATAACCTCACCTATTTTTATTATTCTTCTGCCAATCTTCCTCTTCTTGCATATTGCCCTTCCCATCACCAGAGCTAACCTGTGTCTACCCTCTATCTAATGAATTACACTCCCTTCCCTTCCGCCCCTGGTAACCATCAAAGGATGTTTCTTATAGCCTGGAAACCTTTCCTTAAGCTTTTACAATAATGGTCTCATACAGTATTTGTCCTTTTGTGATTTACTAATTTCATTCAGCATAATGTTCTCCAGGTTCATCCAAGTTATGAGGTATTTCACAGGTTCATCATTAGTCTTCTACATTGCACAGTAAACCATTGTGTATATGTACCAATGTTTGTTTATCCATTTTTCCATTGTTGTACACTTATGCTGTCTCCATCTTTTTGCTGTTGTGAATAATGCTGTGATGAACATTGTTGTGCATGTATCCAGTAATGACCTTACTTGTATTTCTTGTAGATCTATACCAACTAGAGGGATTGCTGGATCACAAGGTGTTTTTATTTCTGACTTTCTGAGGAATTGCCGTATTGTTCTCTAGACTGGTTGCACCATTTTACAGTCCCACCGGCAAAGTAGGAAGGTCCTAGTCTTCCACACCCTCACCAGCATTTGTTGTTGTTTTTTAAACTTTGCTATTAATGTTGATGTGAGATAATATCACCTTGTTTTGATTTGTATCTTTCAAATGACTAACGATTATGAGCATTTCTTCATATATTTGTTGGCTCCTGGATGCCTTCCTTGGTAAAGAGTCTGTGTTTTTATTTTTTTACTTCTCTGCTCACACTTCACAGTCAATCCATTTTTTTTTTTTAAGTTTTTATTGTGAATTGAGTGAAAATTTACAGGGTAGATGATCAGTTTTACATTCAATAAATCATACAACTTGTTTCATCACAGTGATTACAATCCCCTCCATGAACCATCAGTTAACAGTATTTCTCTCTATTCAGTTTAGCTCTTTATTTATTTATTTTTTAACACTCAGGCATATATAATAATTTACACTACCAAAGGGCACATTCTGCAAGCATGCTTTCTGGTCACTATCTCTTAGTTCCTCTCTTCCCATGAATTTAGAGTCCTCAACCTCTCCCCCTCTTCATGTCCCCATCTTTGCCTCCATCTCTGGTGTCACTGCTTCTCTTGATAAGGATCCGCATTCCGTTTCTGCTCTCCCTTGATGGTTCTAGGGTCCTTTATTTCTGGACTGTAAGATTAACTGCTCCCCCATTTTTGTTACAAAACTTCTACATTACAATTTTGACAGTTGCAATTAGTCATGATTAAGAATTACTTACTATTGAATCATAAGAATCTTATCCCCATCTCTTTTAACCAGACCCATTTAAGCACGATGAAAACTATCAGTGGTGAATCTTTCTTACCCCACACACTCTTAAACTCAACTCCTTCTTGAAACCTTGTAAGCCAGTCACTTCATGCCTTTATCACCCCCTCATTTTAGGTAGCCAATGTTTAAGTTTCCTGTCCCTATCTACCCTATGTACAGAGGGGATAACATTGATACTTGATGTGAAGACGCCTTCCCTCTCTGTTGGTATTTAGAGTTAATACCTCCATGAGTATAGGTCAGGTTCATCAAATTGTAGCACTTTACCTTTGCTTCCTGTATCAAAAAAAATTTTTTCCCCCTAATTTTCTTCTAGTTGGGTTCTGATTATCAAGCCAACGATAGGTCAAACAGGTACTATCTGCAAGATTGGGTGTTCTTGTGCGTTTCCCCTCACTTAATATCAGCTGGATGCTTCATTCTCAGCTCTAACCCTCTGTGGCTATGTCTTTGTCCATAGGCTCAGGTGTTCCCAGGTCTCACCACACTTTTGACCAACCAGCCCTTCCTCGTCTCTCTCTCATCTCCAGGACAACAGGAGTCAATGGACCGTGGATGAACTCAGCCCATTTCTTCATTGCTGCCTTTCCCTGTTTCCACTTACCAGTAGATCAATATGGTCACTGAGTTTCAGTCTTAGAGGGGAGTTTGTTCTGAAGGAACTTGATTGCTTGTGTTGATGGCTTCCTGGCAAACAGCTTGCTTATTCTTGTAGCAGCCAGTCATACTGACATTTTTTTTCCTGATGCTCTTTCTTTGAAGATGTATCTTCTGTCTCTCTAGTTGTTCCAGGCTGGTCTGCTTGTCCTTTCTAGTGCGAATGTCCCACCTCATAAGGTTCTGGATGGGGCTCAGGATTCCACCTAAGATTCTATACTCTGCAAAGACTCTGCAAGAGGACTATTTCACTGGGCAAGTTCTAGAACCCCTTTTAGGTATTCCAATTAGTTATAGGCTGAAGACGGGCAAACAAGTTTTCTGTAATCATGTTTCCCGACATTCCTTTGTATCCTGCTCAAGTGTCTATTTTACAATAGTAGGCAAGGGAAACCAATATTCATAAGACAGTCAAGCATCTTAGTATGATTTCCCCTCTTCAAACTATGCCTCAATCCCTGTATCTCAGAGTCCTGTTATTCAAAGTTTGAGCATACATCACTATTTACATCTGTCCCACTTAGCCCATGCAAACCTGTTTCAGTGTTCCCCTATCTACCTTGTTTTTCCACCTACTCCCCCTTCTTATGTTGCCCTCCACAACACCTGAACTGTGATGTGTCCGCCCTTACCCTGTGCCCTGTCACCTCCCTCCACCTCTCCCTAAACCTTTCATCCCAACCCCACTATTGTGGTTTGTTGCAGACCGTGTAAGACTAGTCAGAGGTTCTAGGCCCTCTAGGGCCGAGTGTAACAAATGAGGCCACTGGCAGTTAATGGAAAATTGCTTTCATCTTAATATTCAGTTATATATATTAAATTAATACACTGGAGCCTTTGACAATCCACAGATAAATGTG
>NW_006408778.1:2907080-2911746 GCF_000296735.1 Chrysochloris asiatica | reverse complement strand
TTTCTTTCTTTCAGGATTTTATATATGTCTCCCCATTGCCTTTTTTCCTGCAAGGTTTCTGTTGAGCGATCCGAGCTTAATCTGATTTGCTTGCCTTTATATATTACACTTTTTTTTTTTTTTTTTTTCCCCTAGCTGCCTTTAGGATTCTGTTCTTATCTTTGGTTTTAGAGAGCTTGCTTATTATATGTCTTGGTGAATTTCTTTTAGGGTCTATCCTTCCTGGGGTTCATTGAGCTTCTTGAATGCTTATCTTTTCACTTTTCAAGATGTTAGGGAAATTTGCTTCCAGCATCTCTTCAATTATCTTCTCTGTGGACTTGTGTGAGTCTTCTTGTTCCTGAATGCTTATAATTCTTAAGTTATTCCTCTTCATGTTGTCCAAAATAAATCTTAGACCTTCAGATTTTTTTTTACCCTTATATCTGCTTGCTCTTCTATTTTAGTAGTATTGAGAGATTTATCTTCCAGGTCACTAGTTTGGGCTTCTATCTCTTGCATTCTACTCCTTTGCTCTTTCAGTGTATTGTCAATTTCTGATATTCTTTTATTAACTGTTTGGACCTCTTTCTGTAGGTTTAGAATGGTTTCCAATGCTGTTTGTATATTATTTGGACATGTGCTGATATGGTTGTCTGTTTCTGTTTTTTAGGCATATTCAGTAGTTAACTGTGGCCTTAATACATAGATTGGTGGATTTTTAAATTATTATTATTATTATTTAATGATTTCTGATTGCCTCGAGGTAGATGTGATCAGGAGACGGGCATCCCTTTTCACTCTTCTTTCTGAGAAGTTTCAAGATACCACTGTTGGTCGTTTTGACATAACTTAGGATTTAATTTTCAGCCTATTTCCTCTTTATTCTGCCTGTCCCACTCCACAATCCCTGTTCAGGCCTTTTTCCTAGTGATAAATAGTTCAGGGCTGGTTATGGCCATTTTGCATTGCCATTTGGTTTTAAGTGGAAACTGTTTCTTTAAATTTGAGGAGATCTGTGTGCATGTGTAACCCCCCGGGGGTGGGGGTGCAGTGTCCACTCACTCAGGCACCCACTCTAGTCACTAGAATGGAGGTATGAAGACAACAAGCGATCAATGAACTGACTGAAAAAAGAATGTCCACACCTTTATCTCCATGGTTCTGTCAGGCATCTATGACTGCTCTGATCCTTCCCCTGTTTGGGCTCATTCAAAATGGATGAATGCCTTGGATTCGAAAGCATTTGATTTCTTGCTTCTGCTACAAATTCCACTGGCTGTAAGCCTTCCAACTTTCTAAATATACCCTTTTATATGGTTCAGAGTTTTGGGTCCATCCCCTGAGCCTGCTTGGTGATTGGCATTCTGTGCTGTTGCTGATAGAGCTCCTCACTGCACTCCTACCTTATTTACCATCTTGTTAGTTCTCTGTGTTCATTTTTAATTGGATTGTTTATAGTTTCCTTGTAGAGGTGTTTGTAGCTTTCTACAAATTGGTAGTTTGCTCCTATTTTTAGGTATTAGTCCCTTGTCTGATATGTGGTTACAAAATCTTTTGATGCACATAAGTTTCTAATTTTTAGGAGGTCCCAGCAGTGTATTTTATCTTTTACTGCTTGTAAGTTTTTTTTGTAATTCTTGATAGTGTAACTATGCCATGTATTAGATCCCCTGTTTGTTCCCCTCCTTTTTTTTTTTTTTTTTTTAAGTTTTTATTGTGAGTTGAGTGATGGTTTACATGGGAGAACATCAGCATTACATTCATCCTATCTTATTTAGTTTCATTGCAATGATTACAATCCCCTTCCTGCATCTTCATTTAGCATTACATTCATCCTATCTTATTTAGTTTCATTGCAATGATTATAATCCCCTTCCTGCATCTTCATTTAAGAGCATTTGCTTCCATTCCTTCTGGTTTTTTTTTTGATGTACACCAAAGCACTCAGAAATATATAACCATTCAAACAATCAAAAGGCACACCCTGCAAGCCTGTCCCCTGGCCACCAGCATACAGCCCCTCTCCCTCCTTGAGTCTAGAGCCCCAGCCTCTCCATCTCTCCACATCATTGTCTCTGCCTCCATCTCGGGTGTCGCTGCTTCTCTAGATAGAGTCCCATACTCCACTCTTCTCATTTGATGGGCCTAGGGTCCTCTGCTCTTGGACTGCAAGATCAACCACTCCCCTCCTTTTGTTACAAAACATCTACATTTATATTTGTAACATTCAGTATCAGCCCAGATAACAATTATTCATTATTGAACCACAAGAGTCCTATCCCCATGTCCCTTCCCCAGTCCCATCTAGACAGGTTTGAAACCACTCATTGGAGATTCTACCTTCCCCTATACCCTCTGAACCTATTTTTTGATTGATGATCTTTATAGTTCTAGGTTTTACATTTAGATCTTCCTATTAAGTTTGTTTTTGTATATGATATGAAGTATAGGAGAGACAAAGGAGACTTCTTAGGAAAACAAATTAATGACACTTCAATTACAGAAGCTGGAACATACCTCTCCATAAAAGGGTTTAAAACTCTCCAGTAGATCCAATGCTAATCCTTGCCACTAGTGAAAAAACATGGTCCTTAGAAAAATTAATGTTTTAAATGAAAGAAAAAACAGAAGCTTTATGTTCCAGTTGCTCATTTATCCCCTGATTCAGAATGAAGGGGCTATGGGTAAAATGACTTTTTCTATGATAACTTTAAAGGAGAATCAATGATGTATATGAATGGAGAAATTTACACATGTTTCAAAGATACAGGGGCTACACTATCTCCTTTAACTATCATGTGTTTATAAAAGTCCCTGTTCTGAAGTAAAAATATCTCAATAATAGTGGCAATTGCAAATAAGGAACAAACAACATTAATTTTTAATTTGTGCCAGCTTTTCTTGACTAAATAAAGGATATACATCTTTCTTGTTAAGTCCTGATATGCTTGCTAATAATTTATTGTTGTTGTTATGTGCTGTGGAGTTGGTTCTGACTAATAGCAACCCTGTACAGGGTTTCCAAGGCTGTAAATCTTTACAGGAGCAGAAAGCCTCATCTTTCTTCCATGGAATAGCTGGTAGTTTCGAACTTCTGACCTAGAGGTTTGCAGCCCGATTCGTAACCACTACGCTACCAGAGCTCCTTAATAATTTATTAGAAAGAGATACTTTATCAAAATATAATTGACATTTACAATTTAAAGAAAAGGGAAAATAATTATAGTCTTACCTTAGAATCAGAATTTAGGGGTGGATAACATTAGATTGGAGTCCTGGTATGATGCTGTAGGATGAGTACTGGACTGAAAACCACAAGGTTGTCAGTTTAGACTCACCAGTTGTTCCTAGAAAACCCTATACAGTGTCACTAAGAGTCAGAAATAACTCAACAGCACAAGACAACAACAACAATAGTGGACTGGAGTCTTGGTGTGGTGCTGTGGAATAAGGTCCTGGACTTCAAGTTTGTTTTAAACCGCAAGGTCGGTGGTTCAAATTTACCAGCTGCTTCTAGGAAACTCTATACAGGGTCGCTATGAGGAGGAACTGACTCTATGGCACTTAACAACAACAACAAAATTGGACTGAAAACTCCAAGATAAGCCATTCAAGCCCATCAGTAGCTCCTTAGAAACCCTATGTGTGTTTTTGCCTTGCTATTCCTTGATATCTTGTTTTCCCTAAACTACGTATCTAATGTTCCCCCAGTTTCAGAATGTTTTATTAGTATAATGTTTTGTTTGTTTGTTTGCTTTTTAGTATTCCTCCTGAATTTAAAAGTTGATAAATCTTTACTTTTAAAAAGACATTTTATTGTGAATTGAGTGAAGATTTACAGTCATCAGTTTTACATTAAAAAATTATACACTTTGTTTCATCTCAATGAATACAATCCTCTCCATGCAACAAGTTGTCCCACTTCCTCCCTGTGATTACTCATGTACTCATTTTTCAACCTCATATATTTGTAGGATATATAACATATTGTTGCTGTTAAGTGCCTTTGAAGTGCTTCCAACTCATAGCAACTTTGTATAGGGTTTCCAAGGAGCAGCTGGTGAGCTTGAACCACTGAGCTTGGAGTCCAGAGCATTAACCCACAGCCCCACACTAGGTCTCCACAAGATAATATGCATATATCATGAGAGAGAGAGAGAATCCTGGTGTAGTGCTGTGGGTTAAATTGTTCTGTAAGCACAACCTTTGTTGTGTCCCAAAGGTTTTGGTATGTTGTGTTTTCATTTTCATTTACTTGACAATTTTTTAAAAAAGTTTTATTGTAAATTATGTGACAGTTTACATGGGAGAACATCAGTTTTACATCCATCCTATCGTATATTGTTTCATTGCCATGGTTACAATCCCCTCCATGCATCACCAATCAACAAAAGGGTATATCCTATAAGCCTGCTTCTCCCCCCACCCCCTGGTCATCAGCACACAGCCCCTCTCCCTGCCTGGGTCCTGAGTCCCCAGCTGCTCAATATCTCCACGTCATCATCTCTGCCTCCATCTGGGGGATCGCTGCCTCTCTAGGTAGGGTTCCGCTCTTCTCCCCTCATGGTTCCAGGGACCTCCGCTCTTAGCCTGCAACTTAATCACTCCCCTCCTTGCCACAAAATGTCTAGTTTTACATTTACAACCTTCACAATCAGTCCTGGTAACAATTATTCACCCTTGT
>NW_006408778.1:2903458-2905500 GCF_000296735.1 Chrysochloris asiatica | reverse complement strand
ATATCAGAAATTTGAGCATGTAGCTGATGAATATCCGCAGAGAGGTGGCTATTATTCCACAACCTCCTAAATGCTGTTGAATTAAGTTCCAATCAAGTTCTGGGTTGCTGAAAGATATCACAAATCTACTTATACAGTGAATAACCTTAGCTGGGAGTATAAACTGGATACATGGAATCTTATTTCCCTTAAGCGATCTTCCTTTTTCTAAAACATTTAGTCTGTTTTGTAAACCTTTGGCTATTTACTCTTGGATTGTATGAGCGAGTGTCAGTCTTTCTTTCAAGAGGTATCTTCTGTTCTTCTAGCCACTCCAGGCTGGTCTACCCATCCTCTCAGGGGGAAATTTCCCACCTTTGAAGATTCTTGATACTGTTCAGGATTGCACCTAAGTCTTATGTAGTGCAGAGGCTCCGCAGGTAGCTTCCTTCACTGGGCATGTTGTATCCCCATTTTAGGTATTCCAATCAGTTATAGGCAGAAGATAGACTTACAAACTTTCTATGGTGATATTTCTGGCTTTTCCTTTCTTTCCCCTTCCAGTATCTATTTTATAATGTAATGCAAGGAATACCAAGATTCAGTAGACAGCCAACAATCTTAACATTATTTCCCCTCTTTTCCCTATTCCAACCATGTCTCATTCCGTGTACCCCCAAGCCCTGTTGTTCCAAGGTTGTGCATACATCATTATTTACCTCTGTCCCACTTAGCCCATGCGAACCTGCCTACTTGTTCTCCCCTCCGCTTTGTTCTTCCATTCCCCTCTCCCTTTTTGTGTATTGTTCCCCTCCCCAGCACCCAAACTATCCTGTGTCTTTTCCCTGCCCTGTGCTCTACCTTTCTGTCCCTCTCCTAACCCCGCCTCCAACATCCCAGAAATCTGCAAAGAATCCCCCACCCCCCTTTAATATGGGTTCTTTTTCTTAGTCTTTTACAGTAGTGGTCCAATGCAGTATTTCTCTTTTTGTGACTGACAAATTTCACTCAACATAATCCCCTCAATGTTCATCTATATTAACTGGTGGTTTTCAGCTTCCTTGTTATTCTTCGAGGTAGCATAATATTTAATTGTGTGTATGTACCACAGTTTGTTTATCCATTCTTCAGTTGATGGGCACTTTGGCTGTCTCCATCTCTTTGATGTTGTAAATAGTGCTGCTATGAACATTGGTGTGTATATATCTTCTCGTGTTGTGGCTCATATTTCTTGTGAGTAAATACCAAGTAGAAGAATTGCTGGATCATATGGTATTTCTATTTTCACCCTTCTGAGGAAGCACCATATTGCTTTCCAGAGAGATTGGACCATTTTGCAGTCCCATCTCTACACATCCCTGCCAGCGTTTATTGTCCTCAACTTTTTTGATCTTTGCTGTTATTGCTGGTGTGAGATGATATCTCATTGTTGTTTTGATTTGCATCTCTCTAATGGCTAGTGATCGTGAACATTTCTTCATATTTTTGTTGGCTGCCTGGATCTCCTCCTTGGTGAAGTGTCTGTTCATGTCGTATGCCCATTTCTTAATTGGGTTATTTGTCTTATTTTTGTATATGTGTTGTATTTTCCTATATATTTTAGAAATGAGTCCCTTATCTGGTATGTTGTTGCAAAATATTTTTTCCCATTCTGTGCGATCCCTTTTTACTTGTTTGGTGAAGTCTTTTGATGCACATAAGTTTTTAATTTTTAGTATGTCCCACTCATCTATTTTGTTTATTTTTGCTTGTATACTTTTCAAAATGTGTGGTAGTCTGTATATGCCCTGAATTAGTGCCCTCACATTTGGGTCTATTTTTTCATTGATGATCTTCATAATTTTGGATTTAGATCTTTAATTCATGTTGAATTCATTTTTGTATAGGGCGTGAGGCAAAAGTCTTGTTTCAGTCTTTTACACATCACTTTCCAATTCTGCCAGCATCATTTTATTAAAGAGACTGTCTCTTCCCCATGGAATGTGCCTACGCACTTTGTCGAAAATCATTTGGCTGTATGTGGTTGGGTTAATTTCTGGATTCTCAATTCTATTCCATTGATC
>NW_006408778.1:2898487-2902955 GCF_000296735.1 Chrysochloris asiatica | reverse complement strand
TCTGCAAATAAGGAGAGTTTTATTTCCTCCTTGTCAATTTGGATTACTTTAATATCTTTATCATGCCATATAGCTCTGGTTAAAACTTCCAGCACAATATTGAATAGGAGTGGTGATAAAGGGCATCTTTGTCTGGTTCCTGTTCACAGGGGGAAGGCTTTCAGTTTCTCTCCATTGAGCGTGATGTCAGCTCTTGGTTTTATATGTATGCTCTTGATTATATTGAGGAATTTCCCTTCAATTCCTACTTTGTTGAGTGTTTTGATCAAGAATGGATGTTGGATTTTGTCAAATGCCTTTTCTACATCAGTTGATATGATCATGTGGTTCTTTTCCTTTTTATTTATATGATGGATTACGCTGATTGTTTTCTTGATATTGAGCCATCCTTGCATCCCTTTTATGAAACCTACTTGGTCATGATGTATTATTTTTGTGATGTGCTGTTGGATTATGTTGGCTAGGATTTTGTTGAGAATTTTTGCGTCTATGTTCATGAGGGATATTGGTCTATAATTTTCTTTCTTAGTGATGTTCTTTCCTGGTTTTGGTATGAGGGTTATGCTTGCTTCAAAAAAAAGTATTAGTTAGTTTTCCATCCATCCTCTTCTATGTCCTGGAATAATTTCAGTACAATTGGTGACAGTTCTTCTCTGAATGTTTGGTAGAACTCACCCATGAAGTCACCTGGGCCTGGGCTTTTGTTGGTTGGGAGTTTTTTCATGACCTAGTCAATTTCTTCTTTTTTTAATGGGTTTGTTCAGGTTTTCTACTTCAGTCTGAGTAAGTTTTCTAGAAATGTGTTTTTCTAGAAATGTATCCATCTCATCTAAATTTTCGAATTTGTTGGAGTATAGCTCTTCATAGTATTCTGTTTTTATCCTTTTGATTTCCTTTGGTTCTGTTGAGACTTCACCTATGTGGTTTCTAAGGCGATTTATTTGTGTCCTCTCCTTTTCTTAATTAGTTTTGTCAATTTTATTAATCCTTTCAAAGAACCAGCTTTGTCCTGTTGATTCTTTCTATAGTTTTTTGGTTTTCCATCTTATTTAATTCTGCTCTAATTTTAGATTGATCTATTTCTTTGTTCAATTCCATTAACGTTTGCTTCATGTATCTTGGTGCTCTTTCATTGGGAGCATATATATTTATTATGGTTATATCGTCTTGCTCAATTGACCCTTTTATCATGAGATAGTGTCCTTCTTTGTCTCTTATGCTGGTTTTTATCTTAAAGACTACTTTGTTGGAGATTAGTTTTGCCACTCATACTTGTTTATTGTTGCAGTTGGCTTTGTAAATTTTTTCCCATCCTTTAACTTTAGTCTGTTTTTGTCTTTGTGTGTAAGGTGTGTCTCTTGCAGGCAGCATATTGATGAATCTTGTTTTCGTATCCATTCTGTCACTCTTTGTCTCTTCACTGGTGCATTCAATCCATTGACTTTCAATGTAATTATTGATAAGTTTGAATTGATTACTGTCATTATGTTACTTTTCTGACGGTGCTGTTCCTTCTTTGGTTCTGTTTTCCTTCTCATGTTGGATTTGTGGTTTTTGAGCTGTTTCTTGTCGGTTTCTTCCTAGTTTCTATGTTCGCGTGTTCTGCTTGGGAATTCGTTTTTATGATATGTTGTGGAGTGTTAAGTTTCTTTGGGATTACCTTGTAGTCGATTAACTTTTCTCTGCATTTAGGATACTCCATTGTAACCTGTAATTTACCTGACATTTCTACCACCTGGGTTTCTGTTGCTGTGTTTGTCCCTTCTTTGACATTGATATATTTTTGGTCTTCAGTGGATCTCTCTGCTCATTTGAGTTTGATGTTGTAGTCTCGTTCTGTTCTGGACTCTACTCTCTGTTGGCTGTGTTCCAGGTGGTGTTGCCACACCTGTCTATCTCTATTTGTTGTCGGTTCTTGTTGGTTCTCTGTCCACAGACTCCCTTTAGGATGTTTTGAAGTGCTGGGTTGGTTTTGATGGAATTTCTCAGATTCTGTTTATCCTGGAATGTTTTGATTACACCATCGTATTTGATTGATAGTTTTGTTGGATAGACAATTCTTGGTTGACAGGGCTTTGTATATGTCTCCCCATTGCCCCAAACTGGAAGTCACAATTTTTTTTAAATATCATTTTTTTATTTAATCTATTATCCATTAGCTTTGAAGCAGTACGTAATTCAGTTTCCATGTATTTGATTTTGTTTTCTTGGGCTTCTTATTGCTGATTTATAATTTTAGAGCACTGTAATCTGAAAAGATGCTTTGTAGTATTTTGATGCTTTTAAATTTACTGAGACTTGCTTTATTGTCAAACACATGTTCCATTTTGGAGAATGTCATACGTGTACTGGAGAAGAATGTGTGTTGTGCTGTTGTTGAATTGGAAGCTCTGTACAAATCCATGAAGTCAAGTTGGTTTATTGTTTTGTTTAGCTCCTCTGTGTCTTTGTTGAGTTCTTTTCTGGTTGTTTGTCCTTTTATGAAAGTGGTTTATTAAAATCTCCAACTATTATTCTAGAGTTGTCTATTTCCTTCTTCAAATATATTAGGGCTAATTTTATGTATGGGGCTATGTTAAGAGGATAAAATCATAATAAATATTGAGAACAGATATTATTATTATGTCCTCTTGTTCAGTTGACCCTTTAATCATGAGATTGAGCCTTCTTTGTCACTTATGCTGTTTTTTTTCTTGAAGTTTATTTTATCAGAGATTAATATTGCCAGTCTTACTCATATTTTATTGCAATTAGCTTAGTATATTTTTTACACTCTTTAATTTTTTCTCTTTGCATGCAAGATGTGTTTCTTGTAGACAGCATATTGAAGGATCCCATTTTCTTACCTATTATGCTACTCTCTGCCTCACTCTTTTTTTGTTGTTGATGTAAGTTTTTATTGTGAGGTTTACATAGAAGAATATCAGTTTTACATTCATCCTATCATATTTCAGGTCCACAGGCCCGCTCCCTGGCCATCAGCACACAGTCCCTCTAGCTCCTTGAATTCAGTGTCCCCAGCCACTCCATCTATCCACATCATTATCTCTGTCTCCATCCCTGGCATCTGTGCCTCTCTGGGTAGGGTCCCACTCTCCACTCTTCTCACTTGATGGCCCCAGGGACCTCTGCTCCTGGGCTGCAAAATCAATCTCTCCCCTCCTTTTGTCGAAAAAATCTACCTTTATATTTCCTTCCCTCACAGTCAGTCCAGATGGCAGTTATTCACCATTGTACCACAAGAATCTTATGCCCATTTCCTTTCACCAGCCCTGTCCCAACAGATGGGAAATCATTCAGTGGAGATTCTACCTTCCCCCTCACCATCTGGAACTAGGCTCCCTCTTGAAAGCTTGTAAGCCAGTCACTTCTTGCCTTTATAGACCCCCCACCCCCATTTTGGGTAGCCAATGTCTAAGTTGCCCATTCCTGTCAACCCTGTGTACCGAGGGGGTAGGAGTGATCCTTGCTATAAAGATTTGTTCCCTTTTTTGAGTTATTACATCCATAAATATAGGTAAAGTTTGTAAAATTGTAGCAGGTTACTCTTCCCCACCCCCACCCCCCTTCTTTCTTCTTCTAGTTGAACTCCGATCATCTAGCCATTGAAGCCAGATCAAGTGGATACTATCTGCAAGTATGGGTGTTCTTGTGCATCTTCCCTTCACTTCATATCAACTGGACGTTTCACTCTCCTCTCTAATTGTCTGTGGCCCTGTCACTGCCTCTGGGCCCAGGTCTTGCCGTACTGCTTGCCATCCAGGTCTCCACCCAGGTTCACAGGGGTTTACTGAATGTGGTCTGACTTAGCTCCCAACTTCATTGTTGTTTTCTCCCCCTCTTCCCCTTATTGGTGATCAATGTGGTCACCAGCCAGACCACATGCCTGCTCATATATTCCCCTTGAGTCTCAATCTTGGAAGAGAGTTTGCTCTAAGGCGTCCCAACCACTGTCCTTGATGGCTCCTGGGTGAACAGCTTACTTGTTCTTGTAGTAATCAGTCAGACTTCCATTATTGTTTTGGATTTTTCCTGCTGGTCTTTCTTTCACAAAGTATCTTCTGTTCTTCTGGCCACTCCTTTCCAGTGGGAATTCTCTACCTCAGACGATTCCAAATGGTGTTCTGGATTCCACCTGTGGTCTTATGCAATGTAAAGGCTCCACAGGAAACCCCTTTCACTGGGCAACTTCTAGCCCCCTTTAAGGTATTCCAATAAGTTGTATAGGCTGAAGATGGACTTACAAACTTTCTGTAGTGATGTTTCTGGCTATTCCTTTATCCCTCCCTCTAGTGTCTATTTTACAATGGTAGGCAAGGGAAACCAAGATTTAAAAGACAGCCAAGCATCTTAACATATTCTCCTCTTTTACTCCTTCAAACCATGCCTCAATCCCTGTATCCTGGAGCTTTGTTGTTCCAAGGTTGTGTATACCTCATTGTTTACCTCTGTCCCACTTGGCCCATGC
>NW_006408778.1:2883200-2897906 GCF_000296735.1 Chrysochloris asiatica | reverse complement strand
TATTTCTATTTCCAACCTTCTGAGGAAGCGCCATATTGCTTTCCAGTGTAGTTGCCCCATTTACTCTCTGTCTCTTGACTGGTGCATTTAATCCATTAACATTCAGTATAATTATCAATAGGTATGGGTTAATTGCTGTCATTATGCTATTTGTTTCTTGTGGTGCTGCTGATTTCTTTGTTCTCCATGATTTCTTGTGCTGCATTCATTTATTTGGGGTGCTTTTTTGTCAATTTATTCATATTTTTAATGTTTACAAAATCCTCATGGAGTTTCCTATTTTTGATTTGATCTGAAGGTGTACTAAGTTTCTTTGAGGTTCCTTGTACTTTATTAATTTTTTCTCTATTTAAAAACAGTCTGTTTTATCTCGGAATCTACCTGAACTTCTCATCACATGGATCTCTGTAACTACACTTTTCCTGCTCTTCACTTTGTAGTTGTCCTGAATAGAGATTGACAGCTCTGATTCCCTAGTTCAGTTCTGTAGTTTTGTTCTAGTCTGGACACATCCATATCTGGACTGAATTCCAAGTAGTATTGCCATGTATGTCAATCTGTTGTTGTTGTCTGTTGCTGTTGTTTCTTGGTTCAAAGAACTCCTTTAACTATTTTTTATAAAGTTGGCTTGTTTTTTTTAAAATATTTTATTTGTGAATTATGTGATAATTTACATGGGAGAACATTAGCTTTACATTCATCCTTTCATATATCATTTATTGCCATGGTTACAATCCCCTTAATGTATCAGCAACCAAACAAAGGATTGCCTGCATGCCTGCCCCCCAGTCATCAGCATACAGATCCTCTCCCTCTCTGGGTCTAGAGTTCCCAGCCACACCATCTCTCCATGTCATCTCCTCTGCATCCCTCTCTGGCATCACTGTTTCTCTGGGTAGGGTCCCACATTCCACTCTTCTCCTTTGATGGTCCCAGAGACCTCTGCTCCTGGACTGCAAAGTCAACCACTTCCCTCCTTTTGCTACAAAATGTCAAAATGTCTACCTTTACATTTCCAACCCTCACAGTCAGTTCTGATAACAATTATTCACTATTGTACCTCAAGAGACCTATCCCCATCTCCTTTCATCAGCACGGCCCAGACAGATTGAATACTACTCAGTGGAGATTCTACCTTCCTCCATGCCCTCTGGATTTAAGCTCCTTCTTGAAACCTTCTAAGCCAGTCACTTCTTGCCTTTGTAGGCCCCCCCATTTTGGGTAGCCAATGTCTAAATTGTCCATCCTTGTCTACTCTGCGTATGGAGGGGGTGGGAATGATCCTCGCTGTAAAGATTTGTTTCCCTTCTTATCAGCTGGATGCTTCACTCTCCACTTTAGTCCTCTGTGGCTATGTCACTGACTCTGGTCCCAAGAGTCCCCAGGTTTTGCCACACTTCTAGCCAATCAGGTCTCCACCTGGGTTCACAGGAGTCTATTGATTTGACTTGGTCTTTATAAAGTCTTTTAAGTTCTGTTTTTTCTGGAAATGTTTTGTTGATTCTTTCTATTGTTTTCCTATTTTCTAATTCATTTATTTCTGCTCCAATCTTTATTATTTTTTCTTCTTCTGGTGATTGTAGTTTTACTTGTTGTTCTTTTCTAATTGTTGGAGATGTTGTGTTAATGTGTTGATTTTAATTCTTTCTTTTTGGATGTGTGTATTTATTGCTATAAATTGTCTTCTCAGTACTGGTCTTGCTGTGTCCCAAAGGTTTTGGTATGTTGTATTTTTGTTCTTATTTGAGTAAAGGAATTTTTTTAACTTAATTTTTTATTTGCTCTATTATCCAGCAAATTTTCAGTAGGGAGTTATTCAATTTTCATGTATTTGATTTTATTTCCTTAATCTTTTTTGATGTTTTAAAATTTATTGAGAGTTACTTTGTGGCTTAACATATTAATTATTCTGGAGAATGTTCCGTGTACACTGGAAAAGAATGTGTATTGTGATGTTGCTGTGTTGAGTGTTCAGTATAAACCTATGAAGTCAAGTTGATTGCTTGTGTTATTTTGTGCTTTTGTGTGTCTGTTGAATTTCTTTTTAGTTCTGTCCTTTTTTCAAAAGTGGTGGATTGAAATCTCCTACTATTATTGTAGAGTTGTCTATTTTTTTCTTCAATTCTATTAGAGTTTGATTTATGTATTTTGAGGCTCTTTGATTGGTAGCATAGATATTTACTATGGTTATGTCCTCTTGTACCATTGACCCTTTAATTATGAGATAATGTCCCTCTTTGCCTCTTATGCTTGTTTTTGGCTTAAAATTTGCTTTATCAAAAATTGGTATTCCACTCCTGATAATTTTGATTGCCATTAGTGTGACATATTTTCTCTATTATTTTTACTTTACATCTATTCTTTTCTTTTTGAATATATGGCGGGTCTCTTGTAGACAGTTTATTGAAGAATTATCTTTATCTTTTTTTCCCTATGAAAAGTATTTTATTCATAAAAAGTAAGTATTTGTCTTTTGATGTTGATACAGAAATTGTATTAAATCATGAAAACTAAAGGAAGTAGCTCATCTTTTGAAGTTCTTTATCTAATAATATTTAAGGAGAATCATGCATTATTAATGAGAAAAGATGCATCATTGCTATTAGATTTTGCAAAAGGGCAGCTATTCTTCAGAAATAAAATGTGAGTTTACAGAGCTATGAGGTCAATGATTAAATACAAAGTGCATGTGTAGATTTTTGGGATACAGTTCTCTGTAAGTATCTTACATTTATGCACATCTTGTGAAAGAAGCAATGTTGTTTGGTCTTCTGGACCACTTTTTAATTAATTTGTTTTCACTTTTTATTGTAATTTGAGTGAAGGTTTACAGATAAAATCATCAGTTTTACACTCAATAAATCATACACTTTGTCTTATCTTAATGTTTGCAATCCTCTCCATGCAGCTATAGTTATCCCACTTCCTCCTGTGGTTCATTTCCATTCCTCCCTCTCTTCTGTGCCTTCTTACTTTGTCCTAATATAAATGTTTCCCTTTTGAACTTGAATGAGTGACCATTTCATGGTACCTTACTGGTGCTGTTGCTCCCTCCTATATACCTATCTACTGCTTAGCTGAAAATGGGGCCATGAAGGTGACTTTTTTTCCAGCCCTAGGGATGGCCAAGGGCTATAGTCTGGGGCTCCTCCAATCTTTTTCTCATCGGTAATCACTGTCTTCTTTTATAATTTTGAGTTTTGTTCCACATTTATTCCCATTCAATTGGGAGCTTCTAATGTGATCCCTTTCAGAGCAGTTAGTAGTGGTAGCAGGGCACCATCAAGTTCTTCTTGTCTAAGAATCATAGTGATTGATGTTCACATGCTCAATTGGTCCACTGGACTAATTGATGCCTAGCATCTTCAATTTTCATCACTCTTTCTTCTGCACATGGAAAGACCAAAATTGCACTTTAGATGGATGTGTATGAGCTTTTAGGAATGCAGACACTATTTATCAAAGTAGGATATATAACATTGTCTTTATGGTCTATGTTGTGCCAATTGACCATGGTCTGGACCACTTTTTTTTTTCCTCCAAGCTTTTATTGGGAATTGAGCGATAATTTACATGGGAGAACATCAGTTTTGTACTAATCCTATCATATTTTGTTTAATTGCAATGATTACAATTCCCTTCATACTTATAATTTAACAGTATTTGCTTCTATTCCCTCTGTTTGTTTGTTTGTTTGTTTGTTTATTTATTTATTTATTTATTTTATTTATTTTTATGCCAACAAAAACACTCAGGAATACATTAACATTTAAACAACCAAACAACACATTCTGCAAGCTAGCCTCCTGGCCACCAGCACACAGTCTTTCTCTTTACATGAGTCTACAGTACTCGGCTGCTCTATCTCTCCATGTCATCATCTCTTCCTTCATCTCTAGTGTCACTGTTTCTCTGGTTAGGGTCCCATGTTCTGCTCATGCTCTTCTCTCTTGATGGTCCTAGTGTCCTCTGTTCCTGGAATGTAAGATTAACTATTCACCTCTTTTTGTTACACAACTTCTACCTTCACAGTTGTGAAAAATCACAATTAGTTGTGACAACAATTATTGATTATTGAATCAAATGAATCCTATCTCCATTTCCTTTCATCAGATGCATCTAGAGAAGGTGAAAGGTATTCCTTCGCACACTGTGAAACTAAACTTCCTCTTGAAAACTTGTAAGCTATCCACTTTGTACCTTTATAGCCCCCCCTCCCATTTTAGGTAGCCAATGCCAAAGTTGTCCATTCCTATCAAACCTGTATACTGAGGGGATAGTCCTTGATGTGATTAAGTCTTACTTCTCAGTTGATATTTTTAGCTACTATATACATAAATATAGGTCAAGTTCATCAAATTGTAACAATTTATACTTGTTTCCGTCATCAAATTTCTTTATTTTCCTTTAGTTTAGCTCAGGTCATTAAGCCATTGAAGCTAAGTCAAATGTGTACTATCTGCAAGTGTGGGGATTCTTGTGCGTCTCCCTCACTTCTTATTAGCTGGATGCTTCACTCTCAGCTCTAGCCCTCCAGGACTAGGTCAGTGTCCATGGGCTCAGGAGTTCCCAAGTCTCCCCAAACTTTGGATCAACCAGCCCTTCCTCTTCTTTCTCTCATCTCAAGGTCGAGAGGAGTCTATGGAATGTGGTGCAACTTAGCCCATATCTTCATTACTGTTTTCCCCTCATTTCCACTCACATGTAGACCAATGTGGTAACCAGTAGCTGCTCATATATTTGCTTTGAGTTTCAGTTGGGGGTGGGGGGGCAGTTTGTCCTGAAGGGACTACAATGGCTCCACAAGAAGCTGATTTCTCTGGGCAAGTTCTAGAACTCTCTTTAGGTATTCCAATCAATTATAGGCTGAAGACAGGTTTACAATCTTTCTGTAATCATATTTCCTGGTACTCCTTTTTATCCCACTCAAGGGTCTATTTTACATTAGTGGTGGTGGTGGTTATGTGTTCTTTAGTCGATTCTAACTCACAGTGACCCTATAGAGGATTCCAAGGCTGTACATTTTCACAGGAGCTGAAAGCCTCATCTTTCGCTGGTGGAACAGGTGGTAGTTTTGAACTGCTGACATTGAGGTTAACAGCCCGGATCATAACTACTACACTGCCAGAGTTCCTATTTTACAATAGTAGTCAAGGGTAACCAATATCCATAAGACAGTCAAGCATCTTAACATTATTTGCCCTCTTTTACTCATTCAGACCATGCCTCGATTTGTGTATCACAGACCCATGTTCCAACGTTGAGCATACGTCACTGTTTACCTCTGTCCCATTTTACCCAATCAAACTTACCTAAGTGTTCCCCTATCTACCTTTTTCTTCTATTTCCTTTCCCCTTCTTGTGTACTGCCTTCCCTTCCTTGTATATTGCCCTCCCCAGCACCCAAACTATGATTTGACTATCCCCTAACCTGTGCTGTATTGGCCCCTTCTTCCCATGTTTGGTAACCAACAAAGAATTAATTATTTTATTTTATTTTTTTTAGTATGGGTATCTTTTCTTAAGATTTTACAAAAATGGGTTATTTTATCAGAGATTAGTATTGCCACTCCTGCTCACTAAAAAAAAAAAAAAAGTTTATATTGTGAATTAAGTGATTGCTTACATGGGAGAACATTGGTTTTACACTCATCCTGTCATATTTTGTTTCATTGCAATGATTATAATCCCCTCCATGAATCATCATTCAACAGTATTT
Source organism: Chrysochloris asiatica (assembly GCF_000296735.1). Lineage (NCBI taxonomy): Eukaryota > Metazoa > Chordata > Mammalia > Afrosoricida > Chrysochloridae > Chrysochloris > Chrysochloris asiatica. The sequence continues at coordinate 2,892,187 of NW_006408778.1, read as the reverse complement.
GCTTCTATTGCCTCTGGGTTTTTTTTTTTTTTTAATGTATTCAAAAACACTCAGGAATACATAATCATTTATTAAACAACAAAAGGACACATCCTGCAAGCTTGCCTCCTGCCTGCCAGCACACAGCCTTTCTCTTTCTGTGAATCTGGAGTCCTCAGCTGCTCTATCTCTCCATATCATCATCTCTGCCTCCATCTCTGGTGTCACTGCTTCTTTGGATAGGGTCCCACATTCCACTCATGCTCATCTCCTCTGATGGTCCTAGAGTCCTCTGTTCCTGAACTATAAGGTTAAATACTCCCTCCCCATTTGTTATAAAACCTTTACAGTTGTGACAATCATAATTAGACATGATAATAATTACTCACTATTGAGTCATAAAAATCTTATGCCCATCTCCTTTCACCAAACCCATCTAGACAAGATGAAAACTACTCTGTCTTCCCCCACAAACTCTGAAACTAAAGTCCCCCTTGAAAACTTTAAAGGCACAGTCACTTTGTGCCTTTATAGCAACCCTTTCCCCATTTTAGGTAGCCAGTGTCTAAATTGCCCATCATTATCAACCCTGTGTACAGAGGGGATAGGATTGATCCAACTACATCCATAATGATAGGCCAAGTTCATAAAATTGTAGCAATTTACCCTAATTTCCTTTATATATATATAAAAAATATCTTCCTCTAGTTGAGTTGTATGCTGAGAAAATAATCTGAGAAGCTGGGTTCTATGAAGAAAAGCATGGCACCAGGATTCAAGGAAGACTCATTAATAACCTGCAATATGCAGATGATACAACTTTGTTTGCTGAAAGTGAAGAGGACTTAAAACATTTATTGATGAAGATCAAAGAGCACAGCCTTTGTAATGTAAAGAAAACAAAAATCCTTACCACTGGACCAATAAGCAGCATTCTTATCAATGGAGAAAAGATTGAAGTTGTCAAGGACTTCATTCTTCTAGGATCAACTATCAATGCTCACAGAAGCAGCAGTCAAGAAATCAGAGGACGTATTGCATTAGGCAAATCTGATGCACAAGAACTTTTTAAAGTGTTGAAGAGCAAAGATGTCAGCTTGAGGACTAAGATGTGCCTGACCCAAGCCATGGTGTTTTCAATAACTTCATATGCATGCGAAAGCTGGCAGTGAATAAGGAAGACCGTAGAATTTTTGCCTTTGAGTTATGGTGTTGGAGGAGAATATTGAAAGTTCCATGGGCTGCCAAAAGAATCAATAGATCTGTTTTGGAAGAAGTGCAGCCAGAGTGCTCCTTGGAGGCCAAGATGGCCAAACTTCATCTCTCATATTTTGGACATATTGTCAGGAGGGACCAATCATTGGAAAAGGATATCATGTTTGGTAAGGTGGAGGGTCAGAAAAAAAAGAGGAAGACCCCCAACAAGGTGGATTGGCCAAGCGGCAACATCGACAGACTCAAGCGTGGAAACAGTAGTGAGGTTGGCCCAGGATCAGGCAGTGTTTTGTTGCGCTGTGCATAAGGTCACTATGGGTCAGTACTGACTCGGTGGCACCTAACAACAACAACAACAACAACAGTCGAGTTCTGATCATCAAGCCAAATCAGGTCAAATGAGTACTGTCTGCAAATTTGGGCACTCTTGTGCATCTCCCCTCACTTCATATCAGCTGCACTCTTCTTTGTCAGCTCTGGCGCTCCATGGCTATATTCTTGTCCATGGGCTCAGGAGTTCCAGGTCTCACCACACATCAGACCAACCAGACCATCCTCTTCTCTATCTCATCTCCAGGTCAGTGGGAGTCTTGGAACATGGTGGAACTCAGCCCATATTTTCATTGCTGCCTTTCCCTCACTTCCATTCACCAGTAGACTAACATGGTTACCAGCAAGCTAACATGCCTGCTTGTGTTGTTCCCTTTGAGTTTCAGTCTTGGAGGGGAGCTTGTCCTGAATAGACTTAATTGCTTGCCTTGATGGCCTCCCAGTGAACAGGTTGCTTGTTCTTGTAATAGCCAAAGAGACTACTGTTTTGTTGTTTTTTTTCCTTCTGGTCTTTCTTTCCGAACGTATCTTCTGTTCCTCTAGCTGCTCTGTGCTAGTCTGCATGTCCTTTCAAGTGAGAACGTCCCACCTCAGAAGGTTCTGGGTGGGTCTAAGGAGTCCACCTAAGGTCCTATACACTACAAACGCTCCACAAGAAGCCTGCTTCTCTGGGCAAGTTCCTTTTAGGCATTCCAATGAGTTATAGGCTGAAGATGGGCTTACAAGCTTTCAGTAATCATGTTTCCTGATATTCTTTTCTATCCCACGCAAGTGTCAATTTTACAATAGTAGGCAAGGGGAACCAATAGTCATAAGACAGTCAAGCATCTTAACAATTCTTTCATTTCTTTTTTAGCCATTCAGATGAATGGCTAAATCACTATATCACAGAGTCCTGTTGTTCCAGCGTTGAGCATACATCACTATTTACCTCTCTTGCATTTATCCCAAGCAAACCTGTCTAAATGTTCCCCTATCTACCTTGTTCTTCCATCCCCCTTCCCTTTCTGTGTATTACCCTCCCCAACACCTGAACTATGATGTGTCTATCCCCTACACTGTGCTCTACCATTCCCTACATCTAACTCCTGGTAACCAATAAATATATGTATTTTTTCTTTTAGTATAGATATCTTTTCTTAAGCTTTTTCAATAATGGTCTTATGTAATAGTTGTCTTTTTGTGACTGACTAATTTCACTTAGCACAATGTCCTCAAAGTTCATTCATGTTATGCGGTGGCTTGCAGCTTCATTGCTATTCTTCAAGGTAGCATAATATTCCATTGTGTGTATGCACCAAAGTTTGTTTATCCACTCTTCTACTGATGGGCACTTAAGCTGTCTCCATCTTTTTGCTATTGTGAACAGTGCTGTGATAAACATTGGTGTGCATGTGTCTACTTGTGTTCGGGCTCATATTTCTTGTGGCTATCTACCACATAGGAGATTTGCTGGATCATAAAGTATTTCTATTTCTAACTTTCTGATGAGTGTCATACTGTTTTCCAGAGTGGTTGGGCCATTTTGCATTCCTGCCAGCAATGTAGGAAGGTCTCAGTGTCTCCACACCCTCACCAGCATTTATTGTCCTCTAATATTTTGAACTTTGCTATTATTGCTGGTGCGAGATGATATCTCATTGTTGTTTTGATTTGCATCTCTCTAATGGCTAATGATCATGAACATTTCTTTATATGTTTGCAGGCTGCCTGAATGTCTTCCTTGGTGAAGTTCATATCCTGTGTCCATCTTTTAATTGGGTTATTTATCTTTTTCTTGTATAGGTGGTGTAGTTTCCTATATATTTTTGAGGTTAGTTCCTTGTCTTATATGTCATTGCAAAATATTTTTTTCCCATTCTGTGGGCTCCCTTTTTACTCTTTTGGTGAATCTTTTGATGCACACATGTTTCTAATTTTTAGTATGTCTCAGTCATTTATTTTGCCACTTTTGTTTGTGCAATTATTGCAATGTTTGGTAGTCTGTGTGTGCCCTGTATTACAGCCCTTAAATGTTGTCAGGTGCCATCAAGTCGGAACCAACTCATAGCGACCCCATGCACAGCAGAATGAAACAATGTCCGATCCTGGGCCAACCTCACTACCACTGCCACACTTGAGTCCATCAATGATGCCACCTGGCTGATCCATCTTGTTGGGGGTCTTCCTCTTTTTCTCTGACCCTCCACCTTACCCAGCATGACATCCTTCTCCAACGATTGTTTCCTCCGGACAATATGTCCAAAGTAGGAGAGACGAAGCTTAGCCATCCTGAACCAACACCACAATGAAAGAAGGTCAAGATGGATGTCAGAAGAGACTCTGAAACTTGCTCTCCAATGTAGAGAAGCCAAAGCAAATGGAAAAATTGAAGAGGTGCAAGAGCTGAACAGAAAATTTCAAAGATCAGCTCGAGAAGATAAAGCCAAATACTATAATAAAATGTGCAAAGATTTGGAGTTAGAAAACCAAAAGGGAAGAACACGGTCAGTATTTCTCAAGCTGGGGGAACTGAAGAAAAAATTCAAGCCTCGACTTTCGTTATTAAAAGATTCACTGGGCAAATTATTGAATGATGCAGAATGCATCAAGAAAAGATGGAAGGAATACACAGCCCTTAAATATGTCCCTATTTTTCATTGATGACCTTTATAATTCTGGGATTCACATTTAGGTGTTTCATCCATGTTGAGTTTGTTTTTGTATCCTTATGAGATAAAGGTCTTATTTCAATCTTTTGCATATCAGTTTCCAGTTTTTCCAGCACCATCTGTTGAAGAAACTGTCTCATCCCTATTCAATGTACTTTGGCCCTTTTTCAAAGATCAGTTGGCTGTATGTGAATGAGTTAATTTGTGGATTCTCAAATCTGTTCCATTGATCAATGTATCTTTCATTGTACCTGTAACAGGCTGTGTTGACCACTGTAGCCGTGTAGTAAAATTTGAAATCAGGGAGTGAGAAACTTTCAACCTTGTTCTTCTTCTTAAGCAGTATTTTGCTTATCCTGGGTCTCTTTCCTTTTTATATAATGTTTGTAATAGTTTTTTTTCCCATCTCTTTAAGGAATGTTATTGGAATCTGGATTGGGATTCCATTATATCTATAGATTACTTTGGGTAGTATTGACATTTTCATAATTTTTCTGTTAGTTCTTTTGTGACATGACCCATATGGTTGCTTATGCGTGTTGTGTCTTTCCCCTCTTTTCTTTTGTAAGTGTGCCAATGGTTTGTTAATTTTATCAATCCTTTTGAAGAACCAGTTCCTTGTCCTATTAATTCTTTGTATAGCTTTTCTGTTTTCTATCTCATTTATTTCTGCTGTAATTGTCATTTATTTTCTTTTGGAGACTGTAGGTTTACATTGCTGGTCTGTTTCTAATTATTGGAGCTGTTGTGCTAAAGTGTTGATTTTGGTTCTTTCTTCTTTTTGGATATGTGCATTTATCACAACAAATTGTCCTTTCAGCACTGCTTTTGCCATGTCTCAAAGATTTTGGTATGTTGTGTTTTCATTCTCATTTCTTTCTAGGAACTTTTTGAATTCACCTTTTATTTGTTCTACTATCCAATAGCTTCCCCCCTACCCCACCCCCCACCCCACACAGTCTACTTTATCATGGAGGATTAATACACACCTTGGAAAATATCAGATAAAGTCTTAACAACATTAGCAGTTAATCGTTCCTTTAGTTTATGTTTTACTGATAAGAATCCATTTAAAAATTAAACAATCCATTTAACAATTCAATAATGGGGAGAATCCCTCTGCCATAAAAAAATATGTATATGTTTTGTCATAGACTGAAATTTCCCTTTTATAAGTTTCATCTTCTATCAAAGAGGAAAATTGCTACTTCCCCCACCCCCCACCCCCAATTTTAAACTATTCAGGACCCTCTTTTTAAAAATGTCTTATTGCAAATTTCATGATAGTTTACATGGGAGAATATTAGCTTTATATTCATCCTATCATATATCGTTTCATTGCTATAACTACAATCCCTTTCATGCATCATCAAACAACCAAATGGTATACCCAGCAAGCCTGCCACTCTGTCATCAGCACACAGTCCCTCTCCCTCTCTGGGACTAGAGTGCCTATCCGCTCCATCTCTCCACGTCATCGTCTCTGCCTCCTAGTGTCACTGTTTCTCTGGATAGGGTTTTGCACTCCGCTCTTCTCCTTTGATGGTCCCCAGGACCTCCACTCCTGGACTGCAAAGTCAACCACTCCCCTCTTTTTGCTACAAAATGTCTACCTTTACATTTCCAACCCTCACAGTCAGCCCTGATAGCAATTATTCACTATTGTACCACGAGTCCTATCCCTTTCATCAGCTCTGCCCAGACAGATTGGTTAATACTCAAAGGAGATTCTACCTACCTCCATTACTTTTGGATCTAGACTCCCTCTAGAAATCTTGTAAGCCAGTCACTTCTAGCCTTTGAAGTTCCCCATTTTGGGTAGGCAATGTCCAAGTTGCCCATCCATGTCTAGTCTGTGTCTGGAGAGGGTGGTAATGCTCCTCGCTGTAAAGATTTGTTCCATCTTTTGAGCAACTGCATCCACAGGTGTACATCAAGTTCACCAAATTGTATCAGATTACTCTTTTTTTCTTCTTTCTTCTAGTTGAGTTCTGATCATCCAGCCATTGAAGCTAGGTCAAGTGGATATTATGTGCAAGTATGCATATGCCCTCTCTTATCAGGTGGACACTTCACTCTCTCCACTTTAGTCCTCTGTGGCTTTGTCACTGTTTCTGGGCCCAGGAGTCTCCAGGTCTTGCCATACTGCTGGCCATCCAGGTCTCCACCCGGGCTCACAGGAGTCTATTGAATGTGGTAGGACAGCTTCATTGCTGTTTTTTTCACTTCCCTTTATCAGTGACCAAAATGGTCATTAGTCAGAGCACGTGGCAGTCAGAGCGCATATTATAGAAATTAGTCACTTGCTGATGTGTCATTGCAAAATATACGAGCAGATGATCATATATTCCCCTTGAATCTTGGTCTTGGAAGGGGCTTTGCCCTTAGGGGACCTGACCACTTGCCTTGTTGTCTTCTGGGCAAGCAACTTGCTTGTTCTTGTAGTAGTCAGTCAGACTGCCATTATTAGTTTTTATTTTTCCTGTTAGGTCTTTCTTTCAAGAAGTATCTTCTGTTCTTCTAGCCACTCCAAGCTCGTCAACTTGTCCTTTCAAATGGAGATTTCCCACCTCAGAAGATTCTGGATCGGGTTCAGGATTCCACCTCTGGTCTTAAGCAATGCAGAGGCTGTGCAGGAAGCCTCCTTCACTGGGCAAGTTTTAGCCCCATTTTAGGTATTCCAATTAGTTATGACAGAAGATGGACTTCGAAGCTTTCTATGTTGATATTTCTTGCTATTCCTTTCTCTCCCCCTCAAGTGTCTGTTTTACAATGGTATGCAAGGGAAACCAAGATTCAAAAGACAGCTAAGCATCTTAACATTATTTCTCCCTTTTACTCATTTAAACCATGCCTCAATACCTGTATCCCAGAGCCCTGTTTTTCCAAGGCTGTGCATACATCATTATTTAAATCTGTCCCACATAGGTTTGCCCATTCAACCCTGCCTAACTGTTCTCCCATCTGCCTTGTTCTTTTATTCTCCTCCCACTTCTTGTGTATTACCCCTCTCCCCAGCACCCAAACTATCCTTACCCTCTCTCCCCGCACCCCACCCTACCCCCAGCTCCGGTAACCAGCAAAGAATCCCCCTGCTCCGCCTTTTAGTATGGGTTATTTTTCTTAGTCTTTTACAATAGTTGTCCTATGCAGTATTTATCCTTTTGTGACTGTCTAATTTCCCTCAACATAATGTCATCAATGTTCATCCATGTTATGTGGTGGCTTCTAACTCCCTTGTTATTCTTCAAGGTAGCATAATATTCCATTGTGTGAATGTACCACAGGTTGTTTATCCATTCTTCAATTGATGGGCACTTAGGGCATCTCCTATTTTTTGCTATTGTAAATAGTGCTGCTATGAACATTGGTGTGAATATTTTTACTCATGTTATGGCTTGTATTTCTTGTGGGTAAATATGAAGTAGAGGAATTGCTGCATCATAAGGTATTTCTATTTCTAACCTTCTGAGGAAGCACCATGTTGCTTTCCAGAATGGTTGTACCATTTTGAAATTCCACCAGCAATGTAGGAGCATCCCAGTCTCTCCACATCCTTGCCAGCATTTATTGTCCTCTACTTTTTTTTTTTTTTTATCTTTGCTTTTATTTCTGGTGTGAGATGATATCTCATTGTTATTTTGATTTGCATCTCTCTAAGAAGTTCTGGTAGTGTAGTCGTTTATGAATCGGGCTGCTTACCTCAAGGTTGGCAGTTCAAAACTACCAGCCGTTCTGCAGCAGAAAGATGAGGCTTTCTGCTCCCATAAAGATTTACAGTCTTGGAAACCCTGGATAGGGTCACTATGAGTAGGAACTGACTCCATGATACTTAAATAACAACATCAACAATGGCTAGTGATCATGACCATTTCTTCTTATGTTGGCTTCCTGGATCTCCTCCTTGGTGTAGTGTCTGTTCATGTCCTATGCCCATTTTTTAATTGGGTTATTTGTCTTTTTCTTGTAGAGGTGTTTTAGTTTCCTATATATTTTAGAAATTAGTCTCTTGTTCATGTGTCATTGCAAAAGCTTTTTCCCATTCTGTGGGTTCTCTTTTTTACTCTTTTGGTGAAGTCTTTTGATGCACATAAGAATTTAATTTTTAGTATGTCCCCCTCATTTATTTTGTCTACTTTTGTTTTTGTAGTTTTCAAAATATATGGTACTCTATGTATTCCCTGAATTAGAGCCCTCACATCTGTCCCTATGTTTTCATTGATGGACATCATAATTCTGGGAGTCACATTTAGGTCTTTAATCCATGCTGAGTTGGTTGTTGTATAAAGCATGATGTAAAGGTCTTGTTTCAAACTTTTGCATATCGCTTTCCAGTTCTGCCAGCACCATCTGTTGAAGAAACTATCACCTCCCCATATGATCTATTTAGGCACTTTGTCAAAAATCAGTTGGCTGTATGTGGATGGGTTAATTTCTGAATTCTCGATTCTGTTCTATTGATCAATGTAACTTTCATTGTACCAGTACCAAGCTGTTTTGACCATTGTAGTGGTCACATCAGGGAGTGAGAGATTTCCAACCTTATTCTTCTTCCTAAGCAGTGCTTTGCTTATTCTGGGTCCTTTCCTTCCCATAGAAAGTTTGTAATTTTTTCCCCATCTCTTTGAAGAATGTCGTTGGAATCTAGATTGGAATTGCATTATATGTGTACATTGCTTTAGGCTGTATTGACATTTTCACAATATTAAGTCTTCCATTTTTTAGGTCTCTTTTGATTTCTTGTAGTAGTGTTTTGTAGTTTTCTTTGTATAAGTCCTTTGTTTCTCTGGTTACATTTATTCCTAGATATTT
>NW_006408778.1:2864784-2881415 GCF_000296735.1 Chrysochloris asiatica | reverse complement strand
TTTGTGGCCTAAGACATGGTCTATTTTGGAGAATGTTCCATGTGCACTGGAAAAGAATGTGTATTGTGCAGTTTTTGGATTGAATGCTCTGTACACATCTATGAAGTCCAGTTGGCTGATTGTATTGTTTAGTTCCTTTGTGTCTTTGTCAAGTTTCTTTCTAGTTGTTTTAACCACTTTTGCAAGTGGTCCATTAACATCACCCACTATTATTTTAGATTCATCTATTTCTTTCTTCAAATCAATTCGATTTTGCTTCATATATTTTGGAGCTCTTTCATTGGGAGAATAGATATTTATTATGGTTATGTTATCTTGTTCAATTTTCCCTTTAATCATGAGATAATGTCCCTTTTTGTCTATTTTGTTGGTGTTTGCCTTAAAGTTTATTTTATCAGATATTAGTACTGTCACCCCTGTCATTTTATTTTATTTTATTTTAAATGACTATAGCTTGGTATATTTTTTTCCATCCTTTGATTTTTAATCTGTTTTGGCTTTGTGTGTAAGAAATGTCTCTTGCAGGCAGCATATTCAAGGATCTTGGTTTTGTATCCATCCTGTCAACCTTTGTCTCTTAACTGGTTCATTTATTCCGTTTACATTCAGAGTAATTATCGATAGGTATGGATTAATTGCTGCCATTATGGTTTTTTTTTGTTTTGTTTTGTTTTGCTGCTGCTCTCTTTATTCTGCATGTCTTCCTGTGTTGAGTTCATAGTTTTTTTGTTCTTTCTTGTGAATTTCCTCATAGTTTTAATGTTTTCATATTCTTCTTGGATTTTCTCTGTATGCTGTGAAGTATTAATTTTCTTTGAGTTTACCTTATATTCCATTAACTTTTCTCTCCATTTAGTTTAGTCTATTTTATCCTTTAATCTACCTGACATTCTCAGCATCTGGATCTTTGTTCCTACTTGTTTTCCTTCTTTCACATTGTAACTGTTTTGATTATAGACTGACATCCCAGATCCTCTGAGTTTGTTCTTATAGTTTTGTTCTGGTCTCGACTCTTCCATTTGTCGATTGAGTTCTGGGAGGTCCTGCCACATATGTCAGTCTCTGGTCAATGTCTGTTCTTGTTGGTTCTCAGTACACAGAACTCCCTTTAAGATGTTTTGTAGTGCAGGGTTGGCTTTGGAAAACTCCTTTAGCTTCTGTTTATCCTGGAATCTTTTGATTACACCATGGTATTTGATTGACAGCTTTGCTGGATAAAGGATTCTTGGTTGGCAGTTTTTTCTTTCAGCGTTTTATATATATGTTCCCATTGCCTTCTTGCCTGCATTGTTTCTGCTAAGAGATCCGAGGTTAATCTGACTTGCTTGCCTTTGTATGTAATGCTTCTCTTTTCCTTAGCTCCTTTCAGGATTGTTTCCTTATCTTTGATTTTTGGAGAGCTTGATTATGATAAGTCTTGTGATTTTCTTCTGGGGTCTATCCTTTCTGGGGTTCGTTGAGCTTCTTGAATGCTTATCTTTTTGCTTTTCAGGATGTTAGAGGAATTTTCTTCCAGCATGTTTCCAACTATCTCCTCTGTGGATGTGTGTGATTCTTCTTGTTCTGGAATGCTGATGATTCTTAAGTTACTCCTCTTCATGTTGTCCAACATGAATCTTAGACTGTCTTCAGATTTTTTTTTTTACCTTTTTTTTTGCTTGCTCTTCTATCTTAGTGGTATTAAATTATTTGTCTTCCAGCTCATGAGTTCTCCCTTCCATCTATTCAATTCTACCCCTTTGCCCTTTCATTGTATTGTCTATTTCTGATATTCTAGTATTAATTATTTGTGTCTCTTTCTGTAGGTTTTGAATGGCGTCCAATGCTGTATCTATCTTATTTGGTTGCTCCTATAGCACTTCCCTGACTTCTTCCTTATTTTTCTCAGCTCCATTGTAAAGTGTTTTGAAACATTTTGCAATCATTTTTCTGAATTCTTTCTCAGGCATTTCCAAGGCCTACCCTCCTTCCAGAATGTAGTCCATGCCTACCTCTAGGTCATTTGTCTCAGACATTTTATCTTGTTTCTGTACATGTGCTGATATGGTCATGTACTTTTGCTTCTTGGACATGTTTAGTGTTTATCTGTGGCCTTAATACTTAATTGAATATATGTTTTGGTAATTTTTATGGATTCTGATTGTTTCCAGGAAGATATGATCAAGATGTCAGCTTCCCTTTTTACTCGTCTTATTGCTTAACTCAGAGTAACTTTAATAGGTGTTGTCTACCTCCCTCATGTATTGCAGTTGGTATTGGTTCTTTCCTGGATTGTGAGGTTTTATATGGTGTGATTGTAGCTTGACTATATGTCAGCAATTGCTATCTCTTCTTGAGTAATATAGGGAGGGAATGAAACCCCTAAAGGTAAAAGGTGAACCAAAACCACAAAACAAAACAATAAAGCAACAGCAAAAAAACCCCAAATACAAATACAAAAAACAAAACAAAACAAAAAAAAAACACCCAAAAAACCCAAGCACCCCAAAAACCCCCCCCAAAAATAGGTGGATACTGTAGTCTATAATCACAGAAAAGGGAGAGGAGAGAGAGCAAAAGAAGAAAAAAAAGCTGTAGCCTAATATGAATATGAATTTAATATCCTCTTTCATCTTCTCGCCTTCAAGGCTGTCTGATAAATTTCAAGATGCCGCTGTTGGTGGTTATGCTATACCTCAAGATTTAATTTTTGGCCTATTTTGTTTTTAAACTCTCTCCCTCTCCACATCCCTTGTTCTGGCCTTTTCCCTATTAATAAACAGTTCAAAGCCAGCTGTAGAAGTTTTGTGCTGCTGGTTTTTAAGCTGTGACCATCTCTTTAAATGCTGAGAGCATCTGTGCACATGCATGGTAGAAGAACTCTCCAGTGGTGGGCGTGGAGGGTGTCTACTTGCTCACGCATCCCCTCTAGTCACCAGAATGGAGGTGCGCAGACAACAAGAGGGCAATTAACTGATTAAAAAAAAAAATAGAACCAAACCAAACCAAATAAAGAATATTGCCCAACTTTGCTCTGAGGTTTCTGCAGGCATTAGTCCATGGTGGGTCTGCTTCCTCCCCCACTTGGTCTTGCCATTTAGTTTCACTCAATTTGTCAGCTCCAGGTTGCTGAGCCAGGCAGGTACTAAAGTATGGGATTTCTTACTTTCGCTTCAAGTTCCACTAGCTATAAGCCTTCAAAATTTAAAAATATTCCTACATATATGTTTCAGAGTTTTGGAGCTTTTCCCTGAAACCACATTGCCTGGTGTTCTGTGGTATTGCTGACGGAGATCTTCACTGCACTTCTACCCTATCTGCCATAAAGCCCCACCTCATACCCAATAGCTTTTATGCAGGGTGTTATTCCATTTCCATGTATTTGACTTTATCTCCTTGGCTTCATATTGTTGACTTCTAATTTGGTCTGAGAAGATGCATTGTGGTCTGAGAAGATGCTTTGTAGCATTTTGATGTTTGTAAATTTTTTGAAGGCTTGTTTTGTGGCCTAAAATGTGATATATTTTGGATAGTGTTCCATGTGCACTGGAAAAGAATGTGTATTGTGCTGTCGTTGGGTTAAGTACTCTGTACACATCGATGAAGTCAAGATGGCTGATTGTGTTGTTTAGTTCCCCTGTGACTTTGTCGAGTTTCTTTCTGCTTGTTCTATCCTTTTTTTTTAATATGGTGTATTAAAGTATTCCACTATTATTGTAATTTGTCTATTTCTTTCTTCAAATCTATTAGAGTTTTCTTTACATATTTTGGAGGTTTTAATTAGAGCATAGATATTTATTATGGTTATGTTATCTTGTTCAATTGACCCTTTAATCATGAGATAATGTCCATCTTCATCTATTATACTAGTTTGTGCCTTAAAGTTTATTTTATCAGTGATTAGTATTGCCATTCCTGCTTATTTTCTTTGTGATTAGCTTGTTGTATATTTTTTTCCATCCTTTATCTTTTAGTACACTTTTTGACTTTGAGTGTAAGGCGTGTCTCTTGCAGACAGCACATTGATACATTGAAAGATCGTATTTTCTTATCCATTCTGCCACTCTCTGTCTCTTAACTGTTGCAGTTAATCCATTGACATCCAGTGTAATTATTGATACGTATGAACTAATTGCTGTCATTATGATATTGTGTGTGTGTGTGGTGGTGGTGGGGGGATGATGCTGGTTTCCCTGTTCTGCATGCCTTCCTGTACTGAGTTTATGTCATTTGTGTTCCTCTTATCAGTTTCCTTATTGTTTTAATGTTTTCATGTTCTTCTTGTATTTTCATTTTCTTGGTATGTTGTGAAGTATTACTTTTCTTTGTGGTTACCCTATATTCTACTAACTTTTTTCTCCATTTAAAACAGTCTACAAGGCACCAGAAATTGATGGAATAAAAATTGAAATCTTTCAAGAAAGTGAGGCAGCACAAGATGCACTCACTCATCTCTGCCAAGAAATTTAGAAGACAACTATCTGGCCTGCTGATTGGAAGAGATCCATATTTGTGCCCATTCCAAAGAGAGGTGATCCAATGGAATGTGTAAATAATTGGACAATCTCTTTGATATCTCAAGCAAGATAAAGAAAAAAATAGATATATTTTCACTAATTAGATGAATGTATGTTGGTGTATTATTAAGCTTTCTGATTGCTTCCAGGTAGATGTGATCAGGAGATGGCATTCCCTTTTCACTTCTCGTCTTACTCAACTTCGAGTTATTTTAGCAAGTATTGGCTATCTATCAGCTATCTATCTGGTGTATAGCAGCTGGTATTCACTCTTGCTCAGATGGTGGCATTATATAGGGTGTGGTGCTGTGAGTTAATGAGCCAGACTGCAAAGCTGTTTGAATTGCTAGGTCAGAGGCTCAAGCTCACCAGCTACTCCTCAGAAATCCTATACAGGGTTGCTATGGGTTTGAATTGACTAGACATCACTTAACAACAACAACAATAACATATAACTACAATTGCTGTCTCTTCTTGGGCAATGTAGGGAGAGAAAGAGCCCTTTTTCCAAGGTAAAACCAGGACCAAAACCAAACCAAACCAAACAAACAAAAAAAAATATTGGACCCTAAAGTGTATAACTGCCACATACGCAAACACATAAATACAAAAAACCTGTAGCAAAATATGAGTAAGACTTTATCGCCCCTTCCCCCCTTTTTATTCTTGCCTTCAAGGCTGTCTGAGAAATTTCAAAATGTTTGGCCTCTTTCCTTTTTTTTTTGCCTCTCTCCAACTCTTCAATCTTGTTCAGGTGTTTATCCTAGAAAGAAACAGCCCAGTACTGGTCAGAGACATTTTGCAAAACCTTCCCATTTAAAGCTGCTCCTATTGATTCCTCCCTCTTCTTAAATTCTGTGCCCAGTGATCTTTGCTGAGCAGATTAATGAGTGAGCACATTAGAATACTCCAGTGGTGGGAATGGGGTAGCCACTCACTCAGTCACCCACTCTAGTCACTAGAGTGGAGGCGCACAAATAGAGAGAGACAAATGAACAGAAATAAATGTTCACACCTTTATCTCTGATGATCAGCCAGCACCCTTCTATGGGAGTGTTCTCTTGATCCTTCACCCTTGCTTGCTGAAAGTGAAGAGGACTTAAAACATTTACTGATGAAGATCAAAGAGCACAGTTTATGGTATGGATTATATCTCAATGTAAAGAAAACAAAAGTCCTCACCATTGGGCCAATAAACAACATTCTTATCAATGGAGAAAAGCTGAAGTTGTCAAGGACTTCATTCTTCTTGGATCAACTATCAATACTCATGGAAGCAGCTGTCAAGAGATCAGACGATGTATTGCATTAGGGAAATCTGTTGCACAAGACCTTTTTAAAGTGTTGAAGAGCAAAGATATCAGCTTGAGGAGTGAGGTGTGCCCGGCTCAAGCCATGGTATTTTCAATAACCTCATATGCATGTGAAAGCTAGACAGTGAAAAAGGAAGACTGTAGAAGAATTGATGCCTTTGAGTTATGGTGTTGGAGGTGAGTACTAAAAGTGCCATGGGCTGCCCAAAGAACCAATAGATCTGTTTTGTAAGAAGTGCAGCCAGAGTGCTCCTTGGAGACCAAGATGGCCAAACTTTGTCTCTCATACTTTGGACATATTGTCAGGAGGGAACAGCCGCTAGAGAAGGATATCATGTTTGGTAAGGTGGAGGGTCAGAGAAAAAGAGGAAGTACCTCAACGAGATGGATTGGCCAGGTGGCAGCATCGATGTACTCAAGTTTGGCAACAGTAGTAAGGTTGGCCCTGGATTGGATATTGTTTCATTCTGCTGTGCATAAAGTTGCTACGAGTCAGTACCAACTTGCCTTGATGTTTCCTGGGTGAGCAACTTGCTTGTTCTTGTAGTAATCAGTCGGACTGCCTATATTGTTTTGTATTTTTCCTGTCGGTCTTTCTATCAAGAAGTATCTTCTGATCCTCTGATCTTCTAGCCATTCCAGGCTGGTCTGCTTGACCTTTCAAGTGGAAATTTCCGACCTCAGAAGATTCTGGATGTGGTTCAGGATTCCACCTATGGTCTTATGTAATGCAGAGGCTCCACAGGAAGCCTCCTTCACTGGACAAGTTGTAGGCCCATTTTAGATATTCCAATCACTTTTCCTGTCACTTCTTAAAGCATATTTGTACCCCAGAACATTTGCAGGGTGTGCTTCCTCTGCCTGAAATGTGCTTCAACTTATTCCACCCATAAGTTGAATATTCCCTTAAGGAACATTACTGTGTGCTCTCTAAAGGATCCCTTGAAGCCCATGCCTGTGCCCTCATCTGGCTTCATTGTCTTTTTTTTAGAGCACTCCCATCATAGTGAGAGCTCTACTTTGCAGGAACACTACATGAGAAAATTCACTGGGCAGATGCCTACATACAATTATGCTTACTCTCATATCTGCCATGTAAATGCACCGTTTGAAATTTGATCATTTGTCACGTTCAACAATTTCCAAGTGTTTTGCAGGTCATTTGTGTTTTTAGCTAACTGGAGATGATCTCTCTGCTCCCACTTTCTACTGTAAAGTTTTCTTTGAAATTCAAAAGTGTAGTCATCATGTTTGTACCATGATCATTCACATGGGCTTCTTGATAGCTGATGCTCAGATTATTTTCTGTTTGGTAGCATTGTACTTTGTATTACTTATATCCTAATAGGTACTTCACCCTGCCCCTTTTTCTATAGGCAAATCTGACAGTCTTGCTTCTTAAGTTTTCTAACTTTTGTTTCACTCATTCACCCTAAAAGAATATACATATTTTTTCAGTATTTCTTTTGGTTTCATTACAAATTTATATTAATGTTGTTGGTATTGTTGTCATTGATGTTGTCATGGTGGCCCCAAACACAGCGAAATGAAGCCCTGTCCTATCCTGCACCTTCCCCATGATCAGTTGTGTGATATGCCCTTGTGATCCACAGTGTTTTAAAAATTAGATCATTATGCCTTTCTTCTTAGTGCATATTAGTTTGAAATTTCTGCTAAAACCTGCTTAGCCTCATAGTAGCATACATACCTCCATTGGTAGATGTGTATGGTTGTGCTTTAAGTGCTTTAGCCAACATTTGAAACTGGGTCTTCTTTATGGAAGGCAGGGATCATACCACTGATCAATTTCCCTCATTTAATCACAGACCTAGTCAAATTCCTTCTAGGGTCTATTGAGACCCTTTCTCCAAACACTGAGAGTGTGCAACATTAGTGGGCTTCCTCAAATAGCTAGTTGGTGAATTACACCAGGTCAGACCACCTTGGCAAGTCATTGGTTTCAAGGAACCAAGTGTGTGTGCATCCTGTTTATTATCACTGCTGGAAGCAGATGTTTCTGCTTTTGAGGGCTGCTTGAAAGAATTGGTGAAGCTGGGTGACACGGTTGGGTGGCAATGCATGTAGGGGAAATCATCTGGAAACATGTCACTAGGCTGAATTATAGTCTGTGGTTTGAGGGTTTATAAAGGTGATAAACATATGGGCTTTTTAGGGGAAATTGCAGGCCCAGCATAGGGCTGGAGCCTGGGGCCACATTTGGGGGTGCCATATGTTTCCAGCAAGTATATTTCTGTATTAGATAGGCATCAATTGATATTAAATAAATGGAGAAGTAATGTTAATAGACACCTTAGTGAATTTGCCTGTTGAGAATGGGTAAAATAAGTATTGAAAAGTTAGATAGTGTTAGGTTTACAGATATTTTAAACATATATGTGGGCTATACTTGATGAAAATTTGGTACTAAAAAGGGAATGTGGTGCAAGAAGTTTGTTGATGACTATGTATGTCATATCATGAGTTTCAGGGTATTATATAAATATGTTATGTACAGAATAAAAAGCACAAATACCAAACCCTTTGTATCAAACCAGATACCTACTTTTCTCAGGCTACATATTTTGGTGCCTAGTATACCCTCTGGGACTCCCTGGTACCTGTGAAAGGGCTTGAGGGTGGGTGTCCATGGTCATATGAAATGGTCTAGACTTACTTCCTTGAGAGCAGTTAGATAACAGAAGTGATTGCACAATATTGGCTTAACTAGTTGAAACAAGGCTAGAAAATGTGACTTAGGTCAGAAGGTCTAAGCAAGCTCCTTTTTTAAAATCACATGACCAGCCTGACCACCCATTCATTCCTCTATCCATCCATCTCCATCCATTTTTCCATGCCCATCCATGAATCCATCTGTCCATCCATGCCCATCCATCCATCCATTCACCCATTTAGTCATCCAGAAATCCTTTGATTCACCTATGCATTTACCCACATCTCTATCCAACCATTCTTCTATCCACCATCACATCCATTTATCTATCCACCCATTCTATCATCCTTATCTATTCATTAACCATATTATTTGTTAGATGCCATTGTTTGCTGTTTCTTTTCTGCTGGAACTTATAGTCCAGAGTGGGAAGGGAACTGTACCAATGAGAATAAATAAATAATTGCAGATTGTAGTCAGTGAGGAGGTGTTTGAGATAAGGGACTGGTGGTCAGAGACAGGGACCAAAGGATAAAGAATCTAGATAATGGTGAGAGGAGGGTCTACAAAGGTGTGGGTTAGTGTAAATATGACCAATGACTCTGAGAAACTTGGCTGGAGAGTGATTAGTGAGGTGAGGCATGGTGATGTTGAGCTCATTGAATAAGATCAGTCTGAAATCTATTTGATTTTGTTCAAGTTATTATGAGAAAAAATCAAGAAGTTTAGACTGGTGGTACCATGACAGATTTGTCTTTTAAAGAGGTCACACTGGCCATAGATTGGAGGTGGACAGACATGAAGGCTGATATAACAATAGAAAGTCATGGACAAATTTGACAATGACTTGGACTTCATAGCTGTCAGCCTTATTGACGTAGCATGGGTGAAGAATGGGTGGGAAGGCAACATTTAGGGCTCTGGGGGTAAAGAATGACTTTGACGCCTCTTGCATGAGCAAATTGACAAATGGTTGTCATTTACAGAGGTGGCAAAGACTGAGATGGTGTATTAAGCTTTATATACAAGATAGAAAAGTTGTTTTTATTCATTCATATGGTGGATGAATTTGATGGATGCTAGTACAGTTCTGGTGTGATGTTGTAGGATAAGCACTAGACTGCTAACTGTAAAGGTCAACAGTTCAAATCTACCAGCCACTCCTTGGAAACCCTATACAGGGTTGCTATGAGATGGAACTAACTTGATGTTACTTAGCAACAACAATCTGAACACCAAATGTTTGACATATTTTACCCTACGTGTCTTCAGTCCTGGGGTTCATCAGAGACTAACTGATAAATCCCTGTGTTATTGAGGGTCCTTTACTAAGTGGGGGCTATCTTAGTTTTCTGGGGTTACTATAACAAAATGCCACAAAATAGGTGGCTTTTAAAGAAAAAAAACAAAAAACCTTTTTTTTTTTTAATCATAGGCCAGGGGGCTGGAAGTCTGAATTCTGTATTTAGAGGGAAGTCCTTCTTTGTCTATTTAAGCTTTTAGTAGCTCCTAGCAACCTTGATATTCAGGGGTTTGTAGATGCACCTGCCATGCATTTCTGTCTTCATATGGTATCTCCCATCTGTGTATGTCTCGTGTCTGTTCTACTTTTATAACTTAAAAGAGATTCACTTCAGGACCTATCTTACTATGCTATGGTACCATTAACATAACAAAGAAATCCCTCTATTTAGAAACAGTATTACATGCTCAGGGTCAAAAGCCAAGATTAATATATATATATATATATATTGTTGTTAGGTACCGTGGAGTCGTTCTGACTCATAGTGACCCTGCACAGAGTTTCCAAGGCTATAAATATTTACAGGAGCAGAATGCCTCATCTTTCTCCTGCAGAGCCATTGGTAGTTTCAAACTGCTGACCTTGAGGTTGACAGCCTGACTCGTAACCAGTATGCTACCAGATATATATATATATATATATTGGGAGAAAGATGAGGCTTTCTACTCCCATCAACCTTAGGCATAGAGAGATGGAGCATCTGGGGCTCAGGACCCAGGGAGGAAGAGGGACTGTGTGCTGATGACCAGTGGAGGGGGGGTGAGCAGGCTTAGAGGATGCACCCTTTCATTGATTGGTGAGGTGTGGAGGGGATTGTAACCATGGAAATGAAACAATATACGATAAGATTAATGTAAAACCAATGTTCTCCCATGTAAATTGTCACATAATTCACAATAAAAAAAAAAGTTTTACAGCCTTGGAAACCTTGTACAGGGTCACTATGGGTCGGAATTGACTCAACGTCACTTCAACAACAAGAATATATATATATATATTTTTGTACTGTATTTTCATTTGTAATTGTATTTTAGTACAAATGAATCCATGTGAATCCATGAAAAGGAGATAGGCAAGAACTCACAAATGTAAGAAATAAGAGAGCCATAAAGTATACAAGAAGGTGAGCAGTGGAAGGGTTAAGGGTGGAGTTGTAATTTTAACAGGGTCCTTGGGGAGGGCTTCAACAGGCTGTTAAGGAGGTAAGAGAAAACCATGTGAGCATATGGAGAGAAATTACCTGTAAGGGAACCACCAGAAAAGCATGACTTTGAGCAGTGGAAGGGCAGGAGGTCAGAGATAACACCATGGCTGCATCATGAACACTCATGGGGACCAATGTGAGGATCTGATTTCAAATGAAATTTGAAGCTCTTGAGGGGTTGTGGGAATAAATAAGACCTAATCTCACATTCTGTAACAGGACCACTCTCACCACTGTGATGACACCAGCCACAGAAGACACAATGGGAGCTATATATCAGTTTGAGGAGACAGCTAGGTGTGACATCAAGGTGGAAATGGTGGAAAAGTGGAGGGATGGTGGCTTTCTGCATATATTTTGAAGTATAGTCCACAACATTTGTTGATAGATTGATATGGGCTATAGAATAAGAAAGAAATCAAGAATGACTCCAGGTTTTTGGTTTGACCCACTGAAAGGACAGGTGTGTCATAACTTAATAGGGAAGGTAGGAGGAGCTGGTTTTGGAGCACAATCAGTATATTACTTCCCTGCTGCTACATTAACAATCACCACAAATCTGGAGTTTAAAACAACACAAATAAATACTCTTACAGTTCTGGAGGCCATAAGTTTACACTCAGTTTTACTGGGACAAGATCAAGGCATCAGCAGAACTGCACACCCTCTGAAAGCTCTAGTTGTTTTTAAACATTTAGAAGAGTTCTTGTGCAGCAGATTTGCTCAATGAAATCCCTCTATTGATCTCTTCACTGCTGTTTCCATGAGAGTTGATTGTGGGTCCAAGCAAAATGAAGCCTTTGATGACTTCAATCTTTTCTCCATTGATCATGATGTTTGAAGGACTTTGTGCCTGATCAACAGAATGACATTGCAACTTCCCCAATTGACACTGAATGGGGTTCTGCTTGAGCTTCTGATCTCCCAGGAAGCTTGGGTCTTTGTTACACCTGGAGACCCTCCCCCATGAAATTTCAAGTTTCAGGAAAATCTCCATACCTCCACCCAAATCTCCATATCCCTGCCCATTGTAAACTCACCAGAACTATACCCAGACCACACGGCCTATAAATACTCCAGTCTGTAAGGGAACAGATAGGCTCTTGGTCTTCTTTGGTGACATAAGAGTACCCCCTCCCAGGTTTACTCTCAATAAACCTGCCTGCTGTGAAGCCAAGACTCTCTCCTTCGTCTCTTTCTTTCCTTTCCTTACATTTTGGCGTCCAACGTGGGGCCCAGGAGAGTAAGCCAAAGCTCCCTGGCAGATTCTGGGTTGTAGTTGGTGGAAGTTAGGCAGGCAAATCCTTATATGTGAGATTAACTTTTCCTTCTGAGACATCTCAGAGTTATGAGCAAACTAAGTCCAATTGAGGAGGCTTGGCCAGGGTTACTCTCTGGTAGCTTCTAAAGGGACTTGCAGCATTCACAACTTTGGTCGCCTATCCAGATAGTTGTCTCCCTTGTCCTTCTTCCTAACCTAGCTCCCTGGCTGGTTCTGGGTTGCCTTTGCCTCATCCCTTACAACCCTTTCTCTCCTCACGATCTAAGGCATGCTAGTCTGTGGAAGCTAGATGGGTGAATCCTTAGACGCGAGATTAATTTTTCATTCTGAGACATCTCAGAGTTGTGAGCAAAACCAAGTCCAATTGAGGAGGCTTGGCTGGGGTTACTCTCTGGTAGCCTCTAAAGGGACTTGCAGCGTTCACAACTTTGGTTGCCTGTGTGGGCAGTTGTCTCCCTTTTCTCCTTCCTAACTTCTTGGCTCCAGCAAAATACAGGACCACATTCCAGACTGGCTCCAACCATCCACTACTGACTGATTCCTCCCTAGTCCTTCCCACAGGGAAGGTAAATTGGCCTCCGGAGGTTTTCTCTAAGATACCTAGAGAACACCTCCTCCAGACCCCAGACATAAGGCCTCGGCAGGTGTTCCTTATATATGTCTCAGGGACCTGCCATTTGAACAATACAGGGGATGCTCTGGTTGTTCTTCTGGTTCTCCCTCCTGTCTCCAGCCTTGATATTTCTCTCCTTGGGTCGCCCTGTAGAGAAACATTGTGTGCCCTGGCCACCCGCTTCTTACATTTCCCTTTAATCATGGGAACTCATATCTCAAAAACAGAAAAAGAGACCACATTAGCTTGTCTCTTGGTCAGTTTTCAAAAATTTCATTTACAAACTGAAATTAAACTGAAACACCTCTTTATGCTATGAAAACCTTACATAATGGAATTCTCAGAGGTCTACAGAAATTCCTCCAATGGAACGGAAAGTGGTCGGAAGTCCTCTTTTCTATCAACCACCATAACTCTCTTAAATGTGTATTTTCCTTACGTTTTAAATTTCCCATCCCCACTAGTTAGTCCAATCTAAATTCCACCCTCTGTCAAGGCCTCACAAAGGCCTCATCCCCCACACAGCTAGCCCATTCTAAACTCCATCCCCTCCCAAACCTGTCCTTGCTACTTAGCCAGGCTCTCCTTAACTTTTCTCCACCTCTCTTTCTCTCTCCAGCAGACTGAGAGAGATTGTAGATTCAGTGCAGGAGGATTGTGAGGTTCTGACTGGGGCATACCCCAGCGAACTCTCAAAACTCCCGATCCTAGGATCTCTTTCTCCAACTGCTCATATGAATAGACCACTTTTCTCCTCTCTCTTCTCTCTCTCTCTGTGCAACTGACTATGAGGGATCCTGGACCTTTTCACAAGGATTGTAAGGCCAAGCCAGGGCACCCCTGGTGGTTCTCAAAACTCTTGTAAAGTCCCTTCCCCCAAACTGCTCACTTCCAGGTAGTCTCTTTTCTTTTACATGGCTCCAGATCTCAGGCCATTCTGTCAGATCTTTCCTCATCCAACACCGGTCACAAATTCCTGGGTCTAGATAAGTCAGCCCCCGGCATTCTCTCCTGAGGATCCCAGGAGATTCTGCCTTGTCCCCTGATCCTCGGAGGATCACTTGGACTCCCCTGGCAGAGGGCACAGGGAATCCCATAATCCTCTCCATGACATCTGGTCTGACAGACAGACCTCAGGCAGTCTCCCTTCTCACCTGTGGGAAGGCAGACACAACCTTGACCCACCCAAAATGGGAGCTGGGGCTTTGCAAACCACCCCTCCCCTCTAGGCTGTCTTCTGAATAAATAAATTACATCTAATATAAATCAATCGGAAAAACAATTAATTGATTTTTTGCACTATAGCTTGGTTACAACTAGTCAGTGGCCAGAAAACAGCACTTTTGACTTCTAAATTTCCAGAGACATTGACAACTTCTATAAAGAAATGGCAAAATGGCAGGTTCCCCACTTCCAAACCTTTTTCTCCTTCCACTCCCCTTGCTGGGCTCACCAAATTCACCTGACTCCTCCTGAATCTCCCTTTGATCCTGCAAATAAATATCCTCCACCCTTTGAACTGGCCTTTACACTTCCCCCTCCTCCTCCACCCATTGTCCCTTCCTAAGATTCTCCCTTGCCACCAGTCACCCAATCCCGGTACAGCACCAACTATCCTCCCCTTTAAGGGAAGAGGCTGTGGTTAATGGCCCCACCCTAATGCATGTTTCTTTTCCTATGTCCAGTCTTTCCCAGATCCAAGAATGCTTAGGATCCTTTTCTGAAAACCCAGTCAAGCTCTTCTGTCATGCATTTTTTACTCCACCACCCAAATCTCCTTCTCACTCTCTTTACTCTTCATCTTGTTCTAACCAACCGTCACCCATCACCAACTCAATATTTAATAAACCTATTCATCCTATATTTCCCAATAAACACCCCCTCGAGTCCAAACACCACATGCCTTGCAACTTATCCCCCTACTTGTCAGCCTAGGAATAGCAGCAGGTGTAGGAATTGAAGCAGCAGGAATTTCAGTCTCTATCCTCTTCTCTAGGAGAAATTTTGTATGAAATATCTCTACAACTATCCCAAATTCAAGATCAGACTGACACCCTATCAGGAGCAGTTCTCAAATCAAAGAGCACTAGATTTACTAATACCAAAAAAGGAGCCAGTTGCATATTTATCAATGAGGAATACTGCATTTCTTTGTGAACAATAAGGCCTAGTCCAAGGCAGTATGAAGAGATTAAAAGAAAAAGCAGTAAGGCTGAATTCAAACAATACCCCTAGCTCACCCAAAATATCCTCCCTTGGTTATTATGCTTTGTAGGACCGCTTTGTAGGACCATTACTCCTCCTTTGCCTGGGAGCTGTATTCCTGCCTTGTATAATAAATTCTTTCCAAAGGTTTCTTGCGGGCCTTTGCAAAAGATCAGGTGGCAACCACTCTCCTGTTGCAGACTCACCCCCATCTAAGTCCATAAATCAGCATGAAGCAGTAAAAGAGACACATCTACCCCTATCCCCCTAACACCAAGAGTCTGGAATGAAGGACTTTGCGCCTGATCAACAGAATGGCATTGCAACTACCCCAATTGACACTGAATGGGGTCTTGCTTGAGCTTCCGATCCCTGGAAAGCTTGGGTCTTTGTTACACCTGGAGACCCTCCCTGCCTGAAATTCCAGGTTTCAGGAAAATCTCTATACCCCTGCCCATTGTAAACCCGCCAGAACTATACCCAGACCACATGGCCTATAAATAAACCAGTCTGTAAGGGAACAGATGGGCTCTTGGTCTCCTTTGGTGATGTAAGAGTACCCCCTCCCAGGTTTACTCTCAATAAACTTGTCTGCTGTTGAAGCCAAGACTCTCTCCTTCGTCTTTTTCTTTCTTTTCCTTACAATGTTATTTTTTGGTCCAGTTGTGGAGACTTATTTTCTTTACACTGAAGTGCAATACACACTGAAGGCTGTAGTCTTTGATTTCATTAGTAAGTATCTTAGGTCCCCTTCACTTACAGCAATCAAGGCTATATCATCTGCATATTGCAGGTTGTTAATGAGTCTTCCTTCAGTCCTGATGCCACACTCTTTTTCATATAATTAAGCTTCTCAGATCATTTGCTCACCATACAGATTGAATAAGTATGATGAAAGGAAACTACAGTGGTGTGCACCATTCTTGATTTTATTTTATTTTTTAAAAAAAGTTTTATTGGTTTGACTTCCGGCACTTCCCTGACCAGGCAGTTCAGGTAGGGAAGTCTCATGGAAAAGAGGCGGAATCACACATAGGAAACCTCTGTCTAGCAGACAGACAGCCTTTGAACAAACATAAGATCTTATATTTCCACATTCTGAACTCGTTTTTTTTAAAAGATCAAATTGCTGAGGAATTACAGGCATCTTGAGCTTTTGCCTGCCTGCACGTGGCTCCTGCTTCCGCACCCACACTGGCGAGTGCCTCTGCCCCCTGCAGACCTTGGAATGGAGGGCTAGAGCAACCCAACTTAGAAGGCTGCATTTCCAGAGAAAAGGAAGCATAAACTAACAAAGCCGAACAAATAGAGAGGGATATCAGTGCAGATATCAGGAAATTCGGGGTACCCACGGTACAGAGAGACTGAGAGAGGCATCTTTTATGTCATCAAATACAGATACTACCTCCCTGCAGCCATTACCCCTGGCCCTCTACTGCCCTGGCCTAGACCAGCCCTCTGCCAAGACGCCTAGGCTTAGGAATGCCCAAGGCACAGGCCTGCCCACTGAGGCCAAGGCCCAAACACTCCCACTGAGGCCAAGG